>NC_051183.1:36423380-36723380 GCF_013339695.2 Rhipicephalus sanguineus | reverse complement strand
AGTTTCAGGAAATCTAGTTGCTCCGATGTCGCCAAAATACGAAAACTACACTTTGAAATCCGCGACGTCACGCACGGAGATTTCGACGCGAAATTTAAAACTTTTACCTTGATTTTCTCCTCTATTATAAACCGATGTAGGTTAGATAAAGACATTGCAGCTTTCAGAGTAAAATTTGTCAATCTAAGTCGATTCATTATTTCACTTAGAGTCTCTTTAAGGCAGGAGTGGTGTCCGTGGTAGCTACGTCACCGATCGAGGTTTCCAGTCCTTGTGCACAGGGGGCGCTAAGGACCCATGTGGCGCGCTTCTTTTCGCTCACGATGAAGCCCCGGGAAAGACGCCTTAAGAAGAACTTCACCAATTTTGACCCCCTGTCCTGCGTTTCAGTGGTGTTACGAGCAACTGTTGAAGTATTTCCTCAAAACGGTATTAAACTGAGCTGGTTGGTTCACGGCTAGAACTGGTTCAAGCAGTGGATCTACATAAACGAGGGACAAAGAGAGGACAGAGAAGGACGTCGCTGTCCTTGTCTGTCCAGGACAGACAATTATGAGAGAGGAGATAATTCCTGTCTTGTACTCTTTATGTGCCGTAATCACATTTCTCTCTACCCCCCCCCCCCCCCCCCCCGTCTCAGCCAAGCCGAAAAGAAATGAAGTCAGGCCGCTTGCTAGCCCAAAAGCATATCGAGGTGACGCCGAGGGAAGGCAAACAAACACGCGATTACTGTCGACAAATTTTATCAATTGACTACAGACTTTTCGTGGGCCCCTGATCGCTAAGGAGTCGCGCTAAGGCGAGCCGCGAGTCATTGACAAGTGCGCTTCAAGTCAACGCCAGCTAAACTAATATCGACTCATGAATAGACAGTGGTGTTTAAGTGTACTGCAGGTGATAAGCTGGGTCAATTGCTGAATTATATATAAATGTCCTTCGGTTAATAGGTGTTCCTTGTGGCAGTTATCAACAACTTTTAACATGAAGGGATGATGAGCGTTAAATGGCATGTCATTCCATTTAAGTAGACTTATAACCATAGCGTGCGCACGAGGGGGAGCCTCGACGACCCCCCCCCCGCCCCCCTTTATTAGTAGGTCACTAATAAAGTTTATTCTGCATATCGATCTCATTTCAGGGAATTACGTAATCTGTCAAACACACGCACGAAGTAAACTTAGCAAATGGCCAGAATGAGATAGAGCTGAGATAGTTGGTAGGTATTCATGTTAACGAGACAGGGTGCGTAAACACGGACACAGAAGAGAAGTCAAGACACCACAAACGCCGACTAACAACAGAAAAAGGCGTGCAGCGGCGGAAAAGAAAGTAGACGCAAAAACTTATCTGCGCGTGCCCAGGTAAGAGGCGAACATCAATCCGGCCCACGTGGTGGTCTACGTGAGAGATAGCTATTCAGACACTTGATTTCTTTATGCAAGTTTATCGATGGTTGGCTCACGCATGCGTTTACCACTATTATTGATATGACGGGCATCAGTAATTAAATGTGTTTTTTCATTCCTGTGCCAGTACAAAATCACGCATTCATCAAATTTCGGTGTGTCTTGACTTTTCTCTTGTGTCCGTGATTGCACGCCCTGTTGTCTTTAACAGTAAATGGTTTTTGATTAAAACGGAACACACCAGCGAAATTTTCGCCTTTGCTCATTACGTCAAAGCTGCTGGACGCGTAACCCTCGCTAAATAAGGAACGCAAAAGGTAACCCGGGGGCTTAATTTTGCCGATCAAGGGTTCTTAGGTGGGCTAGTTGGTTCATAAAAATTATGGTAGAACAGCGCTAAATACGGGACAGCGAACACACAGGACACAGCGCTGTGTCCCCACAGGACACACTTAGCGTCATGTCCTGTTTGTTCACGGTCCCGTACTTTGCGCCGTTCTACCATAATGCTTGTCGGTCTGTTCGCTCTGCATTGGGACTGAGAAAACCACCCTTTAACAATTTGTTTTAGGGGTGTGCGAATATCAAATTTTTCGAATACGAATCGAATACGAATATCCACCGTCGAATATCGAATCGAATATCGAATATCAAAGGAAAAATGCCTCCACAGTAACAATATTTTATTTAACATGTAGCTATTTGAAAAAAAAAAAAAACATTAACAGCCTGACTGGCAACACAACATACACTGCTATCTCCAGAACACAATGTCCAGGCTAGCGCAATACACATCACAACACAATCAAATATCACGGCACAATGAAAGTAATGACTAGATGTTATCATGAAGAAATATGAGTTGCTCCACATGATCAGGCAGCAGGCGCTCCCTTCTAACAGAGACAAACCCCCTGCCACTGAAAAGGCACGCTCGCTTGGAACAGAAGTGGCTGGTATAGGGAGGTACATGGGGCAAAGCTTTGCCAGACTGGGGTATCTGAAGGTGCCTACAGTCCGCCACCAGTCACATGGGTCACTGTCTTTCTTCAGAAGTGGTCCCGCATAGTGAACGAGTGGTAGTGCGGCACGTTACGGCCGCATAATATTGAAGATATACGGTTACATGATCGCCAACAACGCTGCACGTCGGAGATGCACCAGCAATAAATCATACGTATTGGGGCGTTCGTCGCAGGCAGATATCGTGCCTCCGTGTACTTACAATGTTTATCGCTCCTCTCGGCAACGTTTTTAGCTATACGAACGCAGCAGAAATGTGGAAGACGAGTTATTTTATGCATGATAATCGAATCGCATATTCGAATTTTTCGAATATTCGAAGTTATCGAATATTCGAAACTTTTCGAATACACGATTTTCGAATCGAATACGAATATTTCGAATGTAATATTCGACGAATATTCGAAACTTTCGAATATTCGCACACCCCTAATTTGTTTGCTATCAGACGCAGAGGAACGTCGTACCAAGATCAAGCGCACGCTGATCTGCCTCACCTGCACCGTCGTGTGCATCGTGATTGTCGTGGTCATCCTCCCCCTGCTTGTCCTGAAAACCAAGATTTCCACCGAGGATCTCGCCTGCCAGTCGGCGATGTGTCATGAGGTGAGCACGTTTCTACAAGCTTGCCTTTCAAGCCGAACTTGTATTGCCTCACAAGTGTCGGTGGCGTTGTAGGTGCAACCGCAAAAAAAAAAAAATAAAAAAAAATAAAAGAAAAGGAGCAGCGCCCGCGAGCGCCGTTTTCCAATAACTGATGCTCTCTCGATTGTGGGCTGCTTCTCGGCGATCAGCCGTTTCTAATACGGCAATCTGATCTCTTACCGAGGTAGACTTGTCATTTCACGTTGCAACATTTCATTCTTGCCCGGACATGAGCGCATGACCGTCGTTGTTGCCTGTATCAACTGGAGTGTTGCGCGTCTAAGCACGAGATGAAGGTCCAATTCCCATCATGGAGGTTGGAATAAGTTAAGAGGGAGCATTACTCAATGCGAAAGAAAGAAAGAAAGAAAGAAAGAAAGAAAGAAAGAAAGAAAGAAAGAAAGAAAGAAAGAAAGAAAGAAAGAAAGAAAGAAAGAAAGAAAGAAAGAAAGAAAGAAAGAACGTCAGGTACGCACACGCCAAGCTTCGCTCGCCCCCATGTTCTCGATAGGGCAAGGGCTACTGAATTTTTCGAAGCGTGAGCACGTACGCCAATTCTCAATTTGACAATTCTCAATGCGTGTGTATGAAGCCCGGCGTAAAAGTTCGCACCGCGCTAAGAATGAGCTTAACGGTGAAGCTTTCACTGCGGATAATCGTTGTCCCAGGTAACAACAGGTAAGGGGTGCCGCCAAAGAGGTAATCGGAGTAGCTGAAGTGGTGCCAAATCGCACGTACGCGGAGCGAATAGTTTTAGCATTCGACATAACTAAGCGTTACGAGAGGAATGCAGTCAGTTTTGTGTTGGTGTTTGGAACGAACAGTCGGTGCTTCATCGCTGTGAAGCACTGTGAAATGAACAGGGATAACTAGATAAAGAATGCAGTCTGATATTGGGAAAAAGTGCGCTCACACAAAATGGGAAAGCTCACCTCGTGGAACGAGGGTCGATTTTTTTTAACACGAACCATTTTCGTATATGGGAAGTAATATAGGGCTTCAGAATCAGTTTTTGGGTACGCTTCATGGTCCGTATAAAAATGTCCGAGATAATTAGGACTTTAGTTACACAAAGTAGGAAATTCAAGTCATCACACAAAATGTAATCAAGACGAAATACAGAAAACCACGTTAATCAATTTCAAATAAGGTGCACAAGTTTGCATGAAGCGTACCGTATTTACATGTGTTATACCAGCATTGACAAATGCTGACCAGTGTTGGCAACTAATCAATAATCTTGGCTAATTTCGGCTAATGAGCGATTTACGCTGCCACAATAAAGTAACAAAAAAAATGCGCATATACAACTATGCCTCTGCTTTGCTCCATTAAATTACTCGCGCACTTCTTGACAGTCGCCATAGGGAAACGTTTTAATTGCAATGGTTAGTATAGTGCATGTTCCGAAGGAAATTGCGATGGGCACGCGCCGGCACGCATGTACTACATGCATAAAATACCCGCACAGTATTAAATCCGCGTTGATGCCGAATATGTAACCGAAGCGATTTCGCAAGCGGTCATGACGCGTCTCAAAGAACAATACATAAAGTGTGCGCGTAATCAGTATAGTCAAACACTTTCTATCCTCCATAATTGGTCTACGAAAATGTCACAAAGCCTACCCAGCCCCATGCGGTATCATGCTAGGACAAATTTCGCTATCATTCAACGCTACGGGTGGACGACTGACACACATGTCTTGAAGTCTAGAGATGGGCCAAGCTTCTACGATCTCTCTTGTTGTCTGATTAGCATGAGTATACAGAACATCAGTTTGGTTACACAAAGGACTACACGAACCCGAATCCTAAACTCATCCTAATCAGACAACGCGAAATTGACTTGCTAAACAATATGTGATAGTGCAGCATGTCTGTTAAATGTTTTATTGTTCGTTATGTAAAGGAATACACTATGCCGTTCTGCTCATGCGCAGCGATCATGAGGTGCGTGTAGCGAGTATATATTGTTTCTTATTGAATAAAGGTCAGTTGATAGTCTGCGCTGGTCCTTGTGAACGTTTCGTCTGTGTCATCGTTTTGCGTGCGCAGTATTATCATAATGCAGCCAAACCAACTAGCCCGCCTTTCCGTTTTATTGTGGATGGGATCAGCTACTGCGCTCTTTAGTATATGCAAATGCGTGCCGCCACCACATTACAAAAAGGGTTGCTAGAAAAAGATTAGCGTTAAGAATCGTGTGTAGGAAGGGCTGAAAAAATCACAGGGTCCCTTATGCACTCCCCTAAGACGACTCGAAGGCGAAAGCCATCTTCCTTTTCTTCTCACTCGATGTATTATCCTGCCCCGCCACCCTTCGGAAGCTTTCGGCACCTGACGTGGTTTTGCACTGCCTCCAGGATCGGCGGCACCTCACCTGGGTTTGCATTGCCTCCGTGATCGGCCCACTTTTGACCAAGTTACGATGTCATGCGATGACTTATTCATGTGACGTCACGTCACGTGACATCACATTATGACGTCACCAATTTTGACGATCCGTGACGTCATCATGGCGTCACACGATGACGTCATCATGGGATGATTTTTAGCATAACTTGTGTTGACGCCGCTGACGTAGGACGCCGGTCAATTTTCGCGTTTGACGAGGCACTTAAGGCTTTCGCCTTAATTAATAAAACACTATATTGACTGTCGCAGGTCATGCACACCATGAAAGGTTTCGAGGACCCGTCGGTTAGGCCCTGCGACGACCTGTACAAGCACTCCTGCGGCTACTGGTTGACCAGGACGCCCGATCCTTCAAGTTTCATGGAAGACGTGGCGCATAACTACAGCCGTATCCTGCGCAATGTCCTGCGCGACGGCGGAGCTAGGAGCACCAGTAACCAAGTAGCAGACGCCCTGAAATACATCTCCAGGTTTGTGCGCGTGCTCTGTTCTCGCAGACTGTGACGCTGCAGAAATCGCCGCGACTTCAGACTGACACATGCGCTCATACAAACAAATACGACAAGCTGGGCACGTCATTTTCAAAGCTTCTTCTGTTGCTGCGGAATGCGGCGATATCGTTATGCAAGGGCGAACGTCGAAATAAAGTAGTTCTAAGTTTGTTAAAGCTTAAAAAAGAAGACCTTGTACTCCGGCTACAGCGACACACAATGGCAATTTTGACATCGGAAATGACGTGTGGTCATGTGACAGTGACGCCAGTGGCTATGCGGTTTGATTGGCTCGACACGCCAAATGCACCTCAAGGTGGTTTTGCACTGCCTCCGGGATCGGAGGAATGAGAAGCTTCCTGCACCTCACGTGTTGTTGCGGTGCCACCGTGATCGGCCCGCCCTTTGACCAAGCGACCATGTCACGTGATGACATCATAACGTGACGTCACGTGATGTGACATCGTATTTCACGATGACGCCATGTTGATGTGACAAATTAGGGTGACACGTGACGTCATTATGACGTCACATGTCATGATGATGCCACAGAGTGAGGTCATCAAATGATTTTTTGTATCACTCGTGTTGACGCCGCCGACGACGACGGTCACTTTTCGGGCTTGATGACGCATTTAAGGCTTTCGCATTAATAAAATATGGCCACAATGTGTCACCGCTCCTTGACGACACCGTGCTCTCGTTCCATGCTTAGATAAATTATTGTCTGTTACCAAATCAGTCGTGTATATATGGGCTATCAACTTCTATCTGCTTAGGAAACTATATTTATCCTGCTCGATGACTGACCTTTTTTTCCCCCTATGTCTCAGGTATTACGGTTCTTGCATCGAATTTTTCGGCAAGAGTCACACCGTCAAGGATGTTGTGGCTCCCTTGTTAGAGGTAATTTTTTCCTAATTCCTCAAAGTCGATTTTCTGTATCCAGTGTGCGTGGTGGAAGAGTTTCATTGCTCAATCTAAATAAAAATTCTTAAAGTGCGCTTAACGACAATTGAACTCTGTTAACCTAACCATCTAATGATGCTTCTCTTTTGATGCCTCTCTAACCACGTGCTGATACCGGCCACTGCAAAAACAAGTAATTATGAATGCAGCGAGCAAATATTCCTGTTCCCTTATTTTTGAGGATTTTCGGAGGCATTTCTTGGAACACCCTGTACACTTCACGCACTATGCACACACACACACACACACACACACACACACACACACACACACACACACACACACACACACACACACACACACACACACACACACACACACACACACACACACACACACGTAGAAAGGCCCTGAGCAGCTTGCTAAACCAATTTAACGATACGGCGCGTGCGACCGCGGGCGATCGCGCTCGGCCGGTCAAAGAACGCATTTCGTGCCGTATGCACGCAACCGCCCTTCATGCGCCTTTCGTGCGACGTAGACGGCCAGCGTGCTTAATCTCTGCTTGAGCCGCGACCGTCACCTGACCTTACGGGCTTTCACTCGCGCATAGAACCTACCATGCGCATGGGCGATACTACTGATTTAGATTTTATGCGCAACATGACGGCGACACCGACGCTCAAAATGCGCCTGGAGGGTTCAAATAATTGAATAAATACAGTTGAAAGCCAGTGCTGTTACTGCTCTTCTTGTGGCCGCTTGGGCGTGCCATCCTTCGTTAACAGTCGTGAACTATAGCCCATTTGGTATCATAGTAGCAATGATAATCTCGCAGGTACATAGACAACAACGCGAAGTTGGATCTTGTTTTAACGCGATAGCGTCAAAGCGCTCGTCTCGCGTAAATTCCGGTGTCGGCGTCGCTGCTGGCGGCGGGGTCGTTGGTTGGGGGCGAGAAATTGGTGTTGTCCATGAGTGAAAACTAAAGATAGATGCAAATGAAAAAATAATAAAAATGGTCGGTCTGGGTGACAATCGAACCGAGGCCTCCTGCGTGGCAAGCAGATGATCTACCACGGAGTCACGCCAGTGCTTGAAACTGCTTCGTAGAAAAAAATGGTATAAGTATGTCATTTAGTGGAAGGAGTCTCCTTAACACGTGTAACATTTATTGCGTGGCAGAATCGTAGAAGCACACCAGGCGTCAAAACATGTCAACTGCGTAAAGACTGGGTGGTTTAAAGCTGCCTGCCTGTACAAAGTGTGCACGTGTGCTTGGTAACTTAACGGACGCG
This sequence comes from Rhipicephalus sanguineus, assembly GCF_013339695.2. Classification (NCBI taxonomy): domain Eukaryota; kingdom Metazoa; phylum Arthropoda; class Arachnida; order Ixodida; family Ixodidae; genus Rhipicephalus; species Rhipicephalus sanguineus. Next base: position 36,715,191 of record NC_051183.1, on the reverse strand, counting down.
TAGTGGGCACTTTGCCAATTGGCGAAAGGAAGAATTACGGCGGAGTGGGCACTTCGCAACTGCACATCCAGCAGGCAGTCTAGGATAGTTTGAAACGGCCAATTTTACGCGCACAGGCGTTCATTTCATTGCGGCACGGTTGAAGACGATGTACACGAATTCTTTTTTGTTTGTTTGTTTCTCTGCAGTATCTGAACATAACCGTCAAGACGTGGCTCGAGACTCGCGACAAGCAGACCATACTGAACGCCCTGGTCGACTTCTCGGTCCGCTTCCGGCTGCACAGCTTCTTCCGCGTCGACGTGACCGAGCACCCTGAAGCCCCGCCCACTTGGTCCATCGAGCGAGGGTCGGCGTTCATGTTTCGCGTCTCCGGCAGCGCCATCGTGGACGTCCGAGACCACGCCGCCTCCTATCTGGCGGACGTCCTTCGGGCCGTCGACGAGAGCGCCGCCACGAAGGCAACAGTAGGGCGGGTTGTCGAACTAGACGTCGCCAAGATGACCCAGTCCAATGACGACGATAACCCCGAACAAGTCCTCCTGGGCAACCTGACCTGCGACATCTTCCAGGGTGGCGGCCCGTGGTTGAGGGCACTGCAGTCGGTGCCGGGCGACATGCAGAAGCTCACAGCGAAGACGACGGTGCACGTGTCGTCGTTTAAGGTGTGGGAAGCTAGTCATAGGCGTGCGCACGGAAAGGAGGGGGGGGGGGGTGGAAGCCGCCTTAAACACCTACGGGGCTCGCGAAGTCTTCCCCATATCGTTAGTAAATCGGACTGTCCCGTTATTGTTTAAAGGGAAGAGTTATGGCCACGCAGAATTTTGACCATAATGGCGGCCGAAGGCCCTTGACATTGCATTCCAAGAACTGTTTACTTCCCGTCTTTACTCCATCACTTCATCGTAAATTTTTTATCTATTGTAGATCATGTTGTCCCTTGGACTCGACTAAAAAAGTGGGGGGGGGGGGGTGTTGCGGTTGAACTTGAACTGCGGTCAGTGGGTTCAGTACCCTACGCCATGCCGCGTCGCGGTTCTCACCCATTTTCTGAACATCTCTATTGCCAGAGCAAGGGTCGACAGCGACTTGCTGCTGTAACAATGACGTCACACGTGACGTGTCTTCTCGGGCCATGTGACCTTGTACCTTGAGCTGTTGAGGTGGAAATCGGCTCTCCCGGTGAAAGCGGCCCAGGATCACTTATTGCGCAGTGCGCCTCGGAGCATTGGGTGAAAGACCAATATTCAATCAATCAATCAATCAATCAATCAATCAATCAATCAATCAATCAATCAATCAATCAATCAATCAATCAATCAATCAATCAATCAATCAATTTTATAATTACATCGCATGTTTAAGGGCCCCTAAAGATCACCGAGTTAAAGAAGAGATAACGGTTTCTTTCTCGCCTTCACGACATTTCCTACGGGCGCCATCACCTACTCGCCATGTAGTTGTTCATAAAACACGTGGGCAACGTTAGCACTAAGCGTTACGCCTATCAGGATATTGCGCTTTTCGGCTACACGCTGTTGTCTCCACTGTGCAGTCGGACACGCCTAAAATGAAGTGAAATCAACTAATCGTACACGATATTGGAGCAAGACAAAACAGGACGGGCGCTCGACTGCACGGCGAAGCGTGCTAGGACACCGTTCACAACCGAAATCCCTCATTATGCAAGAATCGAGAGATCGTACCCAAATGACGCACGTGAATCACCGTGCTGGTGTCCCGAAGTGCGTGGCAAAAATGGGGAAACGCCAAGAGAGAAGATTGCGCTCGCTCTTTCCATTTTCAGAGGTTGTTTAGGGGCCCTTTGATTACAAGGTATAAAATGTAGAGATGAGGGTTCCAAAGTACTACACTACAACGGGATCCTCGGTGAAGGTTAGATATAAATATACATATATAAGCAGCAGTTTGAACACTAAAACATGTCAGAATACAAAAAAAAATTAAAGCATTAAACCAGAAAGAACAAACACTGTGATAGAGCCCAGCTCGACCATTCAAAGCAGCTTTGCCGCTTTGGGACTTTAAACCCTATAGTATAAATCAATCAATCAACACAGCACCTTATCTGCATACAGATCACAAAAAGGGGCGTTGATTCGCTGCTATTTCCTTTGAAAATTCATAAACGTGTGTTTCTTCCCGTCCAGAAAATTTTAAACTTTTTCTGCAGAGGAACGTGTCACTTTTATGTTAAGTCAAATTCCTTTGAGAGGGGGATTAGCCTTTTTCCTCTATTATGAAAACGGCTGTGTAGTGTTAGGAAGCCACACAAAAAATGAACGGGGAGATGTTCTCGATTTGGATTTATATGGAACATGACGGCGACGGCAAAAACCCGTCGAGAGTGACCATAAAATTTTCTATGGAAATAAAAAAATTCAGTATTTCACTCGATTATGACACTATTCCACCGGTATTCGACTTGTAGTAAAAATTCACTTTTTCGCATATCGTCCTGCGATTATGGATTGCAGGGGACATGCGATGACCTGGCTGCTGCGCTCGGAGACCCGGACAAGATGGTCGGCCCTCTCTACTCTATGGCGCTTGTGGCTTCGGACGTGCTGAGGTACCACTACCGGGTCACCGGCCACGGCGGCGACGAACGTCCAAATCAGGATGCATTGCATGGCGTCTGCTACGAAGTGACGCAGAGCGCGTTCCGTTGGGCCTGGTCAGAGATTCTCAGTGCCTTCCTGGGGCTGAACGACGACGCCGGTGAATTTATGAGGTCGTACGTGCACTCCATGACGGGGAAGCTGCAGGTGTGAGTGAAAGATTCACACAGTCCTTTATGCAATTGCCTTAGGCGATGGTCATCTTTTTTCTACTTTTTGTATTAAGTCCGTGGCACTTTCGGAGCCTGGCTTGTCGTCCATCCATGGATCTCATGCGGCGTGATCACGCTCACAGCAAAGTGCTCCATACAGACCACAACAAGGGTAGCAATGCTCAAAACCATGTTAAAATGAACGAACAAGGTCTAAAACAATGTAATTACCAGAAATAACCAAGAAGCAATCAAAATAATTTACTTAAAATTGCTAAAAACGTTTAGGAATCATGCGCCTGAGTCCGGTGCCGGGCAAGAGAGGGCGCCACCGCCTCGCAGAGCGCTCGATTTCTCCTCTCACCGGCTCTCTACGGCGGTACATCTGAAGGGGGAAACAACGTGACGAAACTCGCTGCAGACGACGCATATCTCAACTGCCGAAACAAGCAGGAAGTCGATAAAGCGCCGCAAAAAGTTGCTCACATGTACACCGAGCTTGCGAATCTCCCTAACAAGATTGTACTCGTGCCGAGGAAACTACATGCTTACCTCAAACATTGGCGTCATCGACGGATAAGTAAATGGAGCAGTGGAAACTCTACGAACGGAAATCGCTGGGTACCCGTGCTACGCACTTCCTCAGTCTTCACAGTAATGCAGCTGCATTTTTTTTTCGTATATCGCGGACATGTTCAGTAAGCGGAAAAACACGAATACTCTGTAGATAACAAAGTTAGAAGCGGTTTGAACGGGTGTTTTGTAAACCAATCTACAACTTTCTCATTGTAATTTCTTGTCCAGATTCGTTGCTCTAGAAGTTACCAATCAAGTTTACCTAAATAAACGATTAAGCAGAGCACAAGAAATAGTGTGATGTACTTTATGCAATAGTGAACAATATGAACTTGTTCGCGTCGTGATAAAGTACATCGGCATGCTTTTTAAACTCTGGCTGTGGAGTTACCTGGGGCATCCTGTATATAAGCACATTGATCATGAAAAGACGTGCGGGAGAGGGCAACAGTTCTAAGTCGGCATACTTGACAAGGTATCTGCATTAACACTTCTTTGTAATCAACTGAAAAATGAAAAAAAAAAGCCATAATCCTCGTGAAAGATACGCCAGTTCCTTGGTGAGGAACGCTAACGAAGGCACACTAACGCACATATCCCATTTTTTGTTTATACAGTACGACTCTTATATTGCACGGGCTCGCTGGTCACCATATCGCCTTAGTATTTTGCAGCGATAAAAATATAGCACGACAACCACATAGGAAACTGTGCTGAGCTATACGCGGTGACAACTTTTTTTGGCAGTACTGCGGAAGCTACAGAACCGAAACGCTCGCCTCCGCGCACGCCAAGAAATAGTACCTATATTTTTTTAATGTTCAATTACCTAGCTCGAATAAAGCTTTTTTCTTTATAAACATAACACAAGTGTGGGAAGCCATCGGTGGAAAAAAAAAATATTTTACACCTAAGATTTTTTTTTTTTCATTTCTTGGACAGCCCCACGTTTTCCGCACGCCTGTTCTCGCAGTAAACATCGCATCCCCGATGCCGGCTAGGCGACGTGCGGCTGCAAACTCGCTGTTTCGTTCTCTGAGAAAGATATACTCGAAACGTGACAGAAAGTGGCTGTCAAAGCAGACCAAGCAAGTTATCTGCAAATTCTATGCTGGGGTAAGCCGCCATCAGCCTGAACTGTCGACGAATGCTGCGAGCAAGCAAAACCAAAACTGGAACTGAAATCTGCTGCAAGCTACCGGACTACTTGCGTAGTAACACAAATGTGCGGATGCCCCGCCTCCGTAGCCTTCGCTCCACTGCCAAGATAAGTTGTCGCCGAGTATCATAGGTCGGCAAAAAAAATTGGAGGTCACTCAGACTCACTCAAGAAATATGGACTCAGACTCACCAAAATTTCTCTCAACCGGACTCTGGCGGACTTGGACTCACTAAACTTTTTCTCAACCGAACTCAAGCTCACCAGCATATTACTCAGTCGGACTCACTCAGACTCAGACTCACGGCTTGACCTGAGTCTCAGTGAGCCTGAGTGAGTCGACTCATGAGTCCGCTAGCTAAAATTACCTTTTTGATCATGGTGTCAGCGCACAGATTATTTCAATATCTCACATGATCTGTGCTCTACGATACGCCTTTTGCTCTTGTACCCTCAAATACGAGTTAGCAGTGGTTTCAAACCAGTAAGGCCGTTTTTATGAAATATGCGACTCACACGAGATATTTTCATCAAGAACTTCCTTTCAAAGAGTTTGCGGGGGAATGTCATGGCAACCCCCTTCCCTGACTCACGCCTCTGATCAATAAATACTGAGGTAGCATATGAACGCTAGTGCATTGAGATATGTGTGAATAGACTCAGACTCACGGCCCGATCTGAGTCTGAGCGAGTCCCTGTGAGTCGATCATGTGTGAGTTTGCCGACCTATGCCGAGTATAAAAGCGTGCCAACAGAACCCTTTATTAGATTGCAGTGTTCTCCACTGAAGAAATATCACCGTTAACTTCTGCATATGTATATTTTATTATGCATCGTTTGTAGCTTCACCGATTGGATGCTTGACGACGACCGACAGAGGGTCGAGAGGAAGTACGGATTTTATGGCCTGTTAGGCTTGGAAGCACCCCAGCTTGATTCCGGAAAGCTGCGTTGCAGTCACTACCACGACTTCATTGTTCTGCGCAAGGATGATTTCATCTACAACCGCGTCGTTGTCTACGCTCCCACTGTGGTCACCTGTACCCAACGGGCGAGGCACTACTCGAAGGCTGTACTCAAATATTTGGAGGTACACGCGCAGAGATGGCTGTCTATTCATGGTTGCTTACACTCTAAGACAGTAGTTCTCAAATGGGGGTCCGCGAAATCGATCCTGGAAAAAAAAAAGTCACAGTTTCGCCGCAAGGGCGAAGCAATGAATGCGATAGCAAGAAAAGCGGCCCTTGATGGACGCGCTACTGCGCTGCAGAAACCGCGTGAGCAGACAGCGGAAGGGCAAGGTTCTTCTTGCGCAAATATTAGAAGAAGCGAGCGAGCTGGCCGACGGCTTTTAAATGCGCCCGTTGCGCTCCTCGCGCCATCGCGCTGGTAAAGAAAGCTTATAAGCGCCTGCCATCAGGGGCGTAGGCAGAAATTTTTTTCGGGGGGGGGGGGGGCACCTCCTTGATCTGTAGTGGGGACGAGCAGGCAGATGTGGTCGAGTGTCATTTTCTGCTCTGTATGCTATGGCAAAAAAAAATTTCGGGGGGGGGGGGGGGGCACGGGCCCGGGTGTGCCCTAACGTGGCTACGCCCCTGCCTGCCATCTCTGAGTCCTGCCAGCGGTAAAGGGTGTGTATATAACGCTCGCCATTAGCTACCTGAAGGATCTGCGCTTTGTGGCGTAGCGCTTAGCGCCACGCGCTGCGGAACGAGATGTCGCTGGTTCGATTCCGCGCCTCGGAAGCATTTTTTCTGAATCATTTTTCTTTGAGACCTTTTATATATATACATACATATACATATACGGTGCATGACGACGGCGACGGCAAAAACCAGCCGAGACTGTCCATATAGTTGCTATTACAATAAATAAAAAAAAAAACGCGTGTTTTGGAGGAGTACTATGTTCCGTCACAGCGGCCCCTTCTGATATTTTGTATGCTTCACGACAGAACAATATTGTATTGCGGTGGAGCTGACCTATGTTTCGCCTTCTCCATGAGATGGCGGTAAAACTTTGTTGAACTTTTCTACGACATATGCATGCCAGCATGCTTTTTCCAGACTTGCATCTCTGAAGAGCAAACAAACATAGAAATAGGTTGAATGTGGTTGCAGACCGCACAACTTACTGACTAGCTGTTGAGATCTAAGTAGTGTGGCCCTTTATTTTGGCCATTCTTTGCCAGGAAGAAATAAAATGCAACTGTGTGCGAGGAGACGATCAGTGCCATCTGTCACATAAACCGCTAAATAACGAAAGCAACCACCGTGTTCTTGTGGAAGTATTTGCAGGGACAACAAACCACAACTGCCCCTAGCGCCATCTGATATGTAAAATCGCTACCGGGTATTAAGTCCGCTGTTCCTTGCAAGAGCGCGGCGTGCAGCGTCGTCAAAATAAAACACGATAGCGCTACAGCGCACTTCCGAAAACAAGCCGTCAGCGTTAAAATTGAAAAGATATAACTTCATTTTCGCTCACTTATTTCGGGAGAAACTTTGTTAAATCAAATTCCGCGCCATGAAAGCTTCGTTAATTCGTGTGAATGACAGCACTGAGTCATCTGGGTACCTGCCGGTCAATGGAAATTTCTTCGTAAGATCGGGAAATTCGTAAAATAGGGTTTCGTTCAATCAAGCTGTAACTGTACCGTCGCGCAGGGCACAGAACTCGTGGTGAGCTCCACCTTGAAGGCCGTCGTGCTTCCGCACATGTTCGGGCTGCCGCCGCTGTACTACAACGACCTGAAGGAGGATTACGTCAACTACGCCATCGGAGGGACGGTCCTGGCCCGGAAGTTCTTCCACGTCGTGCTCAATGAGACGTGGACCAAGTACACGCTCGAGAAGATGCTGTTTGGTCGCAAGTGCTACCTGGGGGTGGCCTCGCGCTTCCATGACACGCTGAACGAAGGCGACTTCCACGATATCCTGAGCACGGCTGAGGTACACGGAACGATACTGTTAATTACGGGGCCATGACCAGGACTTGGGGACAATAGAGTTACTGTATATGCTATATTTTAGGTAGCAGAGTTGCGCGCCTGTCTTACAAATGCCGCTAGCAGCCATGCACTGCGGAGAAGCTGACGCTAGGGCCAAGTTTCGTATTTCTCGACGCCGCCGCTGCAGCAAACTGGATTGACACTAGCCATCCACACTGTAGCTAATCGACACGCCAAGCATGTAGATCGGAGACGCAGTAAGCATGTCGCCTGAAAAAACGGAGTGCGGCTTCGCCGCATAGCTGTGGAGTTTCAGCTAGGCCTACGCACAACTCTGCTACCTAAAATTAGCATATATAGCTCCAGGAGAATTGCGAATGTAACACAATTTATCGCCAGTGGAAGCGGTGGCCTGCCGTAACTTGATGAGAAATAGGCGAAAAAAAAATAATTGTATCCGACGGAAAAAAAAAAGCTAGTTGCCAAAAGGACTCCCGGTTCTATACAGTAGAGACCCGCTGGAACAAAGTAGTAAAATTGCAGTGTCTCAATACAAATCATGTGGTTTCGCCAAGGTGCTCAATATGTTACAATGCGGCCCCATGTGTTTCAATGTGTTTCATTTGTCCTGGGAAACCACAACGGCATCCTATCGTAATCATGTATTATTGCTCCATCTACTAAGCCCCGCCAGGGTGGTCTAGTGGTTATGCTCGACTGCTGACCCGAAGGTCGTGGGATGGAATCCCGCCCGTGGCGGCTGCATTTTCGATGGAGGCGAAAATGTTTGAGGCCCGTGTACTTAGATTTAGGGGCACGTTAAAGAATCCCAGGTGGTCGAAATTTTCGGAGCCCTCCACTACGGCGTCTCTCATAATCACGTCGTTGTTTTGGGGCGTTAAACCCCAGATATTATTATTATTATTAGCTACATCTAATACACGCTAGCACCCTGACTGTTCACGTTTTTCTTGATACAATCTATTGTTTTTATAATGTAATGTTAACTACGCCTGTAATGGCTCCTGCTGTGTCAATATCCTTTCCAGTTCTGTCACCAATGTTTTAAACGTTTCCTGCCCATATCAACCTCTGTGCAGTAGATATACTTGCATCTACTTTGAAACTCGAATGCATTCTTTCCACGTGTCTCGTTGAGTGAATATGGATCCTGGGTTTTCACTAAATGTGTTGAGTAGTTTTCAGAGTTATCTTGCAGCGTGGCTTACTCTTGTTGTAAAATATTATTCCGATAAATTTCTATCCTCAGACAGTCGGCTACTGTAGTAGAAAAAAGCGTTCTGCTACTACAGTCGAACCTATTTATAACGCTATTCAAGAGCCCTGAAAATTTCATTGTTATTACCGATAAATGTTATAAACGGGTTAGAAGGAAAGACCAAGATTGGGGATGGCAGGCCGTCGTGGGCAAACTATAATATCGGATGGGATATGCCAGCGCACATCGGTAATGAAGATGACACGGAAGAATATAGTGAACTACCGATTTTTTGGACATGCTTGAAAACTTGGACGCTTTCGCGGCACCGCCACAAGCCTTATTGAGCCATCATATAAGAACGTAGGCAATATTGGACGCTTCGAAGTCCGATTTTTCAGACTTTTTGCTCAAATTGCAGGTTTGAAACTGCATTAATTTAACACCACTGCCGCGTCGGTCATCTGGCAGGCTCGAACCAGCGCTTTCGCGAGTCTCCGTTTGCGGTCTCAACATATTTCAAGAGTCAACTTTGCCGCATGCTAGAAGGTAATGTGGTGAAGCATACAAGTATTCCGAAGGGGCTATTACGACGGCACGAGTGCGGCGATCCCGTAAAGGATTCGCTGCACTCCTGCCCACCATACACTTTTACTACAATATTTACTAGAGGAAACTGTGGCGCTGCAATCGCTCAGCCACCATGGGAATAATAGGTAGTACATGGAATTGCCCAGTCTTCGTGTTTGCCGCTTTGAATGCACTTGTGGCTCTGTTCATCGTTTTGTCTTGGTTTTTGTTCCGAAATGAAAAAGCCCTTTGTGAACCTCGTGAGGTTATTTGAATTGGTAAGCCTAAAAGGGTCAAGGTGGTGAAGTGGCACTGCTCAACTTTTGCTGGCCTTCGTCTTGCGGCGAAGCGGCTGCGGGCTTCACGGAGCCAGATGGAGCCGAAAAAAACGAAGCTTGGGTAAAGCAATTGTGATGAGGTTTATTGGAGTAATGAAGTTGCAACGAGGTCGCAACGAAAAAGGACCGTACGGCAACGCAGTGCAAGGCTGACGGTGGCGGTACAGGCTCTCGTGCAATCAGAGCGCGGGTGGTCTTTCGTCCTCTTTCACAGGCGCATCCTCCCTCGTTCGTGCATAATCTCCACTACAATACCCCCGGGGTGAAGCGTAGCCATCCTGGCGACTCATGGAGTACGTAGAATGAGGGGGTAGTAGGGCTTGAGACGGTCGATGTGTACAGTCTCGCGCCCTCGACAGCGCAAATCTGGTGACTGTGTGAGGGGCTCGACGATGTAGTTCACCGGCGAGGTGGCATGAATGACACGGTACGGACCATGGTACCGCGCCAGAAGTTTAGAGGAAAGGCCAGGGACGTGGGGAGGTACCCAAAGCCAAACAAGGGAGCCAGCAGGAAACGTAGGAGCTGGGTGATGACCATCGTCATGTTGCGTCTTTTGTCGACCTTGAGCTTCAGCTGTAAGGGAACGAGCCAACTGACGGCAGTCTTCGGCGTATCTGGCGACTTCAGAAACTGGAGTGCACTCAGAGGCATCAGGGCGGTACGGGAGTATGGTGTCCAGTAGGTGGGAAGGTTCGCTGCCGTACAAGAGAAAGAACGGGGAAAAGCCGGTAGTCGCTTGCGTCGCGGTGTTGTAAGCGAACGTAACAAAAGGTAGTACAGTGTCCCAGTTGGTGTGGTCGGAGGAGATATACATCCTCAACATGTCGCCGAGTGTGCGGTTGAACCGCTCGGTGAGACCATTTGTCTGTGGATGGTAGGCGGTGGATTTCCGGTGAATGATGTTGTATTCAGCGAGGAGGGCTTGGATGACCTCTGACAAGAACACGCGACCCCTATCACTGAGTAGTTCCCGCGGAGCACCATGGCGTAGAATGAAGCTGCGGAGAATGAAAAGTGCAAATTCGCGGGCGGTCGCTGCCGGGAGAGCTGCAGTCTCAGCGTAGAGCGTTAGAAGATCGACGCCGACAATAATCCACCGGTTTCCAGAGCCACTATACGGGAGGGGGCCGTAGAGGTCGATACCCACGCGGTCAAATGGGCGAGCCGGGCACGGGAGCGGCTGCAACGTGCCAGTAAGGTGTCGCGGAGGTGTCTTGTTTTGTTGGCATGTAGGGCAAGACTGAACGTATTTCTGCACAAAGCGATACATTCTTCGCCAGTAATATCGCTGACGCAGCCTTTCGTAGGTTTTCAAGACCTTTGGGGATCTGCATGGAAATTCGCGCAGATGTCAGAGCGCATATGACTAGGAACAGCAAGGAGCCACTTCCGACCACCTGGCATGTAGTTGCGGCGGTACAGAATGTTGTCTCGCACGGAAAAGTGGACTGCTTGACGGCGTAGCGCTCTCGTCGAAGGGACAGCAGACGGATCGGTAAGGTAGTCGAGCAACAAGGCAAGGTATGCGTCTTTACGCTGCTCCGAAAGCATGTCAGTGGTGTCGAGTGGGGACCAGGTGTTAAAGAGGGGTGACAGAGAAGCCACATCTGGTGTTATTGGCGAGCGGGAGACTGCATCAGCATCCGCATGCTTGCGACCGGAACGATATACGACACGAATGTCGTATTCCTGCAATCGAAGTGCCCAACGGCCCAGGCGTCCCGACAGGTCTGTCAAGGTGGAAAGCCAACAGAGAGCGTGGTGGTCTGTAACCACGTCGAAAGGACGGCCGTAAAGGTACGGGCGAAACTTCGTCAATGCCCAGATTATCGCCAAGCACTCCTTCTCTGTCACGGAGTAGTTCAATTCAGCCTTCTTGAGAGCACGACTTGCATAAGCGACAACGTATTCACCTTTGGTGCCTTTCCGTTGTGCCAAAACTGCACCAAGACCGACGCCACTTGCATCGGTGTGAATTTCTGTGGGAGCAGTGGGGTCATAGTGACGAAGGATAGGTGGTGAGGTCAACAGGCGGCGCAACTGGCGAAATGCGTCATCACATGCAGGTGACCATGCAGAGATACCTTTGCTGTTGGCAAGCAGACTCGTCAAAGGTGCGATGATGGACGCGAAGTTGCGCACGAAGCGGCGAAAATAGGAGCAGAGGCCGACAAAACTTCTGAGGGCTTTCATCGATGTGGGCTTTGGGAATTCGGCGACAGCTCGAAGCTTATCGGGATCCGGAAGAACGCCGTCTTTTGAGATGACATGTCCCAAGATGGTTAGCTTCCGTGCTGCGAAGTGGCACTTCTTGGTGTTAAGTTGTAGGCCCGCAGAAGTTAGGCACGTGAGAATTTCGTGCAGACGAGCAAGGTGTGTCGAGAAATCTGCTGAAAAGACTACTATGTCGTCCAGGTAACACAAGGAAGTCTTCCACTTGTGGCCTCGAAGGATGGTATCGATCATGCGCTCAAATGTTGCAGGCGCGTTGCAGAGCCCAAATGGCATGACATTGAACTCATATAGGCCATCGGGCGTTACAAAGGCTGTTTTAGGGCGATCACACTCAGCCGTGGGCACCTTCCAATACCCAGAACGCAGATCCAAGGATGTAAAGTACTCGGCGCCTTGTAAACAGTCAAGAGCATCGTCTATTCGCGGTAGCGGGTAGACGTCTTTTTTCGTAATCTTGTTTAAGCGGCGATAGTCAACGCAAAATCGAATGGTGCCATCTTTTTTCTTGACCAATACTACAGGTGATGACCAAGGACTTTGAGAAGGCTGTATCACTCCTCGTTGAAGCATGTCATCCACTTGCTCCGTAATGACGCGGCGCTCTTCGGCGGAAACGCGGTAAGGCCGCTGTCGCAGGGGCGAGTGGGAGCCGGTGTCGATAGTATGACTGATAGTCGTGGTGCGGCCTAACGAAGGTTGTTGACAGTCGAAAGAAGAGATAAACTGGTTAAGAAGATCAACAAGTTGGCGGCGATGAGAGGGGGAGAGGTTTGCGTCAATGGCGTTGTCGAACGCTGACGAACTTGATGGCTGACATGCGGGAGTGATTGTGGCGATGTGACAACATGTGGTGTCATCGGGAAGGTCAAGATCATCGATGTGGTCGACAGGTTGTACGGATCCTAAACTTTCACCACGGAGTAAGGCAATGGGGTAGTTGCCAATGGGGTCGTTGACGGGTAGAGCCGGGGCAGGGGGACGGGGCAGCCGGTGGTGCTGGCTGGGCAGTGACTGCGTCAGTCATGTTGTCCGGTGGTCTTTCGGCCAACTTGCGAGAGCGGAGCTCCAGGTCTGTTTGGGGATCTCAGCAACCTCCACCAAATGTGATGAGGTTTCTTGAAGTAATGAAGTTGCAACGAGGTCGCAACGAAAAAGGACCGTACGGCAACGCAGTGCAAGGCTGACGGTGGCGGTACAGGCTCTCGTGTAATCAGAGCGCGGGTCGTCTTTCGTCCTCTTTCACAGGCGCATCCTCGTTCGTGCATCTGCTCCACTACACAATGTACTACAGACCATTCTTATGCCTGGCCTAAGCATCATGCGATGCAGTTCCCATAGGCACTAGCGTCATAGTTCCCTTTAAAGTACTATTAAAGCGGAAGTCTTAGATGTCTCATCAAACGCCAAAAGTGGCCGTCGGCGTCGGCGCGAACACGAGTGATGCGAACAATCAACATGTTAGGAGGTCACTGTATGATGTCATCATGGCGTCACAGGTCACCAAAAATTTTGACGTCATGGCGCACTAGGTCGTCACAACGCTAGGTCACACGACACATAACATCACATAACATCCTCACTTGATGCAACGTGGGCCGATCCCGGAGGCACTGCAAAACCACGTTAGTTGCAGCAAGCTTAAAATGCCTCCGATCACGGAGGCAGTGCAAAACCACGTTTGCTGCACAAAGCTTTTAAGTGGGGGAGGGGGGAAGCGTCAGTACAATTGACTGACAAGAAAGAGAAGAATATGGCTTTCGTCTTCGAGTCGTCTTAGGCAGATTCATTAGGGAATGTGTGACTTATGAAACTCTACGCTGCCCATGTTCTTCGTCCACGTCATCGCTGCGCTGAAACCCGTCACGATGGTCTAGTGATCATGGTGCTCGACAGCTGACCCCAAGGTCGCGGGATCGAATCACGGCCGCGGCGGCCGCATTTTTAATGGAGGTGAAGATGCTTGAGGCCCGTGTGCTTAGATTTAGGTGCACGTTAAAGAACCCCAAGTGGTCGAAATTTCCGGAGCCCTCCTCAACGGCGTCTTTCATAATGAGATCGTTGTTTTGGGACGCTAAACCCCAGCAATTATTATCGCTGCGCTTCAAGCTAACCTTTCCTTCCTCTTCGTCTTATCTCGCTCAATCATTGTGCAGGCTTTCCGCGTGGCTTACAACGCGAAATCGGCCTCTGACTCGCGGGCCGCTTCGGGTGACGCCGAGTATGTGGCGGCCACGGACACCATGTTCTTCAAGCTCGCCTGCCAGGCCCTGTGCACGACGCGCGGTGCTTCCCTGGACCCCAACGGACTCCACGGGCTGGCCGCTCACGCCGCCTGCCTGTACGCGGCCGGCACCATGCCCCAGTTTCACAGCGCGTTCGGCTGCACGGAGGCGAACGACATGTGGAACTTGATGAAGTGCAAGTTCATGTGACTCGCTCGGCGTATCCCGAAACCGTCGCGTGACTTGCCAGTGTACAGTGAAGAGAGTGAAAGAGAGAAGCATTTACATTGAAAATGTTCAACAAATACAGTATAATACGCAGTTTATTGCAGGCTTAGACGATATGAGCATGTCGAAAAATCGATATCGACATTTACAAACTATCAAAGTAAAGCTGAGGATTTCGGTATGAGACTTGGTGAAATATCTGAACACTATTAGAAGCTACTTTTTTAATTGTAGGCATTTTTTAAATACTGAGGATTTGAGAGGTGAAAATATGCACGGCTACATGCTCTTATCTTATTGTCAGTGTATGATATGCTGTTGTTCGACAGGGGCTGTTTCTGTTCAACTTATTGAAATACTAAGGATCTGAGCAACACTCTGTGTACTGGTACACGTTCCTAATTTCTCCGTTTATATTCTTGGAGCAACCGAGTGATAGCCTCTGACGTGGGCTGCGGCACCGTGCAACATTTTAAACATTTGGTATTGTAGAGAATATGTCTACAAAAAAAAAAATTTGCAGGACGCTTGATCTTCGCCTTCATGAGCAGTACGCGATAGCGTAATCGGACCGTGTTCGTATCGCCTTCTCAATCGCTAGCCTCCCTTCGCTTCTCAATGAACACCTCAACCGTGCCGCAAGAAAACGAACATCTGTGCGCGTAACACTGGACATTTCACACTATCTTAGAATGCCTACTGCAAGTACAGTCGCGAAGTGCCCACTGCGGCATAATTCTTCCTTTTGCGAATTGGCGATGTGCCCCCTACGCGTCCGTAAGGCAACGCGCGTATCTGCGCAGCTGCACACTTTGTTGATGGTGTTGCTGATAATGGGTGATCAATTATGCCTGGGAGCTTTGTAATGGGTGGACCTTTTCATGAGCAAACCAAAATTACCGCAAATATTTTTGCTTCTCTATCAATTATCTTTTTTTTTACATATCTCCTTTATTTTCCACTTTTTTCATATAAATTCTACTGCCGCGCGTTTCGTGGCCGATCCTCTGTGGTGGGTTGAGCCATTCTTCCAGGAACCAACCAACCAACTTTGAAACATCCACTGTTTGC
This sequence comes from Rhipicephalus sanguineus, assembly GCF_013339695.2. NCBI lineage: Eukaryota > Metazoa > Arthropoda > Arachnida > Ixodida > Ixodidae > Rhipicephalus > Rhipicephalus sanguineus. The sequence goes on along the minus strand of NC_051183.1, from coordinate 36,699,826 downwards.
GCACTTCGCATGTTTTGTCGCCTGGCCCAATTCTACGCATCTGTCACGCAATATTACATACGTTAAGAAGGCTCGTCCCATTACAGGACATTCATATAGTGTTTTTTTTTCGAATCGGGTTCAAGCGTCGCTTTGTGGTAGAACACGTACTTGCCACACAGTTGACCTGGGTTCGATGCTCACTCACACCGAAGATTTTTATTTATTTATTTGCATATTTCTCAATTTTTCGCGCACGGACAACGCTTCTTTTTCGATCACAACCAGCGACGACGCCGACACGGACGCCGACAGCGACACCGAACTTTTTGCGAAAAGAGCTCTTTAACGCTACGACGATAAAATTGAATTGGTGCTGTCGTTCCGTATCACACGGTGGTAAACGAGACGTGGGATATGTCGATGCTCACCCGATTCTCGGCCACTCCCCCAATGAGGTCGTGAGCCATTCCTAGAGGACGTCGATGACAGCAAATAATGCCCAATTGGCAGAGTGTGTACAGAGAGCTTAAAAACTCACAGGGTCCCTTATGCATTCCCTTAAGGCGACTCGAAGGCGAAAGCCATCTTCTTTTTCTTCTCAGCCGATGTATTCATGCTTCCCTGCCCCCCTCCGAAAGCTCTCTGCGCCTGACGTGGTTTTGCACTTCCTCCATGATCGGAAGCATTGCAAGCTTTCTGCACCTCGGTGGCTTTTGCAATGCCTCCGTGATCGGCCTACCTCTGACCAATCGACGTCATGTGATCACGTCATGATGACGTCATAGTGACGTCATCACGTGGTGCTGATTTTTTGTATTTGTCGCGTTGACGCTGCCGACTCTGGACGCCGACGGTAAATTTTCGCGTTTGACGAGGTATCTAAGGCTTTCGACATAAAACAAAAAGAATCCCATGGTGTAAGCAGCACAGAGTCTCACGATCAAACTTTATTTATATTTGTACAATGAAGCATGACTTGTACTCAAGATCTGTCATGCAAGAAGATAAGAGCGATTACTGAAAGTGCTAGTTTAAGGTCTAAGTTTAGTCGTTAGACGCAATACAGTTCTATTCAGAAAAGAAAACAAGTGCCAGTATATCTCGGAGGCCACTGTCACTGCTGAAAATGTCGCCCTTGGGTGCCCATAGGTGGCTCAGCCAGTACAGGAAGACACAGGTTGGACATAGTCTTGGAGCACGGAAGGCTCGAACTTAAAAAAAAAAATACGTATGGCAGCTCCACTGCTGTGACACCCGAGGAAGTGCGTAGCACGGACACCCAGCGATTCCCGTTCGTAGAGTTCCCACTGCTCCGTTTATTTATTTATTTATTATTTATTTATTTATTTATTTATTGAATACTGCAGACCAAGAACTGGTCCAAGCAGGACAGGTACAAGAGGCAGGATATAATCAAAAACACATGTGATAACATGAATATATCACGAGAAATGGAATCGAAACACCTACTAACAGAAAGCATAAAAGATAACATGGCAAAAGTATTACATTAAATGGATACATAACACAAATTAACAGTGCATGTTTTAGCTCTAAGCAACAGAAAATTGGCTAAGATCAGTTAGGCAGTTCCACTCTGATACAGTACGCGGAAAAAAGGAAAACTGAAACGCGTTAGTTTTAGCGAAATACGGGGTTAAAGAATGGGCGTGATGATGGCGTGTATGCCTAGTGGACAGAGGAGATACATATGCATGCGGGTCAAGGGCTAACTTATGATTAACAAGAAGATAAAGAAAGTTAAGCCGGTTTCTTTTTCGCCGTAATTCAAGTGTTTCGATGTTGTTAGCAGTCATGAGTTCAGTCGGTGAGTCCGTAATTTTAAACTTAGAATAAGCAAACCTAACAGCTTTTCTTTGTACTGCTTCCAGTTTTCTAATGTTACATTTAGTAAAAGTATCAAAGCGTCGGTGACGCCAATGTTTGGGGTAAGCATGTAGGGTTTCACCAGCACGAGTAGGATCTTCTTAGGTAGATTCGTAAACTCCATGTGCGACATGTGCGCTACCTTTTGCTGCGCTTTATGGACTTCCTGCTTGTTACGGCAGTCAACACACGTGTCGTCTGCAGCGAGTTCCGTCAGGTTGTTCCACTCATACCAACTCGGCGCCCGCGAACCGCAAGGGGAGGGGCATTCGCTCGCACGCCGGAGTCACTTGCATGTTTCCGGAACGTTTTTAGCAATCTGAAGTTAATTATTGCGATTACTTCTTGGTTATTTCTGTTAATTATATTATTTTAGACCTTTTTCGTACATTTTAACCCGGTTTTGAGCATTGCTAGCCTTGTTATGGCCTGTATTGAGCGCTTTACTGCGAGCGTGATCACGCCACATGAGATGTATGGATGGACGACAGGCCGGGCCCGTAAAGTGCTCCGCGCTTAAAATCCGCTTGGAAAGACGAGCAATGGATCGGCGTAGCCAGAGTGCGGTGGGAGGCGGCGGCTCAAGCCTGAAACTTACGCCCCTCTCCTGAAAGCAAAATTTTGGCTACTCCCCTGCAGTGAACATGTACGACAGAGGTGAGAAGGAAAGGTGTGAACGTACTTGAAGAAAAAAAATCTGGAGACGGGTATTGAACACACAAACAGTTCGGAATTTAACCGGCGCATGCCGGAGGAACGTGGTTTACATCTCCTAAGAAAACAGGTTTAGGCGTGAAGTCAGACGTGCGGAAGCAGCGCACTGGATTGCAGGCGATAAAGAATAAACTAGCAATGGAGTTGAAGAGCGAGGTCAAAATGTGGAAGTTTTATGATAATGCAAACGGAAGACCCCACCAAATTATTCCGACAAGGTGAAAATTAGAGACAGTATCTTTCTTTTAAACTGTAGTGCAGTAATTAGGACAACATGAAATTAATTAAAGTGGACGAATAAACACCCGTTCCGTTAGTGGGATCCGAACCCACAACCTTAGAATTGCGCGTCCGATACTCTACCAATTGCACTACAAAGGAAGGCGCTTCCCCATCCTATTCGTTGAGTATTTCTGCTCGCCTGTGCATCTATCTATCCATCTCAGACGGACCTACCGCAGCAAATGGCGAAATGGCAGATGAAATAACCACTTTCCGTGTGCACTGGCCGCTTATCACCGAGAAGGATGCGAGCGCACACACGCGCCCGCAGGCTGCATTCTCGATGTCCTATTCCACGAAGCCGTCGACTATGTCTCTATATCCATGCGCGCAAGACACCTCCAGGCGACACTGCCTGCTCATCCCGAACGCGCTCGCTGTGGCCTTTCCATTTCGTCATCGTTGAGTGCGTACAGCCAGGCTTGAACTGAACACGGTGGCCGGCCTCCGATGAGTGAAACGGCGATATAGCCGTGACCTCGATGCAACTGTTCTTTGGAGTTGACGTCGCTGCCGCCACTACCTGGACCGCCGCCGTGGGACCCACCGAAAGAGACTCGCGTTATAATTACTCCATATCCACAGCCACGCCCGCAGCCTTCCAGAGCACGACATGCACTGCAGCCGGTAAAGGTATATACACAGTCGCTTCGCCACGCACTATCCTCTATGGAAATTAATCCCGGCACGCCCCCGGCCTGACGGAGCCGCGCAAACAAGCGCACCGACTGCCGCGGCCCTCCCTTACCTGTTTAGTTCGTCCCGAAGGGTATCACTTGCGGAACGATGACGACTCTATTACTCGGAGCACCCATGCTCGTCGGTCTCTTCTTGAAGGGGCTCTTGGAAGAAGGGCGCCCCCGAAAATGGGTCTACACCGGGAGGAGGCGGAGGATGGCGTGATGAGTTCTTCGTGATGAGTGTTCGTGCAGCGTGCTTATAGTGAGAGGACCACGAGGGATGGGGGGGGGGGGTGCTTACGCACACGTCGGTCGTCGTGTTGCTCTCGCGTATAATGTCCTGCCCGCGGTGAAATCGTAACGGATGGATTTCGCCGGGCCGTTTCCTTTTCAGCACCGAATGAGCACGGAGAAGCACCTCGGGACGACGAGTGTCCCTGATCGAGGCTGAGTAGGCAGCCTACGCAATCAGCAGAGGTTGTATACATTATCCACATGTGACCACTCATACAGGCTTAGATACATAATCGCTTTACGAGGGGGTCTTCATTATCGAATTCTATCAAGGGCGTAGCCAAGGGGGGGAGTTGGGGGGGGTTCAAACCCCCCCCGAAATTTTTCAGTTTTGCTTGCGTATATAGGCATGCACAGATACAAACGCACGCACGACCATACATAAAGTATGGTTGAACCCCCCCGAAAAAAATTTCTGGCTACGCCCCTGAATTCTATGATACAAACACGAAAAAAAAAAAAAACTCATACTTCTTGGAATACAACTGCTGGAAGGCAAAATCAGGACGTGCATGCATATGTGTATCAGGAAACTGCCTCTGTAAGGATCTTTTGCACGGAACTGTATTACGCGAAGTTCTTTCGGGTGATATGAAAGGGATTGCTACTTCTTCTCAGACACACTTGGCATCCCCTACGACATAGCAGAAACGGAAGAAACCAAATGCACAGCAGCCATCAGATGACTTGTGGGTGGCTCTGCTTACAAGCCTAGACGCTGAGGACCGGTATCGGCTGGTGTACAGGGCCAGGAAATTGGCACATAGCCATTGTTTCCTGGTGGAAGGAGACTTCTAACCTTGGGTAATGGGTTTGGTTGCCACACTGAAGTTTATTCGCCATTCCACCGGTAAAGACGTTTCCAATTTTTCTGCAAATACAGATATCAACGTGAAAAATCTTTGAGGGCGTGTCATCAAACGTAACGTCTATCACGCTTTATTTCAAACTATAACGACTTACTCTTGTAGTGTGCGACGACAGAATTGCCTGTGTCAGGTGTCATCTTGTGCGACGTTTACAATATAGTTTAATTCGACATTCATACGCATCTTGAAATCCGGGATGAGTTTTCGACATAATCACTTGAGCTTGGTTTCAAAGCATTTTCCGTTATAATATTCAAAAGGGTCCCGGAAGCTTACAGCAAGAAAATATAGAACAGAAGTGGTTCGCACAAAATACTACCGGTATTACATTAGATTCAATCATATCACCTAAGCATAACACGGGAACACCGAAGTGACTATCGTTTTCGTACTCGAACTGGTCGAAAAAGCATAAGAACAAATTCATGAAGTCCAAGAGCAGGTACAAAAGAAGCATACTCATATATTCATTTGGCATTCATAGACAATGCATCGAACAACTGCTAAATAATGTATATAGCTCACTGATTGGAAGCGAAAACTACAAAATGTTCATTTTTTTTTCGCTGCGTGCTGTGAGCGGATGGGTGCACATTACATTTCTTGGGGCAGGGAATGCGTTCAGACTGCTGTGAATCATGACTCTGGCACTTAAGCAACTTTGGGAGCTTACCACATGCGTATGGAAGCTTGTAAGGACCGACATGGTCGAACGAAGTGGCTTCAATACAAACTTACACTTGTCTTCGACACGACAACAAGTGATCGATTGGACTGACTGCTTAGCTCAGCCCGCTCATGCACCCCTACAAGACCTGCTCAAATTGAAACGATTAGCAAGCCGTGTATGTAGTGTATACGATAATTTCGAAAGAGGATTATGTAAACGACGTCGGGGCTAACACACACCGTCAACAGGTATGATGGCTTACCTTCAGCGAGTAGCCAGGGTGACGACGCAATACATCACCCGGCAACTAGACCCTTCTGGTAACTGCCACCACGCGGCTGATCTCTGATAAAACTTGAAGGTGAGCTGGGTTGAAGCGAGGCTTCAAGGGTCGTGAGAGAATCCAGGGGGCCGTGAGCGCTGGCACCACTTCGTCAAGTCCTACGACGCAAGTCTGTGAATGCACAACATGAATATACAGCGTGCATAAGGTGATCAATTTCTCTTCCAATAAGTGACGGCCGTTTGCTGGGTGCATAGTATTTTCTCGACGGCAACACTAGATGGAAAACTGGCGCTGCGATCGTGCAGTCCGCAGTCCGCAGTGCGGATACGCGGCAGTACCCGGATTCGGCATACCGCAAATTCTTTGAGGATATATTCTGCGCGAAATGTTATTGTTAAAGGCAACGTTTTCCTGGGTGTCTTGAAGAAGCTTTCTATAATAGACTGCAATTGATGTCCGATAAGTTTGATCAGATTCAGATAGCACACTTCTTCACATACTGGCTAGTGCTGGCTGTGTTAGCTGACTGTGGGCTTACGTCGGCCAACGTTGGTTCTTTGTTGTTATAAGAGCAACACTACATTCATTCAGTCTCAAATCTTTGGGTAAGATTGTCATGCTTTAGTTACTGAATCCTGTTACGGCTAGCGTGTGTAGTGCTTTGTAAAGGCCTTTCGTAATTACGAGAGACGTGTTATGTAATAGCAAGTTGTAGTTTTTGCTACCACTGGTTCTTAACACCTTTTCTAGAGTTCACCGCTTGCCACTGTACTATAATGAGACAAATCGCGCAATCAGGCAAATCACAAAATCAGGATATGAACGTGAACAGGGCACTGACCACCTCGTAATGGTGTTTGGGGATCGCTGCGAGAGGCTTTCAACCTCAACTTCACGTGCTGCTGATCACCATAATTGTTATAATAGTGGAAATGGTGACGTGGTTATGTTGATAATGACGACCATGAATAGTAGCCTATGGCGCCTACGAAATTCCTATTTTTATGCGTCTTGTGTCAATTTAAGAACAAATATCTAAGAGCGCCTCAATTCTAAATTTCCCCACTTATATTAACGACCGGTTTCATGGCCAATCCCCCGTAGTGGGTAAGAGCCAAGAATTAAGGGTCAAGCAAGCAAGCAAGCAAGCAAGCAAGCAAGCAAGCAAGCAAGCAAGCAAGCCAAGCCGAGCCAAGCCAAGCCAAGCCAAGCAAAGCAAAGCAAAGCATTTGGGGAGTCTTTCTTTGTGATTCAGCGACACGCTGCAAGTATCGAGCTGCTTGTGTCTCTTCGTGTGACATTTCGATTTCTTGCTATCGCATTCATTGCTTCGCCCTTGCAGCGAAACTGTGACTTTTTTTCTTTTGTCTTCACCATGTGCTCTTTGATGGAAATCCTTACAACATTATTTCCAATTCGCAATTCTCAGTTAATGCTTCTCTTTCTGAATATTTGCCTTAACTACAAGGTTCATAGCGACACATCTCAATAGGTAAACGCCAAAGTCTCTTAAGAGCACCACGAACACCACCCACTGCGACCACCGCCACCATTACCACCACGAGAGCGACAGAAGCAACAATGCCTGCGGGCACTCTGCAAATTATCTGATCAAGCATGACTTGTATGAACACCCGCACACATTCAGCCCTGCCGCCCCTGACTGGTATTTCATCTGGCCTTGATTTTGACCTACGTTTCTTTATTGTAACGTTTCCTTGGCAGTGTTTCTTTCCTCATCTTCGCGTGAATCTTATAGGCACATAATCAGAAGTAGGAAGCCGCGAATACTGCAGTAAATACTTTCAGGTCTCAATAAACTTTTTATCCCTGTCGTTCTCAGAGCGACGTGAAATCTCTTAGGCAACTTGAACCGCCGCACTTTGCTCGCGGCGACGCGGTAAGGTATGCAGGTGGCTGGCCCACGAAGAAAAACATACGAGGGGTGAACGAACCAGAGGACAGCTTGCCGCGCTTACTGTATACAGCGATCACCTGCCGATAGCGAAAGGGTTGCCGGGACGGGCTGGGCAAGAGCCCGGGCGAATAACGCGCGCCATTGTGAGTGAAAATCGAGGTCGACCAACCCGTCCCCTCGGGGCTTTCGGCGTGCCGAAGGCGCGCCCGCCCAGCATAGACACTTTGGGTAACCGCAGACGCCTCTTTACGGCCTTTTTTTAACGTAAAACGACGCCGTTTAGTCTGGTGATAAGAGCTGGAAAGTGACCCTACACTGACACGATGTGCATCAGGGGCTGTAAGGGAGAGAAAGCGTGGGCTGTATCTTGAAGTTCAATTCAATCCAGGAGGAGCAGGGAGAGGATCGGGTACTGTAAGAGTCGAGTCCAGGTTACGCTATAAGCCTTAGTGGGGTTACGAGTCGATAAAGAATATCGGGAAAAAGAGAGATGATAAAGTGAAATGGCCAGAATAACTTATTTGTAGCATGCAGAGCGAAAACGCGGAATGCGGAGATACAAGGGAACTCGGAAATGTAAAATAGAGTGCAATGCATGTGTTTCAGGTTGTAAGCGTGAGCAAGTGTGTCTTGTGCTTGACCTCATCCAGAGTATCAGAGTGAATCGGGCAAGTGCAACGTGAGAACGAGTCCAGATTTTACAATCACTCAACAAAGGTGCGAGTATAGAGAAAAGAAGGAAAAAACATCCAAGGAAAAACACCAGGAGCCTTGCTTTTGGCATACAACAGAAAGATTGGACATGCGGTTAGTGCCGAGAAATTAAAAACGAAGAGAAGATGGAAAATAAGCAGGCTTATATATATATATATATATATATATATATATATATATATATATATATATATATATATATATATATATATATATATATCCTGACAGAATTTGACAACTTTCTCTTTTTTGTAGGTGATACGAGGTGAACGTAGCCCGAACGCGGCGCTTCCTTGGCTTCATTTGGAACCCGAAAACCTTAGCGATATGAAATGTAGTAGGTACCACCATGGGCGACATATACCGTGTTTTTTTTTTTGCATTCTAAGCGCTGCATTCTAAGCATTCTAGGCATTCTACATGTATTCTAAGCGCTGTGGGGCCCTGGTGCCTTAACTAATGAGACCGAAACTGTCAAGCTATCTACGGGGGGATGCTCTTGCGTGCGCTTTGTCTTCATTTCCCTGAAAGCCACACAATGTTGCCGGCGAGTTTGCCCTAAACTGCTCTCGAAGGTGGCATCACAAAGCCGCGACGACAGCAAAGAGGGTTACACGAAGACTACAAGACGAGGCCGAGACGACGTTACATAGTTGACTGGCATCTTAAGGCGCCCAGTAGACGTCTTTACGACTCCAACCTTATGAGTACCCATAGACTTCTAAGCGGCAGTTCTGGGCACTCCTCTCCCCACTCGAAATACGGGTGGGTGGACGGCGCCATTTTCGGAATTGAACCCAGTACCCCTCTCATTGGGGAAGCCTCCAGCCCTTTCTCCTCATTTCCCGGAGATATGCCGTACACTCTCCATACAACTGAACTGACTGCAGACCCTTTTAAATGGGAATATATAGCCGTCAAATATGATGTGGCTGCGTTGCAACCAAACAACATAATACCTGAATATAAAGTCGATTGGTGGCGCCTACGCAATGAACGACCTTCTTTGACGGTCAAGAGCTAGAGAAATATAAACATCCGTCCTTGTCCTGCCAGTCGGCAATTACTGAAATGTGAAAGGCGTTCGCTGTCGCAAAAGCAATGGACCTGCTCTGTAAATAACGCGAAAACGTAGACTCGAACACAGGAAACGTGCGCGCGTAGGAGACGCTTCTCATCGAACCTCTGGGAACAGTCCGGCGTGTGGGTGTGGTACATTATTTGGCTTCGATTCTCCACACCTACGCGGCAACGATGCCGTACACTAGTTTCACGGTCTCTCGCGTTTGGTGGGAAGATTCGTAGAGGTCGGATAACACAGCGTAGGCCGCGCGAAATGACCAGCGCCGATGCTTTCAGCACTACGGGTATCGGTTAGAGCATAATACCGAATTTTTCAGCCGTGGTTACCATACATACATTATTGGCCCACAATAAGAGCTTGCTAGAACGCGTTACGGTTGAGACGGACCGGTCGTTCACACCGGATGATATAAACGTACGGGTATTGCTCATGGTTAGGAAGTTTGCAAACAATCACCCCATTTTTTAGTTAACAAAAGTGATGGCCCACTGACATAGTTTGTTGCATTAATTTTTTTTTTAATGCGAAGCATTTCGTAGCGAACTTTTGCGACTTTGAGCGTATCTATCTATCTAGCCGCCTACGAATGTGTGCTCTCCTGGCCGTTTCATTAATCGGATGTATGCCAAAATTGGTGTGGCATAACATGACCTTATTACGAACATAAATGGCAGGTCATAACATGAAAATCATGACATCAACAGCATGATTTACATTCCACGGCCTTGGGGCTCTTGTGGCCGTTCCGTTAATTTCATGTATACCAAAATTGGCATGGCGTGACAAGAGTTCATGCCGAACATAATGAAGCTCCTAACGTGCAAATCATGACACGCATGTCATGTGCAGCATGATTTGCATGGCACGGTCTCAGGGCGCTCGCGGCCGTTTAAATGAACGGATATATATGAAAACTGGTATGACGAGATCTTTCTGTGTGACGAACATAACTGACACGTGGTAACATGAAAATTATGACATGTATGTCATGTACGACATGGTTTACATGCCACGCTCATGGCGCACTCGCGGCCGTTTCGCTAAATTGATATATACCAAAATTGGTATTGTGCGACGTGACTGTATGAAGAACATGAATAACAGGTGCTAACATGAGAACCATGACATGCATGTCATGTATTACATGATTTACATACCACACTCATGGTGCATTCGTAGCCGTTTCGCTTGCTTGATATACATCAAAATTGGTATTGCACGACACGACTGTATGACGAACGTAAATAAGAGGCGGTAACATGAAAATCATGACATGGAAGTCATGTACGACATGATTAACATGCCAAGCTCATGATGCATTCGCGGCCGCTTCACTAGCTTGATATGAACCAAAATTGGTATTGCGCGACTCAACTGTATGACGAAGGTAAATGAGAGGTGGTAACATGAAAGTCATGACATCCATGACGTGTACGACATGATTTACATGCCATCCTCACGGTGCACTCGAGGCCGTTTCGCTAGATTGATATACACCAAAATTGGTATTGCGCGACGCGACTGTATGACGAACGTAAATGAGAGGTGGTAACATGAAAGTCATGCGATGCATGACGTGTACGACATGATTTACATGCCATGTTCATGGCGCACTCGAGGCCGTTTCGCTAGATTGATATACCCCAAAATTGGTATTGCGTGACTTGACTGTATGACGAATGTAAATGAGAGGTGTTAACATGAAAGTCATGACATGCACGACATGTACGACATGATTTACATGCCATGCTCATGGCGCCCTCGTGGCAGTTTCGCTAGATTGATATACATCAAAATTGGTATTGCGTGACGTGACTGAATGACGAACGTATATGAGAGGTGGTAACATGAAAGTCATCGCATGCACGACATCTACGACATGCTTTACATGCCATGCTCATGGCGCACTCGTGGCTGTTTCGCTAGATTGATATACAACAAAATTGGTATTGCGCGACGCGACTGTATGAAGAACGCAAATGAGAGGTGGTAACATGAAAGTCATGACATGGAAAGTCGTGTACGACATGATTTAGATGCCACGCTCATGGTGCATTCACGGCCTTTTCGCTAGCTTGACACACCAAAATTGGTATTGCGCGATGTGACTGTATGCCGAACATAGGTGACAGGTGGTAACTTGAAAACCATGATATGAATGTCATGTATGGCATGATTTACATGCCATACTCATGGTGCACTCGCGGCCATTTCGCTCGTTTGATATACACCAAAATTGGTATTGCGCGATGTGACTGTATGGCGAACATAAATGACAGGTCTTAACATGCGAGTCATGTTATGCCTGTCATGTACGGTATGATTTACATGACACTGTCATGGTGCGCTTCCGGCCGTTTTGTTAACTGGATATATACCAAAATTGGTATGGCATGACACGAGTGCGTGATTAACATAATTGACAGGTCATGCGTTGTATATAGAGAATATACGTTTCATTGGCATGTTATATACCAGGTTTTGCATGCATGCGTGTATAGCAAACATGCCATATATGGTGAACTAGATGCCATGGCATGAACGATTTCATTTGGCTAAAGACAAACAAGGCGATGTATGCAGCTCTTTGCTGGCTGCTTCGCATTATATCGATTCCCACAGTGCGTGGGATCTGCTGGATTTTTTGAAGCTGGGATCAACTCAATCACTGGCTGTTTCTTTTTGCGTTATCGCTCCGTCCTTGTCTAATTCGGTCTAGCAACCACACCAGGGGCGTATCCAAGGGGGGGGTTGGGGGGGTTCAACCCCCCCCCCCGAAATTTTTCAGTTTTGCTTGCGTATATAGGCACGCACACATACAAACGCACGCACGAACATACATAAAATATGGTTGAACCCCCCCCCCCCCCCCAAAAAAAAAAAAAAATTCTGGCTACGCCCCTGAACCACACATCTTGCGTTTGACCATTCACTACTTTCGTCACGTTGTAACGGGGTTGACGAAGGTCCTCATCCAAGCATTCCTAAGTCCGCGTGCGAGCATCTTCTCTATTGCATGGTTCGATGGTAACTAACCACGAGTACTGCACGTTACTTGTGTCATAAGATACAGAAGAAAAAAATGTACCGTGTGTTAAAGGTTCATCTAAACTTCCTCGTGGTTTCTTTTTCTTCACTGATCATGGCCCGTCCTTGATATCGTTGGGTTTTTGAGCGCGGCATCGTCTTTGCGCGAAAAACATCCAAAGTCTACGAGTCATGCCACTGACGGTTCTGCAAGCTTGTTTAGGAAGTTCCAAGCCATTTTTTGCACGTTTTTAACAAGATAGACTGAGACAGAATGCCGGAGATGCAAGGAAGTTAACTGGATCTTGCCCAGTTTGCTACTGGTGTTACTTGACTGATAGCAAGCTGACAAAGTCTTAGACACGCAGTACCGACAGTTACCAGATATATACTAGAGTTACTAGGCATACAGTCTACTAGCTCAGAAGATAGTCATGACTGCTAGCAAACTAGTGACTAGGCAGTCAAGTTACCAGGTATATAGCCGTAACAAGTCATTAGTTACTAGAAGTCTAGTTACGAGACATATAGTAGAGTTACTGGACGTATAGTCTACCAGGTATAGTCTTGAAAAAAAAAAAAACATTTTAATATTTCCAGTAAGTCGCGCAAACCTTGGCACAACGAAGCACGGGCCTGTCGCCACTCGTACTCCCCGTCGGCCGACACATCTGCTTCGAGATGCGCGGCTTCCTCCTCATTCCCTTTCCCACCTCCTTGCTACACTATACTATACAACGCTATGCTATGCTCCGCTGCGTGCCTGGATAGCCGAGTGGTTAGGGTGCTCGCCTTCGGATTGAGGGTACGTGGGTTCGAATCCCAACTCGATAAGTATTTTTTAGGCGAGGACTTTTCTCTTTCTTCATTTCTTTCTTTCCGTCTCCCTGTTTCTTTCTTTCTTTCTTTCTTTCTTTCTTTCTTTCTTTCTTTCTCTCTGCACTCGCTCTCCCCCCCATCAGGGTTATTCCAGGCCACGCTGTTACGGTGAGTAGTGGGATTTGCCCAAGTTTTGTGGCACATACCTGTTTGTGATATTAGTATTGCGGCAGGGTCGACATTACGGCTGGCTTAAACAACTTCGCTGTTAAAATGTCTTCAGTGGTAGGAAACAGGACAAAGTCTAGACTTTGTTCAGTTTTCTACGGTGCTACAGTTTGCTACTGTTTAATACAGTACAGCCACTAGTTAAGCTACAGTACAGCTCCACAAACGCTACAGTAACCACAGTTTGCTAATGCAGTAGTTTCCTATTGCTTCTGTCCAGTTTAGAGCACTGCACGGGCCCGGGCCGGTCCGAAAGCCCGGGCCCGGCCCGGCCCACGGACCGGGCCGGGCCCGGGCTTGAAGCCGCGGGCCTGGGCCGGGCCCGGGCTTGAGGCTGCGGGCCGGGCCGGACTCGGTAAGTCGGGCCTTCGAGCACACGCGAACGTTATGCATTGCATGGTCTATGGTATACTGTGCCAAGCTGAAGTGACACGTGCAAAGAGCTGGCTCTTAGTAAAGCTTAGCAATAAAAATAGAAAAAAAGTTGAAGTGCTATTTTTTTTTCACCAGTATAGATATAGATTGGCACTGTACATTTTCACGAACGTTTCGTCTGCTAGACCAGACTTTGTAAAAGTAACAAATATATATATATATATATATATATATATATATATATATATATATATATATATATATATATATATATATATATATATATATATATATATATATATATATATATATATTAACAGCACTAACAATTGTTCCCATAAGAGGAAAAAAGATTTTGGTCTTTTATTCTAGGTTGACACATACGGTACATTTCATTTATATTCCTTGGTATTACGTGCCAAAACCACGATATGATTACGAGGCACGCAGTAGTGGCACCGGATTAATTTCGACCACCATGAGTTCTCTAACGTGCACCTAACGATAAGTATATAGACGGGTGTTCTTGCATTTCGCCCCCATCAAATTGCGGCCGCCGTGGCCGCGGTAATCGCACCCGCGTCCTAGGTACTTAACAGCGAAACAGATTAACCGCTGAGCTACCACCGCAGGCAAAGGAACATTTCGATGCATGTATGTACATACACACCGGATTTTCCGCCCGATCGCCCGCTACAAAGCGCACGGCATCATTAATAATCGTCATCGACAACTAATATCCTCTAGCGGGCCCGGGTCGGGTCTGGTCATGAACAAGCGCGCCCTGGATTATTTTAGTGATGAACGCCCGGGCCCGGGCCGGGTCTGGGCTTGGAACGACGGGCCCGGGCCGGGCTCGGGCTGGGTACAGTCAAGTACGCCCGGGCCCGGGCCGGGCCCGGGCTTGGAACCACGGGCCGGGCTCGGGCTGGGATCGGTTATGTACTCCCGGGCCCGGGCCGGCCCCGCGCTTCGAACCACGGGTCCGGGCTGGGCTCGGGCTTCATAAAGCGGGCCCGGGCCAGGCCCGGGCCGTAAAATCCGGCCCGTGCAGTGCTCTAGTCCAGTTTGCTGTCCTCTTCTACTTTACACTATTGCCGAATACAACTTAAGAAGTCCGGGGAGGTCCCGCCCAGATAACCGAAGCGCGGCATCGGATCGCCTCCGCCACTAAATATGTAATCCCACCATAGGCGTGCGCACAGGGGGGGCAGGGGGGGGGGGCGGCCGCCCCCCCTAATCATCTAAGAGGGGTGCGCAAAATCTGCCCCGTACATTGACTCTTCTTGTCACCCAAGAGGGGGGGGGGGGCGCAAAATATGCCCCATACATTGACTTAGTGGGGTGGAGGGGGCGCGGCGATAAACCTTTGCCCCCCCCCCCCTGATGGGGAACCCTGCGCACGCCTATGAATCCCACTCATGCACTCAGCAATGCCCTAAGAAGTGGTGTCACCGGCCGTCCGGCTCATGACGTCAGTCTGGAATGGGCGCCGATTGGTGCAGGCTTGTGTGCATCCGCCGAAGGAGTAAGAGAGAGAGAGAGAAAAGCATGCAGCAGTTAGCTAGAATCTGAATGTTGCAGTAGGCCGGTGGGTGCGGGAGGCCAAGGAACACATTGTGGTTTCCCTAGTCCGAATTTTGCGAACGGATGGGGACCCGTGTTAGGGCGCGCACGTCTGCGGTCCTCGCCTTTACCCCAACGAGCATCTTCAGGAAAGTAAATATACGATTCTCACGGATGTACATAAACACAGTTTACGTCACGTGCGTGTGCCGCCAGCATTTCACCGTCCGGAGTGAAGTGGAATTAAAGCAGGACACGACACACCACGGGATCCCTCGCTCCAGTTTCGTTTGACCACAGCGACACGTGCGGTTTCCGTTCGACTCTTCTCTGCTTGTCGCAGCTGCTCGTGACTCTCGAAGAGCCCAAATAAGGCGAAATAAAAAAAGGGAAGTACAACGCACAAGGGGGTAAGCATAACATTGGCGGTCGTAAAGTTCTTTTCTGCACTATATGCGAATTGCTCGAGGGGCTGACGATAATCTGTGCCCCTATCGGAAGGAGAGTTTACGATGTTTCAAATTGAGGCTGGCGAACAACAAAAAAAGCTCTTTTTCTTCTCGAAATGGGCTCCACAAGAGCTCCCACATTAGCCGGAGCCACCAAAAAACGTTGGCTGTTCAGAAGGATTGCTCGTATTCAAGGGAGCAGTGAAACGGAACCATTAGCTCGTTGAACTAATGACAATAGCCATAAGCGTGTATAGAGTTCTTAGTTAGGGACAGCCGATTATCACCGCCGCCTCACCCCCCTCCCCCTTTCCAATTCTTGAGTACGAAAGAAAACGATCTTCGCAATGGATGCAGAAATGAATATAAAATGACGACGTGCTGCTCACAGCAGACTGCCTTTGGTCCCCGGCTTTGCGGGGGCAACAGTGGCAAGTACGAAGTTCTTAAAATGCAACATCGGGGGCCCTTGGCCGACATTATCTTGAAGAACCTGAGTGGCTGTAATCCTGCACTTTAAACAATAGCTGGACAAGTCCGACTGGGTGAAGGTGTGAGGCATGCTTGGAGAAACCATAGGTAATTAGAGTGGCGACCCCCCCCCCCACTCCCCCTTCCTATCATAAAAAGAAACAAGGTAGAACTGTGTACTGAGTAGATGCGAACTTACCGAAGTCTATGGCAACTTTAGCAACTTGCCCATCATCTCTTCTGCGTGACCCTGGCAGCCTAGTCCTTGTGACTGCCACCGGACATGTCAAAGCCAAACCATTAGCGTTTTGTAGCCGTGGAAAATAGTGTTACTCCTCACATGGAAAGCCTCACTTGGATTCATGATGAAAGACGATGGGCCTACAGACACGGGCACACGAGAAGGGAACAAGTGTTCTGTTGTTCTCCGTACTTGTGCCCCTGTTAGTACGCCTACCTATTTTTTAACATGACTCTGAACCAACTAGCCCAACTTGCTATCGTTCTAACCTTACTTGCAGGCTTTAGGCCTATACCTAGTCATGGTCAGCACTTCCCCCTGTCACAGTTTTCTTCCCTTGTACGTATGTGAGGTGTATGGTTTGTCTCATAGAGTTCCATAACAGTGCACTAGAGGAACATCCGGCGCTAATGTCTATGGAAGCTGCAACGCACGACGCTTCACCCAGCATGGGAGGGTAGTACATGGATTTGCCTAAACGTCGTTCTTTGGGCTCCCTGCGGCTTCCGTGTGGCCTGCAGCCGCTTTGTCCAAATATCAAGTTAAGCCTAAATTCAGCCGTCCCACTTCATCCCCTTGACCCTTTTTGGCTCACCAATTCAAATCAGCTCACGAGGTTCACAGCAAGCCGTTCTTTTATCCGAAACGAAAGTCAAGACACGGCAATAAACAAAGCCGCAAGTGCGTTCGAAGCCGCAAGCACGAAGGCTATGCAAATCCATGTACCACCCATCATTACCATCGTGGCTGAACAATCGCAACGGCACAGTCAACTCTAGTAAATATTGTAGGAAACTCTATGGTTCATGCCTTCTCGATATTTATGTTTTTCAGGGACGGCCTCATGACAGATAACCGTGTGACGCTGGTATGGTAGAAATTATGCCGCAATGTATTATCTGACGCGCAATATAGATCGTTCGTGTGCACGCGTACCTTTGTATGTATAGATGAGCTCACGATGATGAACGTATGGAAGCGTACGCGCATCTATTTCTTTCCCCCACTGTGTGATCTTGTATATATCGTGATTCGCGGACCCGATCCGAGATACAGCCCATCAATTACTTTCGTAATCGGGCCACTTATCACGTGATGTATGCAGAGCGAGCGACGTAAGGAGGAAGAGGTCAGCACGCCCTCTGCTGTCACTTGCGTCATCGTGACGAAGACAGATCTTGAGCGGTCGGGGCGTTTCCCAGGCCGTGCCGAGGCCTTCGAATCGTCAGGCATGGTTTCGTAATCGCTTTGTTTACTGGCGTGATGTTTCAGTTGGCTTAAGCGCATGAAACGAATGAGTCAGGAAGAACCTACTGACGGTTAGGTTGTCGTCTATGTAGATGCAAGAGCATAAGAGCTAAGGCGCGCGCACTTTGCCTTGTACGAAAAGTTATCGTGGGCAAAAAAGTGAAGACGAAAGGAACGCGAGCCGCGCGTTCACTTTGTCTGCTTGTTCACAAAGGCCTGCCGTTGGTCCCCGACTTCTCAGGGTGAAAAGTAAGCGGTTCTTCGAATGGAACATCAGCAGTTTTTGGTCGCCCTTATTGTAAAAAAAAAAAAAAAACAAAAAAAACAGGTGTAGCCATAAACCCGCGCCTGGAAAAATGAAGTGAAAGATCCGAATGAGTGAAGGTCCGGCGATGAATTGGCGCGCCCCTTTAGATGAATAGGGGGGCGGCGGCCCCCCCCCCCTTCCCCCCTAGTGCGCACTCCTATGGGCAGAAACTCCAAGGAGACTGACGTATGCGACTCATGAGCCGCGCCGCTGGTTGTGCCGAAACCGGAACTGGCAGACTTCGAAGTCCAGCTGCTCGCCACCAAAGTGCATGCCTTCCTCGCCAGTGGCATCGATGTCTCCCTGCACTGGGTCCCATCTCACGTGGGAATCCAGGGAAATGAGCAAGCAGACGCGCTGGCAAAGGAAGCGCATTACAACACCACGGCGGTTTGCCATGCTATGGTCCCGTCAGACTATCCGAGGCTAACCCTGAGGCTGCTGCTGATAAGTTGTCACCCTGATGAACGGGTAGCAAGGATGGAACCTCGGACACGGCTGCCTGACCGGGGTCTCTCCAGGAGAGAGCGGCCTTGCTCCTGCGTCTGTGGATCGGCTGCTCATGGCCTGCGGCCCAGCTTCGTCGACTTGGCAAAGCCATGTCACCTGCATGCGCTGCGTGCGGGGCAGACGAGGCCCTCGAGCCCTTGCTGTGTGTATGCGCAGCGCTTCGAACTCAACTAGCCGCCATGATCACCGCGTTGCGTCGCCAAGATCCCCGGCTACACAGAGTGACCTCCTATCCCTCACCACAGCCGCACACAGGTCCTCAAGGCGCTTCTTCGCTTCCTTTTGGACACTGGACTCAACAACCGACTGTAGCGGCCGCCCAACGTGTCATCGGCTATGGACGCTACTATCCTCTCCTTCGCTTGTCATGTTCGCTTCACGTCTTTATTGTCCCCACTCCCCTAAAGACGCTGAGCCGTGTCTGAAATCAACTGCACCAGAAGTAAATTACCCAAGAGGGCGACATATGAAAAAAAAAAAAGAAAACACGTGCCAGTACCCTAGGCGCATGTCAAGGAAAGGCCTACATGACCTAAATTAAACGGGAAATTTTGAATACCGAGCTTACAGTAGCCTCATCTTGGCTTCGGTGGAGCTACCCGCCGTGGTAGCTTACCACGTGGCCTCTCGCACTGCTCGAGGACGCTGGTTTGATTCCCGGTGGACGAATTTCAATGGGGCCGAAATACAAGAACACCCTTGTAGTTAACATTTAGGTTTACATTAAAGATCCGCAGGCGGTTGAAATTAATCCTGAGTTCCCTCCACTGCCACGTACCTCGTTGTCGTTACTCAAATCACGGGCATGAATTGTTTCGCTAGAGTTAAAGCATCTGTAATTGTGAATGAATTTGGTTATGTTCTCTAAACATTGCGTGAACTGGTAATCACCTCTATAAATTTCTCGATGTCATCGCCTGGGCTAAGACTGCAATTTGCTTGACTTATACGTATGTGACTTACATGTAATGACATCAATTTATGCTTAACGTTTTCTACATCTATTTCACTGTTGAGTATAACACTGATCATGGTGTCACTGTGGTCATAGGCGTGCGCAGCGTTACTCAATAGGGGGAGTCTCTTTGTAGTCACCCCCCCCCCTTCGTTGGCCGAGTCCAAAGTACAACATGCTTCACAATGGCTGAAAAAAAATTAAAACGTAGCCATGACGTGCTTCGCACGATGTCACAATGATCTACCGTTGGTCCCTGGTTTCCCTGAAATAAATAAGGGAAGTAAACAATTCTTGGATTGCAACGTTAGGGGCCTCCGGCAGCCGGTATCAACCTGCATGACCGTAATCCTGTTCTTTAAACATGGGTGGGACAGGTCCGACTGGGCAGACGTATTGGGCAGACGCCCCCTCCCTCCCCCTTAGGTGAATAGGGAGGTCGCCCCCCCCCCCCCCCCTTCTCTGCCCACCTCGTGCGCACGCCTATAACTCTGGTGGGATTTTTGAGTTTTGCATGGGGCAGGCGCCTTCTCAGGCTCTCTTTGCCTTTTCGCCGGTCCCCTAGGCCACTCTACTTTTTTTCTTGGAATAAACTTCAACTCAAACTTGAAATGTCAAGGAATGGATTGAAAGGATGGCGTAAGGTGACCTGAAATCGACGACCCACAAAACCTCTCAGCACAACCCATATGGCGAGTACTGCTCCGTCGGCACTTCTGAAGGATCGAATGCCCGGGGGTGTGACTCCCTGATTGTCATCGAGTCCACTATTCGCACGCGCTCAGCACACTTTAAACGAATGAGTAACCGAATTTAAGCCCGTCTGTATGCGTTCCTCTTTCTTATTTTCGCATCGTCTGAAAGCATCGTGTGATGAGGATCTCAAGTCGCCGGTCAGATGCCGGAATCATAAACGGAAGTGGGTCAAATCCGACGCGAAGAACGGCGGCGCCCGCGAGTGTCCGCAAACGATCCACCGGCGCAGTAAAAATAGAAAGAACAGGTAACGCACGATTCGATCAAAAAGGAATAACCTTGAGCGACAGCTATACGACGCTCGTAAAATGAAAATCCCCGCTCCGCCATTCTCTCGCCCTCCCCCCTCCCTTCCTTCTCTCTACTTGAAGTCTGCCACGCCACACTCTTCCGCCTCACATCTTCTTATGGCATACGTCCCGTATACACTGCTTGCGGCACAGCGCAATCCGCTATGCAAGCGCCACGCTGCGGCTGCAGCCGGCGGTGTCGGAGTGCCCGACGCATTTCATTATCCCACTTCGGACCGCCGTCGCTTTGTTCTAGGCCACGGTCATGGCCCATCGTGCGTGCGTGTTACGAAGTGACTCGCGCGCTTCCAGTTTTTTTTCTTCCTTTTTTGTTTTCTTACGTGCGTGTGTATAGTAACGCTTTGAAGACACCTCGCGTACGTGTCAAGACGCCCAGTGGGTGCCCCGTGCAACGTTTCGTGCGTTTCGGTTCGTCTAGCCGTCAGCAGCGGGCCTCGGGAATGAAGTCCCACTTTGATATCTCTCGCGCGCTCTCGGTTCGTCAGTGCGAAGGACGCGACCACATGGGGCGTACTTCCGGCGTACGCTACGGGCGCGCGTGATAGCCCCGCTTCAATGCCGACCCTTAGAACTACACGTGTTGTGCATCTGTGGTTGTCGTGCGGTCATTTCGTTAGGAATGCGTTTCACGTTGGTTATGCACATTAAACCTGATATGGGTAGCACGCGTTCCGTTCTTTTTTAATTGAAAACGTTGCCCTTGGGCATAATATAGATGCAGAACACCTCAAGAGGCACGTCACACGTAAACAAACAAGATTCTGTGCACAGTGTAATAACGATTGGTGGGACGGTCCATGCGTCCACCTCTTTAAGTAAGGAGGGCGACCCGCACAATGAACGGTTGCTTTGAGGTGGCCAAGAAGCGCTTGCTGTAGCCCCGGACATGGCAACAGCAAGTTTCTCACGTCCGCTGTAGCGATCGTAACATTATTCTTTGAATTTGCTCGCACGTTTCGCAAAGATATCTAGCCGTACGACGTTTGAAAGTGTTCCAGTTTTTCATGGATCGCTGGTCCGGCTTGCAAGCTCTAAAATTATGTTACGCGAAACGAGAGAGAGAGAAAGCGTACAGATTGTTGAAGTATAACCAATGAACAAAGTTTCTGCGGTCCGTACATGAAATAATAATATCTGGGCTTTTACGCGCCAAAACGACGACATGATTATGAGGCACGCCGCAGGGGAGGGCTCCGCAAATTTTGACCACCTGGTGTTCTTTAACAAGCACTGATACCACACAGTACACGGGCCTCTAGCGTGTCGCCTCCATCGAAGTGCGACCGCGGCGGCCGGAATCGAACCCGATACCTTCGGGTCAGCAGCCGAACACCGTAACCACTGCACCACCGAGGAGGACGACCGTGCACGATAGCACGGAGGGAAAGACATAAGAGTCGAAAAATAACGATGTAGCGGCGAGACATGCTTCAAGTGCATTGCCCTATTCGCGGTGCCGGTTTCCCAATTCGAAAGTCAAGAGGCCTTCGCTAACAGTATTCCGTAGTTTAAAAAGGGAATGGGCGATAAAGAGGCCGAAAGCCTGTCGTAACCGTTCCGACAACGTGAACCCAGAAAGTGAAACGGAGAGTAGTGAACTTTCATCAAACGGAGAGAAAACGGTTACTCTATCTCCGACCTGTTGCTTAACAGACAAAAATTAAGGGTCTACATTCCGCTAGGAGGTGCATGTCCTCAATTGGTATTTGGAGGAGACACGAAAGGAAAACTAAGATTAAGAAAAGAAGACTCGGAGAACGAATCAATATGAGTAAAGTACAAAACAGATAGTGTCGCGTGTTCGCTTCTCGAGATCTGTAATCAGTCGTCGATCGGTTTGAACTACTTGCTACCGCATACTAAACTTCGTCCACATGCAAATCGTACAGGCGGGGAAATCTCAAACGGGCTCCACGCCGCCGGAGAACCAGTCGATAACGTGTGATATACGTTTAAGGTAAAGGGATACTCGTAATGTGTATGCCTAACAAAAGAGCAAGCAGGTATTTCTTCTCGATGAAAGGAAAGAAATAAGAAAGAAAGAAAGAAAGAAAGAAAGAAAGAAAGAAAGAAAGAAAGAAAGAAAGAAAGAAAGAAAGAAAGAAAGAAAGAAAGAAAGAAAGAAAGAAAGAAAGAAAGAAAGAAAAGAAGCAAGCAATGGGAACACGAACAAAAATAAATAAAGGAATTCGTACGCACGTACGTTTACATAACGTTTCACAAAGTCGACCGCAAAGAAACGTTTTCTGTTAGTTGTGACCAGGGAACTTACACTCTTTCTCTCCTTCTTGTATAACAAGCGTAACGGCCGGCTTGCACTATAGAGATGGTCGCAAATGCAAGAAAGTGCCCAGTAGGACAGGGTTGCTCGCCCGTCGACGGGCAGTGTGAAAGCGTAAAATAAGATCAGCATGCCGATTTCCCCGCGAGAAAAAAAGAAAACAAAGCAAACAAAAGATAACAGCGTCTCACTCGTTATACGACGTAGGTTTCATTTTTGGCGAAGGGACGCCCATCCCCTGGATCAACGTTGACCCCCCGGTCAAGTTCCAGAAGTTACCGCATGGGGGCACATGCTCACCGTTCCTCCTTCTCCTCCTCTGCCCTATTCGAACCCTTTCGCGAACTACCGAGCTGTAAATCTCACCCTTATCGAACTCATTTGACATTCAACCGGTTCGCAGATAACGAGCTGTACTTGAAAGCAAGCAAAAGCGACCAACGAAACGGCGGCATTGCGAGGCAATGCCGGAAGGTCCGAGAGTGAATTTCGAGGTCGTAAACGCGAGCGAAATTCTTCGTTCTATCCTCGCGTTGGGGCTGGTGGCATATTTCTTTTGTTGGAATTTCGCTGCTACGCCGGCGAACGGAATGTATAAATAATCGCCGCGGTTTGGCATGCGTACCTTACGGTGGACGACACATATCGGTAGCACTTTTTTTTGTGCGTGTGACGAAGGGTGCTCGAGCACAGCTTCTCTCTTGCAGCGTACAGGCTCGTCCAATCTTAGGGTGAACACGGCTCTGCGTGGCTACGTAGAGTTACTCTATATGGCTGCTTTAAAGGTAGCATATACAGTAACTGTACGGCTACGCTCCGCGGAGCGCCACTCCATCCTAGTGCACCTGCGCCGCTTCGAAGCGAAGCGGCGCAGGCGCACTAGGAGCCACGGGAGGTACTTCGTGTTGTTTGCTACAGCACTGGAGCGTACCGCTCTTGCCTTGGCTGCTGTTCACCCTAAAATATATCTATACAACCGGCTTGTGCTTTCGTGTTGATCCTTGTTATTTTTTGGTTTTGCAAGCTTGCCTCTTTCGTTCTTTCGATGTTTATGCTCAACCTACTATGTATGTATGTATGTATGTATGTATGTATGTATGTATGTATGTATGTATGTATGTATGTATGTATGTATGTATGTATGTATGTATGTATGTATGTATGTATGTATGTATGTATGTATGTATGTATGTATGTATGTATGTATGTGTGTGTGTGTATGTATGTATGTATGTATGTATGTATGTATGTATGTATGTATGTATGTATGTATGTATGTATCGATGGATGGATGGATGGAAGTCGAAACATATAACGAAGGAACAAGAAAGCTGGCGCGTTAGACAAAGAGACAGGCAGAAAAAGTGGGATGGGTATGTCTATAAACAGGTAGGAGGATGTCTTGGTGGTAGAATGTGATGCACCGACACTCGCATACATTTTTTTTTGCCTAAACATTTTCACAGATCCGCTACAAACAAGCTGCGCATCGTACATATTTCGCGAGAAGAGTGCATCTCAGCGCGATCTAAACTATACACTGGTGTATTTTTGTTCGAGGCACTTTAATAATGGGCTTTTCATTGCTTCAAAGAGTTCGCATTTTTGAAACGAACAACCATCAGCTAAAGAACAACCACGGTAGCGCTAGGCTTCTCCCGATCGACCTTAGCGCGAAATTCTGTAGGCTCGGGCTGTTTGTGACCGCGCTTGAAGGGTCACATTTTGGCAGTGGTAAACAAGTTCATGCGTACTTTACGTGCTCCGAGACGATACAGACATGATCTCGCGTGCGCAACATCCTTATATCGGTATAAACTTTGCATGAGCTTAGAATAGGCGAGACAGACAAAAAGAAATTGGAGAAGGCTGGGAAGCTAACGAAATATGGCGGAACGAAACGGCACGGCGGCATCTTGCACAGGGGGCGCTGGAATCGTGAGGGACGCTGCCGCCGCGTAGAAAGGGCCGTAAGAAAACGTAAACAAAAACAGACAAAAAATAATAAAAGAAAAGAAAGAAATGAGAGAGCAGCGAGGAGATAAATTAAATGCAAATAGGACGTTTCTTTCCCCGAGTTTTCTAGGACGAGGTAGAGAAGAGCAGCCGAGAAAAACGAACGAAAAATAAAAGTAAAAACAAACAGATCGAGCTGTTCGTGTCTTTGTGAGGGATATGCCCACGCCCGCGTGTACTCGATACCTTCCATCCCGATTTAGCCACAGAGTGCGGTCGCACGGGTAGGTTTAACCTTGGAAAGCAAGGCGGCTCGGCGCTTGCGATTTACATACCGCAGAAGTGACGATTTACAGGCACGCGACGTAGCAGCATCTGAGTGCAGTCGTGTTTTTGCTTAGACGCCAAGCACGCGCAATGCGTTTGTCTTTATTTTCTTGGGCTTCGCTTTGTCTCGCCTATTTATTTATTATTATTATTCCATTTTTTGTTGCTTTACCTCGCATGCATAGACAGCGAGCTGTCTATACACGCCAACGGCTAGGTCAGAGTAGAGCTGGATTCGGGCGATTTACCGCGCGAGTGGATTGGTCACGTGACCTTTATTGCGTAGACAGCGCCACCGCGGGGCAGCAAGCGATGGTAGTGACATAAGGGGACAAGATGAGGATTAAGATGGCGGCAGAGAAACAGATAGCGCAAGTTGAAATAGAACGATCACGATAGAGGAAAGGTAGGCAGGCAACCGATGCAGTGACCTGACTGAATAAGCGACCCCTAGGTTTTTCCTAAAATAGTGGGGCAATGTAGAGAGCACATCTTATCGCCTTCATCGTCTTGAATAGACATTGAAATAATGGAATCACAGTAATGAAGTTACTTCTTGCGGTAATGAGCAACGTAACCAATTAATTTTGTGGTCTGATAATTTATCAACGTAATGAATTATGTCAAGCGAGTAAGTTAAAGAGAATTACTTAATTACTTTCACAATTAGTTCCCACTAAATTATAGCGTGTCCGCGTCCCTTATGGCATAAGGAATTGACCAAGAAAAGAAAGAAAAATATCAGAGAAAAGGTAATCTCAGTGCCACAACCCACACGTGGGAATTTGAACAAAGTATCGGAGATTTCAATGCATATGCGCCGCAAATTTAGTGTACAGGGTGGATGGAAGGTAACGGGAACAGCGTGGCGCGCTGTTTTAGGGACTAAGCTCCTTAAAGCGGCACCCGTTCGTCCCCGTCGTAGTGCGTCACCAGTCTTAACGCTAGTACCAGATCTTGACCTCCAAGGTGGTGCCGGTGGGATATTTCTCCTGTGCGTTGTTGAACAATAAAAAATTCGCAGCGTGCGCGTTAACTAAAAGCCAAATTCTTCTGTCTCTCATTCCCCATTAGCAGCCATTGGCATGTTCCAGTAGGAAACGTTAGTACAAGTAGAAGTGTAAGTGTCAGCTAAAAGCCGACTTCTTCTGTCTCTCATTCCCATCAGCAGCCATTGTTTACCTCCAAGGTAGTGCCTGGTGAGATTTCTCCTGTGCGTGATTAAACAATAAAAATTTTGTTCAAAACGCCGTTGATTGATGAAATAAACCAACGAAAGACGCCAGATGTTTTCTAAAAGCAAAACGAGAAGACGCCAGATGTTTTATAAAAGCAAAACGAAAAGACGCCAGATGTTTCTAAAGCAAAACGAAACTTAGAAGTGAAAACTCGCGAAGCTGAGGCAATTCGCCAGTGGAGAGCCGAATACTCCAAAATGTGAACTCGCGAAGCTCGAGCAGCACGGCGACGAAGGGTTCCCGCCACTACTGAGGGCATCAAGGCCCACTGCAAGTAATGCCGCAAGGGGGATCATCGCTCACAGACAGCTTCGCTGCACGGTCATCTTAACGAAGTGGATGGGCCGTATTTTCTTCTGAATTTATTTCCGACCTACACGCATACCCACTTATTGACGTCAGTTCCGTGACGGAAGTGATGTGAATCCCTTCTTGGTGGATCCCGGTATAAAAGGCTTTCGTGTTACAAAAGTCAATGTGACCTATAGTGGTAGAACATCCAGCTTCAATGCTACATGGCCGGAGTTCAAATTCCGGCATAGGAATATTTTTCTCCGTGTTTTAATGCTTATCTGGTTTGCATACGAGCTGACACCACTCGCACACACGTCAATGTGCGCATCACATCACTCGTAAGTGTTTGTGTGTAACGTCACTAGCTGCTAGATACTCCCACGGTTAGTAGGTCTAAAATGTTGGTCGGGAGCTACATAGAAACGCTATGCATTTTATATCTTACTCCTTCTCTCTGCCTTCGCGAAGTCGCTGCGCTGAAGGTAACACAAGAGGCACCTCGGAGGTTTAGGCCCACATAGGTATGTATCAGAATCAAGTCATGTAGTGATTACTTACTCTACACGTGTCGAAAGTCCAACCCGTCAGAATACATCCGTTTTTTTTTTCTTGGTGATTTACTCGTCTCGGAGAGCATATTGCGCTATGATATTCCAATTTCCCACACTAATGGACTTTCGTGTCTGTAATGATCTCATTATGGGCAACGTATAAGATGCAGCGCTAAAACTGAAACTTCAAGTTTACGATTTTAAAACCAAGATGAACTTACAGCGTGCAGTGAATTTTTGTGATTATTCTAGGGCAAAGTTTCTGATGTGGATAGCTTAGGAAAACGGACACTAAGCATTCATTCGCTACAATAATTAGGTTTCTTCATATAAAAAAATTTTTTTTTACCAATTCGCTCTCCTTTGAGAAAAATTTAAATGGCCACAAACGTTTGTTTCGTCTTTCGCGCATAAATGTCTGTGAAAATTTCGTTTGCAGATTACATGGTTAAAGGACGTTAGAAGACAAAGAAAAGACTAACATCGCACAAGGTTGGTTCAACGACTCATCAAACAAATTTTGATTACAAAGAATTGTGATAGTCGAGGCGAAGGGAAGGTCTTCGAAGCTCATACACAGGATCGCAATGCGATATCGCTTCCGGGAACAGAGAAACGCTATCCCGGGAAATCACGTCAGCACTGTTCTCCGAGAGGGTGACCGCTCTGAGCTTCAAAGCGTGTATCTTATTTTAGTCGAGCAGCTCCGCAGCGTCACTCGATCAGTCTTCCGCATCGTGGATCTTTTTAAAGGCACATTTCCTGCCCATACATTAGGCTTTTTTGTCTCAAGGAGAAATCACGGAATTGATATGCCTCTGGGGCACACAGAATTGTGGTCGAGCTCGAGGCATGTGTCGCCTACTTTTCGTGTGCTTTACGTTCTTCCTGGGTTTCGCCTCAGCGGTGCTGGTCCCGCTGTGCGACTACACTGTATAGAGATTTGTTCATTCGATCACCTTGGGGGACTGAGGACAGCTTGACCCATATTTGTACGTGTTATCCAGTTTGTTTCCGCACTACAACTCTGTGAGAAGCAAACACATCAATAGAAAAAAAGGAACGAAGAAAATGAAAGAGGGGTATCAGCTGGAGGGCGTGGGTATCTGCGGAGGACGCCTTCTGAAACATGTTAAAGCAATGCTTTCGATTTTCACAAATAGGACACAAATTGAGACGAAAAAAGTACATCTGCTCATCGCGTATTCTCTATACAGAGCAGAAACGGAAACTCACAAGTCGGAAAGACTGATAACAGTATCTAGCAAATACACCTGCATGGTACAACCTAGGTTACCGAAGTGCGTTGGCTAGTTTCCTCAAAATGCCCCGCGCGTTTTACATTAGGAGGTTTCCACAGGGCAATCTTTTCCACAAAGCAATCTTTTACATATTACTCCTCTTTCAGAAAGCTCTCAGCGTCTGCAGTGCCGTAATATTTCTCCTGTCCTTAATAAGAACGATGTGATATTAAATAATACCGGGGGTTTCATGCGCCAAAACCACGATATGATTATGAGGCGCGCCGTAGTGGAGGGCTCCAGGAATTTCGACGATCTGGTGTTCCTTAACGTGCACTGACATCGCACAGAACACAGGCCTGTGCCATTTCCATCGAAGTGCGACCGCCGCGGCCGGGATCCAACGCGCAACCTTCGGGTCGGCAGCCGAACACCGTAGCCACTGTTCCACCGAGGCGGATTAATCAGAACGAGTGTTATCGGCTTGAGATATGTGAATGTTATGAAGAATATTGTCAGTCAGGAGCAATTAAAAGAGGCAGTACAATAAAAGGAGTTGTCAATATTCCCCTTTGTTCTTACCGTGTTAGTTGTAAGAATGGTTCAGTGTTATTAGACGAAAAAAAGAAACTGAAACTGTACGTTGAACACTCTTTTACGTATGGAAATACTTAACTGCCTAATAATAGCACAATGATTTTTTTTTGTGTGCTCGTTTTGCCACGGGCTGCTGTTGTGAATGTGGCGAAGGAATTGCCTGCGTCATACATAGTTAAACCACCTTCTAAAAACCTCCTGTCCCCCTGACAACGAAGAAATGAATCGGCGTGTACCCGTTCACCGTGAGAGTACCTCATTGAATTAAGGGAAGGGTGCACTACGTTCATGGCCTGAATGATGATCACTATAAGCATAGGAGTACGCATGGGCTCCCCATCAGGAGGGGGGGGGGGGGGGCAAAATTTCGTCTCAGCCCCCCTACCCCCCAAATGGTCGAGTCCAAAAGCCAACATGATAAACAATCGATGAAAAAAAGAAAATGAAGGGATGGTGTGCCTCTCACAATGTCCTGCCTTTGGTCCTTGGCCCTCCGGGAGTCAAGATGGGATGCAAACAGTTCTTGGAATGCAACATCAGGGCGCCTTCGGCTACCATTATCGTTAAAACCGGCGTGGCCATCATGACCCTGCTTTTTAAACAATGACAGGACAGGTGCAATTGAGTAAAAATATGAGGCAAAGTCTGCTCCCCCCCCCCCCCCCCCCCCCCCCAGGATCATTTGGGGAACCTCATTGCCATAGGCACAGGTCAATCCTGAACGTTGTCGTTCAGCGCCAGTCCTGTTTTATGCGCTTCTTTTGCGCTTTTCAAGTACCATCTGAAGTGGTCTAGCGTTGTTGTTCGCACTGTTTCTCGTTTTCTACGGACGCAAGTTACATCCGCATTGTTGCTGGAGGACTGGGGGAGCTAGCCGCCAAGTGTGCGAATGTTTAAGAAACTATCCACCACCGATAAATGAATCGCAGCTACTATTTTTGCTCTTGTAGTTAGAATAGCAGAGGTTCAGATGTCTTGCCGAAGAAAAGGAAATCGAAAGCAAACTAGAGGTACGGTGGTCGTCAACCGGGTTACTAGCCACTTGGTCACGCGAACGTCGAGCTATAGGTGAACCGGAAACGGTCATTGATCCCGGTCATCGCGCTACGAAAGTGGTCGGCCAGGAGCGAATATCTAATTGACAAGGGTTGCATTAAAGTGCGGTGTCGGTGATCCATCATACTGTAGTTCGGCAACCGGACGTCTCTGGACACGCCACCCTTTCGCTATCATCTCAAAGGCTTCTCACATGCTGGAGGTGTCTTAGAACGCTGCCGTGAAGGTAACAGTCTCAAAAGAACCATTGAACTCCTTTTCTCTTCGCCCATCTAGGTAGTTTTATGCATGTGAAGACGAAGAGGGGAGGCCTGAGGCGTTATATCCACTTTGATAGGCATGAAACTGCCAAATAATAGTCGTTATTTGTTACAAGAATGTCCAAAGCTGCCAGCGCGGAAACAAGACAGACAAAGAAGTGGAACTGAAACAACCAACGAAGCGCTGAGTAACTTTTAAGTCAGCACTTCCACTGTTGTGTTAGTTCCGCTTCTTTGCTCGTGTTGTTTACGCGCTGTTAGGTTCTCACGTGTATCGCCAATTTGCCGAAGAAATTGTACTCTGAAGAATGCGTGCACGTAATCTGCATTGAATGAGACCACCTATTCACTGAGTGTGTGCTGTGACGAGCTACCACAAGCCATTCTTTGCTTACCACTACTCCCCGATTCGAAAAAGAAAGAAGGGAAAATAAAGAAGCCGCTTTAAATTGTATGTATTCATAAATGTGAAATAAAAGTTAGACGGCAGCTGTAAACTGCGCTTCTACAATAGCACAATTACCCCTGCGTACTGGGCACAAGGTTTAGTAGGCGAGAAAGTTCGAAGGAATTTACTGCGGTGCCTGCTGTGGTTTAGTTGGTCGTTTATTCATAAATGCTGAGCGTTATATACTGACCGCAGAATGAATTCAAAGAGCTTTTTTTCGGGTTATTATGTTTTGTCTTTCGCTCCATTACGCTCCATTACACACAAACACGCGCATGATGGCGCCACAATCGGTGCCATCGTACAAGGATCCACGAACGTGCACTATCACGCCTAAAACGAACACCATGCACTAAAGGCACGCCGTAATAGATTGCAGGGGCGGGGATGTTCCCAAGTTTTCCCACTAGCCGCGTTTCTCTGCCTTTCTGATGGACTCCACAAGGCGTCGAGCTTCATCGAGGAAAGCACGACTGGCCCAGAACAGGTCACCCTAAAGGTATACACCCCGTGAAAGCCAATCGCCCGGTGTAGGATTTCATTAGGAGCATGCCGGTGCGTGAAGACAGCGTTGCGCAAGATGGCTGGGTGTTCGGAGAAAGAAAAGGGCCGTGAACGAACGGCCTATTCGCGTGAGCGCCATCTATAGACAAAAGGAAAGAACCGTGCGCCACTCTTGCTGTGGCATGCTGGCACGCTGCCGCCATGTTTATACGCGTGTTTTGGCGGGAACGTAAGCGTGGCTACGTGCGAGGTTCGCAAACCGCCCCGTACGGTAAGCGGAAACCCGTATTTATAACTTTCTCCGGGAAAGGTGGAGTGGGGGTGTGGGGCGGGACGCCGATCATGGCATAACGGATTATATACAGGGCAGGCCCGAGGTATGATATACATGGCGAATCGCTTCCGCTCGCTAATGCGCATTCGATTACGCCATGCAGGAAGCGGTAGCGTTTAGTGGCTTCGCTGTGTGTTGCTTTGTTCGCTAGGCAAATGAGTGATACCTTCGCGCATACCGCTTTCGCTGTCTTCCCATCCTCAATCAACACTTTATTGCGCATGCGCTGGAGGTTGAAGGAATGTATCCTATGGCTGGGCATGCGTTTTTGCGTGGCGTGCCTTTACGTATAAATTGTGTGCCTGAATTCCTCAGTAGATTGTGCCTGGGCTCCCGGTTCGCCTCTTTCTTCACGCTCTTATCTTTCGACCTTCCTCCTATCCTCTAAGAGAGTGTAGGAAAGCGTATCGGAATTTACATTCCGTTGTCAACATCCCGACGTTTCCACTCTCCTTTGTTTCTCTCGATTTTTACCAAAGTATCAACGCATTCTTAGAACTTGACATCATTAAACGCAACGCAAAGAACACGGACACAGAAAAGGAGCACACTACACAGCGCTAAACTCTGAGTTCAATAAATCTGAGTTGTTATTTAGCGTGTTTTTTGAACTGCGTTTAATGATGTTATCGTACCAACTCGCCCAGCAGGACACCCTTCTGAAGCTTATAACTTGAAGCTGGATAACACTATTCTAAGCTTTTATGCGTGAATGATGGCTTGTAGTCAGATGTAATCAGACATGTGAACGTATTGTGTGTGGGACTTGAATATATACTGTCTCTGTCTTCCATTCATGATCTCATATTATTGCATGCTTGAAGCAGAAAAGGCAAGATACTATTGTACGCTCTGAGCATGCATAGGTTGATAAAAACTTTTATTCCGTGCCCTGCAGTCTGATGAGCCGTGCTCAAAAACACCCACGTCAGAAGTCCAGGCCTTGCCTAATTGCCGCTTCGAGGGGCCTGCTGGATGGCCCAGATTAGTTGGAGAGCTCTGAGCTGTGCAGAACATTGGCACACCTCACCGTGAGAACATCGTGATTGTATTCGTATATATTTCAGCCTCAAAGTGCTTGTGTACTTCATCTAGGAGTATCATGCAGTCTTCAGTATCATGAACCCCGCCAGAGGCATAGTTTTTCCATTTTCCTGAAGGGTGGGTGGTGGGGGGGGCTGTCAGTTGGTGGAAGGCTGTTGGACGCTGAAATAAGTGTGGTCCCGTCTTATATGCGCTATACCATTTGTTATGCTGAATCAGCAACGAGACGTGGAATATTCATAGACTGAAATAAGTGTAATGAGAGAGGAAGTAAAGAACATATCCCGCCGTTAACACCACAAAAAAAAAAAAAAAGAGATTATACTCTTTATATACACTCCATTTTTACAGAAGCCAGTACATCCCGGATGAAGAAACATTTCGCGCACCATAGGAAACAGCGGTTTCCACGTAGTGGCGTACGCAATCTGCGAAGAAATGAATTATAAGTTTGAGACAAGCGTTTTCCTTTCCAAATAATGGTGTTGTCATCTATGTCCCCATTTGCTTCAACAAGTGTGCTCTAAAGGGCGTTTTTGCTAACTTCATTATCAGAGAGTAAAATATGGCGTTGCGAGGTGCTAACAATACATTGCCTGCCCTAAAGAGTGCACTGGCAACTCCATTAGAAGTCGGTGGAAGCTCGCAAGTCTGCAGTGCACCCGGATATCTTACAGCTCCTGCAGAAAAAAATGTGTCATGCTCAACGAAGGGTTTCAAGAAGGGTGTCACGATACGTTCCACTGTAGTTCCTGAAGGTCCGCACGCTACCATCAACCATTTCCATTTTTTTTTTTTTTGTGAATGACCCCGCCCGGCTAACGACACTGCGGTAGACGCGCTGACCGCTTCTTAGCGGCCTCTTGTCGTCACAGCAGGTAACGCAAGTAGAAAGCAGGTGTGTGCACAAGAGAGCAACGAAAACTGTCTCACTTTTTCCGCTTCATTGAAATAACGAAGAGCTCGAGTATGCCCCGTGCTCTAGCAGTCCAGTGTGAAGGAACGTTCTGCGTCGACCAAAGGAAAGAAAGAATGTTGAAAACAATGCGACCTCGATACAGACATTATCCACGCTGCAGACGCCTTCAAGGAGAACCTCCCAGTCTACCCTCTTGTCTTTGTTGCCGAAGTGGTAGACCCCCCCCCCCCCCCCATTTTCTGGGCGCGAACTGCGAGCGTGCCGTTTGTTTCCCGGTCGTAGAATTAATCCACGGCCTGTCGCGGGACTTGCAGTTTCACGGGGAGAACGAAAAGTCAAAGCCGGTAATTGATTTCGGCCGCTACGCGGCGCCAGCGCTGGTCGTACGAGTCATGGAAGTCAACAGCGATGGTGATCCTTTTTCCTCGTACCAGGGTCCTCGGTCCGTCTAGTGTACTCTCGTTGTCCGTCCAAACTCGAACGCTGGGAGTGGGCTTCGGCGCTGATTGCGTCTTTATACACGGGCTTCGGGAAGTGCTCTCGCGTACATGTCCACAGGGGCCCGCTTCAAGTGGCTCCCCCTGCTTGGGAAAGGTAGGGCTCTGTTCTTTCAGACGAGACAATAGCGTTTTTATTAAGTTGGGTGATTCGGAATGGGTGAAGAGGGAAGTTGTCTGCATTGGTGCTTCGGAAGAACGTTTGGCCTCTTCTGATTACCTGGTGAAAATAGCGTTGAATAGTTCGTTTTGGATGAAGGAGCGGTCTTGAAGGAAAGCAGGCACAACTACAGAACGGGACGAGACGCACACGGCACTGATCCTAATGTAAGCGTGGGATTCCTTCAAACACATCGTGGGATTCCTTCAAAGCTCGCGACGTCTGACAGCGAGTATAACATATATATATATATATATATATATATATATATATATATATATATATATATATATATATATATATATATATATATATATATATATATAGTATAAAACACAGCGTAGATCCACTACAACATATAACAAACCGGAGGACAGTTGTAACAAACATACCTCAAGTGTCCTGGCTTCCTTGTACCCTGCGTCTATCGGCCCAGGACATCCTTTATGCACGGTACTTTAACCTTCCACCATACTTTATGAGCCGATCACTATAGGTACTATAACATTATTAATATAATTTTTAGGCTTCAACGTCCCAAAAGCGGGATATCATTACGAGGGACACCGTAGTGGAGGGCTCCGGAAATGTCAGCCACCTGGGGTTCTTTAAGATGCACCTAAATCTAAGTACACGGGCCTCAAGCATTTTCGCCTACGTCGAAAATGCGGACGCCGCGGCCGGGATTCGATCCCGCGACCTTCGGGTCAGCAATAGAGGACCATAACCACTAGACCACTGTGGCGGGTTGGTACTGTAGGACCGTCCTCCAAGTCATACAGATACTATACTGTACAGTCGGTACAGTATACTGTACAGTCCATGTACTGTAGTACAATCACAGCAAAGCGAATAACAATGTCATCGAGGTGGGAGAGTCACGATGACGTCACACTGTTGTAACAATGAATCATGTGGAACGCGCAGCGTAGGCCGTATACCAATAAACCCAGCGAGGCCAATGTCCGTGACGAAATTGGGCTGGCTGTTTAGTACGAAAGTGTTTTATGCCGGGGTCCACCAAGTACCTCCGTCACGGATATGACGTTGATAATACGGACGTCAACGGGTGAGAAAGAAAAAAACGTGAAAAAGATACGCCGCTGGGAATCTAACCCACGACATTGCGGCCGCGACGGCAAGCGCCCGACGCCCTACCGACTAAGCTAACTCGGGAGATGCTAGACACGGCGCGAACGCGCCTTATATCTTTCACGCATTCTCTTTCGCGGCGGGCGGAGCGGGGCGATGCCGCCGTCTGTGAGATGTGAAAAGAAGTAATGCTTCACGATCGACACTTACTCGCGCTTACTCCGAGATTGCACGCGATATCGGAGGTCATGGTTAAAGCGTCTCGATACCAGAGGTGGACTGGCCGCGCTGGCGTCGCCGAGGCACCCTTGACGCAGTTACGTTCTTTGCCTTTGGCTTCGTGTTAGCGTGCGTCGGCTCATCGGAGTAGTGCAGCTTCCACGTGCACCAACGGGATTTCTCCACCGCCGACTGCTTCAATTGCGAGAGCACCGACTAACAAAACTGCTGCAATATGCGTTGCAGAAAGGACCCGATTTCTACGGGCGAATGTCGTGCCTTGGTGGAGCGAGAGCAGCGCCTGCGGGACAGAGGCCAGCGGGACGCACGCGTTTGCGGCTGAGGCTACGAACCTCTACCTCCCGTGTTGCTGAAGCGCAGTGTGTGTTGTGTATGCATGAGCACAGGCGTCGGCTACCCATTACTAGAAAGCGCACACCGTGCCGTTTCTCTCGTTAATTGACGACGCTTTGAAGAAGTGCATACCGGGTACCCGTCTGATTTAGAGCTTGTTGATATCATCCTTACGCGGGATTCACGATTCACTGTGTCCAAATATATGTTCACACCGTCAGCTACCAGAACGGTTTAATCATGATCATGGGCGTTAGTCGTCGCGATAGAGACATCCTGTCAACATGGATGCATCCACGTCAAACGGTGCTATAGCTGCCAAACACGAATAGACGTTGTACAAGCTCTCATATATCATAAGCACCACTTCTGTGAAGGCACGTTTCACTTTCGTGTTATACCGATTCCTATGACGGAGGGATCAGCCATGTTTTTTCGGTCTTCCTCTTCTACTCAATTACTCAGTGGTTTCTGGTTTTCAAACAAATTCCCATATCTCAATCATGTGTCCTTCGATAAAAAATGATAATTTGCCGCTATCTTGTTCTGTACGTGTCACGTAGTAACTTTGTTATGTATCTGCGCTGTCATCATTTACCGGTCAACAGTGACTGGGCATCCGAAGCTGTATCGTTATATTTTTTTCGCTGAAATAGAATGTTAAGCACAATCGCTGAATGAATTTGGCGAAGTTAGCGCGTTACTAACGGTTAGTACCGTCTGTAAGTTCCATTAGTAACTGTTACTACTTTTTACCGGTAGAAAAGTTAGCTCCACTACCGTTACTGCCTAAGCGGTTAATTTGGTGACATGCAGTGACAGCCGCAGAATCAATAAATACAACTGCATTCATTAAATGAGTGTAGGACATGGAGGCGAGAGTTACTTCTCACAGTACCGGATGGCATGCGCTGCGGTGCGGGCATGCTTCCTAACACGCAAATTCAAAAGATAAAAATAAAAAAGTGACGTCAGCGTTACAAATTATTATTTCTTGCGCCGACAAGGACGGCAGACGCAAATTTATTACAAGGCCTCCAAGCTGCGCTTATTCAATCTAGATAAGCCGTTCCGCAATTGCCCCAAATAGGGGGCAAACGCTGCATCGATGACCTTATTGATGAGTCGGTAAAACTGCCAAAACGTGATACCTATAAACGCATCGTCCGGGCCCGCGGGCCACCTCCACGGTGTCGCGCCATTCCTCTGCAGTCTTGACACGCCGGACGCCCTTTAGAGATAAGCCCATCTGATAACAGGGCCAGTTGGTTCCGGAGAAGAATAACACCTTAACACCCCTCTCCCTTCCCGTCCAAATACACACAGATCGAATACCCCTCGCTTTATCGCTAACTCAGCGGCGACTTCACACTCGACAAATTGCTCCTCACTCCCGGTCGTACTCCTTAGGCGGCCCGCGTCCCTCCAGGAGCCCCGGCGAGGTGCGTATCTAGGTCTTGCCGTCGCGAGGTGTAGGCCGCGATTAGAATCTATGCCAATGGGAAACGCGAGACGGCCCGACCGCGCGCTCGGCGGACGAGGAAGCTTTTAAAAAGCCATGTGTTATAGAATCAATCCTGAGAATCGATGAGCTTTTGAACTGGCGCGGCTAGTTCTTCGGGGTGCGCAGGCGAAGGATGCCCTGCAGCCGACGGGGCTACTCCACTTGCAGTCTTCCATCAACAACAGCAGTAAACAACAGCAGTAAACAACAACAGTAAAGAACAGCAATAAACAACAAAATTAACAATGGTTTTGCATTAAACTGTACCACTGACACGTCGCCTCCTGGGGTACCTCGGGTAAATGAGCAACCATTAGCGTCGGCCTCGTATGCACTTCAGGCAGTTCGCGGGGCAGGTGTGAGAGATGCTAATGTTGACACGGCGCGGCTGGAACAAGTAAGTGTGCAAATAGAGCAAATTTACATACATAAATTGCTGCTTTCCTCCCTTTCTACCTTTTAATGCGAAGCTCTCTTAGTCTACCCTGTGCCGTCGTCGTTGTCATCGTAGTAGTAGCAGCAGTAGCATTTATTTTGTTTTATTTCTTTGCAGAATACTGCCCGCCCAAGAAGGGGGCCCGAGTAGGAGGGGCAAAAGTACATAGAAATGAATCAAGGCGACGCGAACAAACATTAATATATGCCGTGATCACATACTTCGCAAAAACTAACACTAATAAATGTAAAAAAATAGTAACATGAGAAGAAAGAAGGCACAAACCGTATAATTATTAAGAAATAGCAATGCGAAGTGTAAGCAACAAAAGTAGGAACACAGGCATATGTAAAGTTTTTACACACTTGAAATATAACCACCTTGTCAAGAACGCGTCATATAGATACACGCGCAAAAATAAAGAAATAAAGCAATTTTAACAAGTTGTTATATTAGCTGATTAGACTGTATATAAGGGAACACAAGATAACCAATTAGTGAAGGTATAAATATTGGTACATCAGTGTAATTAAGGTCAATTACTGACAAGTTCTAAAGAATCGACGTTGGATAAATGTGAAAAAGGTAGGTTCTTCTATCTGTTATTTTGCGTGGAAAGGAGGAATATTTGAAAAGATTAGTTCGCGTCTGTTAAGATGTTAAAGAGTCAGCGTGACGATGCCGTGTTCTACATGCTGTAAGTTGTTTTAAATAAGGACTTGGGTTTATAGCTAAGGGATTATTTTTGGGCGAGAGCAGAAATTTTAGTCGATGCATTTCTCTGCGTAACTGAAGTGTCTGAATGTTATGCTGTGTCATTAGACTAGAGGGAGCTTCGCTGTTACGTTATTCGGAATAAACCTGACAGCTTTACGCTGTATCATTTCCGGGGTGTTGATGTTAGTTTTTGTATACGGATTCCAGACAATGCTGGCATAATAATAAATGATGATAAGGGATAATAAATGATGATATTCGAGCTTAGGCCGAATTGGTGATGTATAAGCCGTTAGCCTAGAAGGTGTATGTTTTAGCTTATGTCTGAGAAAGCAAAGATTCTGGAACGAAGAGTTGTATATGTTAGAAATGTGACTATTTATGCTGAGGTTGGTGGTTAATTGCGATTCCCAGGTACTTGTACTCGTTGACTTCTGTAAGCTGTTCGG
Organism: Rhipicephalus sanguineus; assembly: GCF_013339695.2. NCBI lineage: Eukaryota > Metazoa > Arthropoda > Arachnida > Ixodida > Ixodidae > Rhipicephalus > Rhipicephalus sanguineus. The sequence goes on along the minus strand of NC_051183.1, from coordinate 36,660,705 downwards.
AACTTAATTTGTAGACCAACGATAGTTTCTTGAAGTTCTTTTTTAGTTATTGATACATAGACTGTTTTACTGGCATTTAATTCCATGCACCACCGATGACACCAGGAAAGAATACTTCGGAGATTAGAGTTGAGTGATAATTGCTTTTTAAGGCAGTTAATTTCCTTATACGGTGCCCAATCGTCCGCAAATAATCTCATTTGAACAGGGGGATTAATTTCATTAGTAATATCATTAAGGAATATCAAAAATAGTAAGAGTCCAAGTACACTGCCCTGGGGCACTCCCGATGAAACTGGTTGCTCGTTGGATGAGTGGTCATTAACTGAAACGAACTGCCTGAGGTTAGTCAGATAAGCCGCCACCCAATTCATTGTGTAAGTGCGATGGGTAATTGATGCCAATTTATTAATAAGCTTGCTATGTGATACAAGATTGAACGCTTTCTTAAAATTTAGAAATATAAGATTCACCTGGCCGGACCCATCAAGAACACTAGCGAGATTGTGAACAACTGTTGTTAATTGTGTTGTAGTGGACAAACCTTTGCGAAAACCATGTTGGCATTTCGCTATAGAGCTAGTATCTTAAAGGAGAATCTTTGTTAATTTCCCAACTTGGCGGATTGCAACTGATATGACGCGCTGCAGGTGACTCAGAACTATACTGGGCCAATTCGTTACAAGGGTAGCGCGTATGCTTACTTCTTCAATGCTTGGCGCAAGTTTGCTGGAACACCCTGCACATAGCCTGTGGACTATAATCCAGAGAATACGAGATATGAGAGAGAAGGACATATTCTTTGCGAGGTCATCTCGCATCCTGTTGTCAATACACGTCGTCGCTATCCCGGAAGAAGAAATATGGAACTGATAAGAACGCTTCTCCTTCCCTTGCACTCTTACCTCCCTCTCCCATTAGCGGTCGGCATCAATAGGCTGGAGAGGCGATACTGAGAGATAACGGCGCTTCCTTTTTCTTCTGACGGGAAGACCGGGTGCCTGTATACATGCGGTGGGGCTCGAAATCGGCGCATATACATAGTCGAATAAACCGTGTTACACACGTTGCACACATTGCAAGGCGAACCATGCAGATCTATGTCACAATGGACTTCCTGTTGAGGTCTTCGTTCTTTTTCTTTTCGTCTGCCTTTCGTAACGACAAGGTCGGCTGCGCGTATGTAGGACAAACCATATACAAGTTTTGAATATTGTTCGAACAGGATGTCTTCTTCACCGTGCGCGAACGTGGAGAGTGCGTGCGCCAGAAGTCGTATATGCTGCTCCCGAAGGCATACGCTGTCTTTACGAAGTCGGGCTTCAAGGAGTAGTTACAGGCCTCGTTTAAAGCATATTACGTTATCGCTATTTGCAAATGGTATTGACAGTCCTGTCACATGTAGGGTGGTTCTATTCGCTTAGGAATTCATCAATATTTTTAAATAACCAAAATAGAAACGACGTCTCGAAACTGAAACGGGTGCTGCTTCGTGCAACGTCTACGATGACGTCACAACCTACCCTGCCGTAGTGTAAAGACATTACATATGGCACTGACGCGAGGAGAGAGGAACTGGAGATGTCATACGACTATGCAATGAGCTGCATGTGCTAGCTTTTCGGAACATGACAGCGGTGTCTTCGGCGATGATTTGAGTGCTGTATGATTGCCGTTTGCTATTCCCCGTTTGCTCTGGGAGGTAGAGTTGTAGCCTCCTTCGTTGATTGGTGGCGAGGCCTGATTCAGGCACTCGGCACCAATCTTTAAAATTTTCAGGCAAACTAAATGTCCTGCAGTCATATAGTTTCTGGCACATATCATTAGAGTACCACAGACAACATGTATGGGAAACCTTATTGAGAACAGTGGACATCGAATATTACCGGAGTCGCCCTTTTATGTTAGGTTCGAGCTGTGACAGCCGGGCACACTGACACGCGATAAAGCGCTGACATATATTGGAAATGGTGGCACGTGTCGATATTCGTGCAAATTAACAACGCCGAATCTTTAAACTCGGAGCCGGGCCGTACCAAGACAGGACAGCACTAAGTTTTGCGCTATGATGTGGCGTCTCGACATGTCAGCAGTGATAGGGACCTCTGTCGGCGGCTGAAGAGTAGTGAACATCTTTAAAAACAATGAGCGCACTCAATTCAAACAAACTCGAAACCGAAATGTTTGCGCTAGACAAGGGCTTCGCTAGCATAAAGAGGTCAGGACCGGATGTCTCGACCCGCTCTCGATTCGAGCGAGCAGCCGATCACTCAAGGCGTAGCCGACCACGTGTACACACACATACATAGACACACAGCGAAACCAATGCATCATGAGTAATCACGATGGTCAGGATAGGCGCCGCGCAACTGTTCCATCACGCCGCCTACCGGGAGTTGACTGAAGCTCGAGCGTGCTGCAAGGGCACCGTGACTATGCACCCCGGCGGCTTCTACGAGCGAGCGGATGAACGCCTTCAGCTTTAAGACAGAAGACGTTCATCAAACCGGTGACGCGAACGGAGAAGACGACACTAAATTGGCGGCGATAAGAGCGCTAGGCCTATCAGTCCAGGGCTCGCGGCGTCGGCCAGTTAAGCGTTTCTTTACTGAGCGTATCAGTAAGTGTATGGCCTATTCGGTGAGATGAAAATCTTGCGGCGTATGATTATTAAGAGATAAGAGTAATGAGAACAGCTAGAAACGCATCACCCTCTCGACATCATGGGTATGCAATCAAGTTGGCGGCAATTTTGATGGAGACTGCCAACCTCGTTACGTGGTTCGCTGGGCTGGCCAAGCACGTTGTGCGATCCTCCGAGAAAGAGAAAGAAAGCGCGTTGGCCGTATCGGCCTGCCCCCTATTGTTCGGGACTGGAACCAGGTCGAACCAGAAGACGCACTGTACATGTTCTAGTCTGGGACGACACCTCCCCCGTGCGATGCAATCTTTCGGTGCCCGAAAAGGATCTCTATACTATACAATCGAACGGCGTACAAGTCCGGTGAGGACAAACACAAACGACTTTGTGCTTGGGGTTCGCCCCCCTGTTTACTATCGCTGCCCGCATGAGGCTAATAACGAAAGTTCAAAGCGTTCGCAGCTCTCCAAGTGTTTGTTCCGGAATAGTTTGGCTATTCGAAGCTGTAACTGCGCACTTTCAGTTTCAAAAGCCTGATTAATGGAGCCAGACGCGTTCGCATATAGGCTTAGCGGAAGGGATCGGACAGAGATCTACATGACAATAGCTATCACTGCGTGGCGTGCGCTTTCTCTGGATAGAAGGAACTGGCTCAGAGATGTACTTGAAAGAGAAAGCGATTATATCCATGTACCCGAAGCGCAACTCACAGGGGCTGCACCGCTGTGGGGGCGCTCGCACGTATTGGCCGCTGAAAGGACGCAATCAAACGGTACCATCGGGATCACTAGCGCTAAAGAAAGTCTGCATCAATGGACGAGGCCTAACAGAGATAGCACCAAGGACCTCACTCAATAGAGAAGGAAGTTGGACGCATCTGTTTTATAGCTGGGACAAAAGGCTTCTTTTCCGGCCGTTTTGAGAACGAGCCAATGGGGCATTTGTAATCTTGCAATGAGCGATCATATAAAGAAGGAAGGCCACACCTATGCTTTATTTGAAGCGAAGGCGGCACAATGGAGCGCTCCGGATCGTGTTGGAAAAAGGTTATAAGGACACAGCTGATGTGCTGTTGAAAGACTGTTTATTTATGATATCTTAATATCATTATGAGGCACTCCGCGGCTGATGAGGGGAAGGGGGTGCAGTCCAGGTTAATTTTGACGCCATGGAGTTATTTAACGTTCACCTAAATCTAAGTACACTGCTATTTCTGCATGTCGGCCCTTTCGAAATGCGCCGGCACCCAAAGACGCGTCCCTGAGCTCAGCAGCGCCACACGTTAGTCGCTAAGCTATTGTGGCAGGTGCCAAGCTATAGTTTAAATTAACAAAATTTGTTAAATATCATTCAATAAGCAACGTAAGCTTGCTTAAAAACCCTAATCGTATTCATAGCCACACAGGCTGAAGTCTATATAGGGAAGCAACTATTTCACTTAAAACTTAAGGCGCTGCCGCTATAATGCATGAAAACGATTGCATAACCGACAGCATATGAGGCCAGTACAGGTGGCAGTTTAGGAACAAGCAGCATTCGTGACCGGCAACGGTCCCGAAAAAAGGAAAACAAAAACAAAACGAGCACCTGATCTTCGTGTATACCCCGACACGGTTGAGAAATGATTTTGAGAAAAAAGAAACGGAAACAAACGATGACTTGCCAAGTGACCTACAAGCCACCTCACGGCCGAGCCATACCTTGATCGTGGGCCCCCGTAGAACGAAAATTCATTCACGGCACATACGCGCACGTACGCCACGGAGAAAATGAACTCTTCCCGGCTGGTCGCGATGAAGCGCGAGTGAGGCGGCGTCGTATTTTTGCTTGTTTGTTTGTTTGTTTGCTCCATTTCATCTACGCGCTGCATCTAAGTATCGAGCGTCGTGGATGGCGTACGCAGTCTCTAGCAATCACAAGCACAAGCAGTTGCTGAAGTACATATTAATATAAAAAAAGAGGAAGAAGATATGACCCCTTTAAATGTTCTCGTATAAACACACGGGGAGTTGATGTAAAAGGTGTTATGTGAACATCTAAATGTGGGAAAAGCAGATAGGTAGGCCGCGGAGTAATAACAGAGGTGAGCTTGTAGGTACACATTCATGTTAAAAAAGTGGGCGTGCAAACACGTATACAAGAGAAAAGTCAAGACACCACAAACGCCACAGACACCGCAGGAACATTGTCATTAGCCTGACACTTTCCGCAGGGAAGAGGACAAAGGTAATAAAAGAGAGAGGGGTGGATGAAGATTATAGTGTGCAATCTATGTAGACATGTGATCAGGTTAATTGAGCTGTAACATTTGTCTCACACAGGCTAGCTGACGTTTCGATAGGAGGATCTATCTTTGTCAACAGACCTATATTTGCCTTTGGCAAAGATAGGTCCTCCTATCGAAACGCCGGCCATCCTGTCTGAGGCAGTATTCCTGCTCGTTCACCCTATCCACACTTTGTGTTTCCATCCGTCAACTCCAACCTTGGCTTTGCATAGACATGCGAATGACACGTATTTCACTCAATACACCTCACTTAAACGCGACAGTGCGCAGGCGTATGTTACGTAGACGTGGAACCTCGAGGTGAGGCCGCTCTCAGTTTAAAAAAAAATGTCAACAGAGTTATTGTTGCTTCCAGAGTACTTTGAGTAATCTTGAGGGACCCCAAAATCTTCTACAAAAGAAGGGACTGTGGTGCGAAGCAGATAATTTGGTGTTAATTTCCTTAAGTCCGGCGTGGTAACCATGTCAATGTCATAGAATGCGAGATATCATTTCTGGGGTGTCACGTTAGTTTTCATCGATATTGCCATTACTATTATCGATTTTGGTGGCCTATCTTATGAAGACTGCGCTGTCAAAACGCCTGACTGAATTTAGTTCTGTGTGGCGAACTTGTAGGAGTTTTCTGGAACATTGAATGTTATGTTTGGGCCTAACGTGAGACAACGAAAACGACCTTGACGAAAGTTTAGATGAGCGCGGTGCCTATTGATGTATTTCCGAACTGCAGGAGAGTGCAGTGCCAAAACATCGAGTCTAAAAAGGGTGGTGGTTACGGAGTTGATGTCGCTGTGCACAAGTTTCGCGTTCGAAACTGCCGCCCAGTGTGTTCCATAGACATGCAAGGCTTCGATCCTGGCCACAGCGGCTGCATTTCTACGGGGGCGCAATGCACGAGACGAAGACAAGAAAGAAAGAAAGAACCACTCGTCTACATTGATTTTAAAGCCAACTCAAAACCACTGGTAGTCCAGGCTCATCTGGAGTCCCCAGATTACGGCGTGCCTCAAAATCAGTGGTTGTGGCACATTAAACAACACCAAAATTTAATTTAATTTCTGTTTAAAGTAGCGAACACGAGGAGCTGTGTCAACACAGCCTCTGGCTCATCTCGCCTGTGCAATGTCGTCTTGTTAACCAACACTCAGCTTCGCACCTCGTAGCCCTCGTAGCGCTGCTAGGAACTGGGGACACAAAATATGCCACTACTTCATTTCGTTTCTCTACGTGACGGGCTTCCAGGACTAAGAACTCCTCGTGGCTGGGACTAAATACCACAGTACCTATATACAATAGACGTTTCCTCTCTGCTTCATATCGCTCGTTTCTCTTCTTGTTCCTCTTCGTGCTCTGAGGAGAAACGAAACTAGACCGGTAGTGGGCGTCTTCCTCTCGGCACGTTGATGACTTGGCGGCCGGGGAAGCGACGGAGGCCCGGCGGTGGTGGCGCCGCCTATACCGAAAACGGAATCACGACGCGAGGCACGCACGCTCCTGTAGACATCACGCCGTCGTCCTGAATTCACGCCCCGGCATGTAATTCGGCCATGCCGCCTAGTCCTGATGAAGCGTCCAATATTGCCTTCCCTTCAGTCATGTATTGAGCCACGCGTATGCGAATTCAAACAACGCAGCGAAACCCAGCACCGCAAAGGGCACCAGAATGGGAACGTATTGGATTACAAGGATGCGAATGAGCAGCAGCTAGTAGGCGAAGAAGGTTACTGGGGAGAATAAAGTTTTGCAATATTGCCAATGACGTAATTGGCATAATGAGAACACTTATTGTACCAATGACAACACTTACTCTATCTTCAATTCCCTTCCTCACGCAGAGTAGCGTGCCAGTGATTTCTATAGTATAGATTTCTATAGTAGATTTCTACAGTATACGCAGAGTATCATGTCAGCGATTTCTCCGAGCAACTGATCCAGGGTGGTCGAACAAAGAATGCGGAGGAAGGGGCCTTCCGAAACTTGTCATAATCCTGTCTTTGATATCTACGTACCTTTCTGTTCAAAACCATTCAAAACAAGCTTTTGTGACTGTGTCATATTACATGTATTTCTCTAGTTATGATTCACATTATCGTGCAGTCATTTGATTATATTTATTTGTTATACTGTGTTCTATTGCCTCACCATGTTTCTATTGCTTACCTTTCTTGATTGAATTTATTTTGTCAATTAGTTTTTGTTACGCCCCACTGCTTGGTTTTTGATCGCAGTGTGATGCAAATAAAAACTAAATATGCCGGCTAAATCATTTCAATTTTAATAGAGGGTCCTCTCTTTCTTACTGTATCGAAGACTCTTTCTGATCTGCCCGCTAAATTTTAATAAATATTATATATTGTAAAGAACGTGTGTGTAGACGAGCGTTCCAGAGTGCATGTAGCACACTGAAAACGGGGACACTCAGCTAGCAGTTACGAAAAGAACTAATCACATTACTTAAGGACAGAGCTGAGTGGCAGCAGATCGAGCCGATATCAGTGATAATAAAGGAGAAGAGAATGCTAAGTGATAAATAAAAATCTGCTTCCAATAGGATGACTTCAGGTTGATCTCGACCCCCCATTTCCTTCTGGTATGGTTGAACCGTTCTCTGAGCAACTGATCCAGAGCTGTCGACAAAGAATGCGAACAAAGGAGTCTCCAACAGCCAACGATTTCTCTGCATCGTTAGGTATTGAGTGAATAGTCACGTACGTAACCAGCGCCTGTAACGACTAGCTAGCAAATCATCACAACAGAACTATACTTCGAAAAAGCGAGGGCCACGTGCAACTACGCTTAAAGCGTAAGAGGGTCTCCGGCGCAGAACGGAACAAAATAAGCCACGTCGCTCGCACGCACGTGCGCTCTTTGTAAACATCGCGCACCCCGACCGGTGCCCCTGGCAGAACGAACGGATTTAACGCTAGGCCTAAAGGCGATGCCGGAGAAACGGGCCCAACTTGGGAGGGCCGAGAGATTGGTCGCGCCTCCGCAAAGCGCACGCGGCTTTTCTTTTTTTTTTTCCATCAAGGAATAGGGATGTTTCGTGCATCCGCTTCGTTCCGAAAGTGGCCCGGGCCCGGCGAAGGGAATGTTTGCTCAAGGGCTTTCCTTCGCGGATTCGACTTCGTTTGTCCACCCGACGTTCTTAATAGCCGTCCGGCCAGAAGAGAGCTTGTCTCTTGCGTACACATCTTCACTCGCTGACCCAAATGAAACGCGCTGCGCTTCGCTTTGATGGGCTTCGGAGTATCCCTTTAATTTGGTTAAATGAACAACGTTTCAATGATGTCTGGGGTTTCGCGTGCCAAAACCGCGATTTGATTATGAGGCACGCCATAGCGAGGGCTCCGGAAATTTCGCCTACCCGAGGCTACCTAACGTGCACCTCAGTCTAAGTACACGGGCCGCCAGCATCTTTCGCCTGTAACTAAAACGCGACCACCGCAGCCGTAATCGAACCCGCGTCTATCGGGTCAGTCGCTGAGCACCGTGACCACTGTACACTACCGCGGCGGCGAACGCTTTTTTTTGTCGTTTAAATGTGCCTTGGAAGCTCGACAGCGCAGATACTTATGACTCGGCTGAAGGTGCTGCGAGTTATTTGCTTTATAGAAGATACTGTGATGAGGTTTATCGTCGCGTATTGACGAAGAATGACCACACGGTAAAGCGTTGCAAGGTCCGCGAACAGCACAGGCTCTCGCGCCCCCACGGCACTGACCTTCCGTCTTGTTTCTTCCGCGGGCGCATACACATTGGCACATCTGCTTCATTACAGTACGAAAGTTCGGCAGATTCAAATTTGGTTGTTGTCACTGCGTGCGTACGCGAATATATATACATTGACTACGACACACTACGACACACTACGACACAAAACGACCGACGCGTACCATTATTTAACCAACGTAACAGTAGCCAGCCGTTGAACACAGTAGCCAGCCGGTGGCCGTATGAAGTGAAACGTAGTGCAAAGTAGCCATCATTTATCCGACATAAGACAGTTTTAAGCAGTGCTCGAAGTATGCAAGTTAATATGGCAGGCCTGCTATGACGTGAGTGAAAACAGTAGGTCAGTAAACCACGGCTTACCGTACACTGTACCATCGTTCAGGCCCGTGCTTTTATTCTATATCATTCATAAGCTATGGAATCATGTACAGTCGTGAATAATATGAAAGGGAACACCGAATTCCTGTTCAAGCCGCGATTACTCGTAGTGTGCGGATCAGAATCTGACGTATCGACCTGCGAGAGTATCCGTTCCACTGGAGCATCTAGCGCTACGAACAGTTTTGTGCTTGGCAACTATACGCTTAGCCGCTATAGCCACTTGAAGATAACTTCTGTCAGGGGCGTAGCCAGAAATTTTTTTCGGGGGGGGGGGGGGGGTTCAACCATACATTATGTATGTTCGTGCGTGCGTTTGTATGTGTGCGTGTATATATGCGCAAGCAAAGCAAAATTGAAAAATTTCGGGGGGGGGGGGTTGAACCCCCCTCAACCCCCCCCTTGGCTACGCCCCTGACTACTGTGTTTCCTTTCACATTGCTTACGTGTTTACCAAATGGTCCAGAAAGGAGTTCAAACGACCATGACTGTCCCGTCTATCGCACGTGAAATCAACGCATCGGAGTTAACGCGTTGGGTATTGCAGACTTAATAGATGTGCACTTACTACTAATCTACCGTTACTGAGCACCATTTTTACAGCTTTCGGCGATATCACACTTTACGGCTTGGCTTAGCGTTCCTCTCAGCTCCGGCCACCCATAGTGTATTCGTACGCTGTTTTCGGTATCTTATCTGGTTGTCTTCAATTACTTTGTTCCACAAACCAGCCAGCGGAAGTGTCGCGTCTTCAGTTGTAAAAAGTGATCGAATCGCGTTCGTCATACATGCGTGCTTGGAGCCTCATCTTGCGGCGAGACATCGCTTGATCAAAAAACAAAAAAGAGGGGAAGTCCGGGACTTCATCAGAGATCTGAGATTTGGTTCAGATAAACTCGAGCAAAGGAAGAAAAAAGCGTGCTTGACGATTCCGGTTGGGCGCGTCTTGACGGCACACGAAACACTCACTCAGTTACAGACAAACACCTGCGCACCACCTACAGCCTGCATCATGTACCAGACGCACGCACATGAACACATACAGAACAAACGTACCTACCATCACCCTGCAGGGTCTACGAATGATACAACACACACACACACACAACAGAAGCTCATATACAAATACACATCTGCACAAGTATATATGGACGCCATAGCAACGAAACACACACACACACACACACACACACACACACACACACACACACACACACACACACACACACACACACACACACACACTACGCATGCTACTAAAGCACGTTCGGCAGTCGTCAAATGAGCTCGGTTCAACGGCAACCGATGGCTGAGGTTGCGCGCCCTATCTGGATCCGCAGTTTACGACCCTTCAGCGCCCCGAAGTGGCCAGTGCGATCCTGTTAAATGCGCGCTGCGCGCACGAGAGGCAAAGCGGGGCGCGGAGATAAGGCCGGCTGCGCGCGCTCCTTTCTTTCGAGGGAGATAAGAAGAATCCGCATTCGGTGGGCTCACGCCAAGGAGCTTGCTTCTCAAGTGACGGGACAGCGTTCGCGACGAGGTGCGAGAAGACGTGGAAGGTGCATGGTGCACCTCAAAAGGATAGCGACATATATTTTCACCAGTTCGTTGAAAGTCTCCCACATGCTCTTTGCATTTGAAAAGAGGGCGCTGAAGAAGCGCGCAATTCGGAAATCTATTATAGCGTATTTTGATTTGTTACTAATTTGGATCGTAGTAACTTACCGCCTAAATTTTTTTTTTTACGGGAGATGTTAACCGTACTCAAGTGGTGCACCGCATTTTGGCTCTCGTCCTCGGTTTGCGCCATATACATGGACCTGAGCGCAGAAGGCATGCAGGGATAATAATAATAATATCTGGGGTTTAACGTCCCAAAACCACCATATGATTATGAGAGACGCCGTAGTGGAGGGCTCCGGAAATTTCGACCACCTGGGGTTCTTTAACGTGCACCTAAATCTAAGTACACGGGCCTCAAACATTTCCGCCTCCACCGAAAATGCAGCCGCCGCGGCCGGGATTCGATCCCGCTACCTTCGGGTCAGCAGTCGAGTGCCATAACCACTAGACCACCGTGGCGGGGCGGCATGCAGGGAGGGTGGCTTCTCTAGTTACGGCATGGGCTCTGCCAACTGCTATTTTATTATCGTTATGTCGTTTTAGCGACGCGCTTAGGCGGGCCATTCAACCATCGCTTTTGACCAAGGTTCCAGAGAACGCCGCAGGAGCGGTGATAGGACGAGTGGGGGTTGCCAACAACCACTGCTTTGTCATTCACTTGCAGACTAAATCTGTGTGAATGCGTGACCGGACTTTTTGCTTGACAGTAACTTGCGATCATGAATGGTCCTTCAATGGCTAGCGCGGATGTTCTCTCAGGGGCCTATGACGTCATAGAGAAGAAGCAATAGAGGATGTAGGGAGGAGTGCGACAGTAACTGTCTCACACACTGATTACTTTCTTGGGAGTAACTGTGTGTCATGAAGAGCCATCGAATGGTAGGCGCCTGTGCGCTATAGCGCCGGTCTTTGACGTCATAGAGGGGGCACAGTAGAGAGAGCAGGGGGAAGTGGCTATGCAAGAAGGAAGACCGCCGTAAGCCTTTGAAATAATCGTTATTTAGCTAGGTAGTAACTTGCAGCCATGGACAATGATCCAGTGGCTGCAGATGTTTATGAAGAGGTCTATGACGTCACAGAGGAGGCAGAGTAGAGGAGAGAAGGGCGGAAAGCCATAGTAACTGTCTCGTATACTGATGGACACCTCAACCGCGGTTTGGATGGAGGGAGGAATGTATGAAGAAAGAGAGAAAGATGGAAAAATAATACATAGACCGTTTATGAGCATGTCAAAGGAGAACCTTTATATGGTATAAATAATTATGGTAGAAAACGACAGTATACGTAGACAGACACGAATTGAAAGGTGAATTGATGGATTGATTGATTCGTTTGTTGGATGGTTCATAGATTAATGTGTTCTGAAGTATCGCATGAGCTTCGAAATATGCTGTGATTGTTAAATCTAGGGCAATCTTAACCGTTTGACGTTCGAAATCGTGCACTGGAAGGAATATAGGTGCACAGAAGAATTTTCACCACCGCCGTAAGTCAAAGCAGTGTCATCTTGTTCAAAGTGACACTTCAATTGTTTCGAAACAATATGCAATGACAGATATACGATGACATCCACAGCATAACATAACATACCACACTATACGACACCACAACATACCACAAACCATACCACATCATACCAGCCACACCACATCATGTCATATCGTATGATGTGAAAGAAGCCAGCTCATGTATGCAGTTAGTGTGTCACTTCAGACACTGGAATCCAGAGAACTGTGTGCAAATACCAAGATGACATACGATAAATAAGGAACATTCCGATCTCCCGCCGCATCTTCTGTAATCTTCAAACCCACACAAACGTGCGCAGAAGGAATGAACGGGCGCGTCTGCCTTATCTACGAGCGGAACGCGAAAACGATTCATTCATCATTTCTATCGGGGAGGTCTTGCTCCATCTCGGAGCAAATGTTGTCGTTTCGCCAGCCGCCAAATCTATGGCGCTATCCCGAAAATAAAGACAACGGCGGCGCCATCGTAGACGTGTTGCGCAACACCGAAAAGCACCGTGTCGCATTTCGAATGGCCATAAAAGACAGCAGGTGGCGCCTCGGAGGCGAGATGGCCAACTGCTGGAATCCGCAGATTCATCGAATAATATCCCTCGACAACAAATGAAGAGAAAGAGAAGGACGGAGCGTGCGGTCGACGGTCAAGCAGAATTACAACATATAAGCTTACCCCCACGCCTCAGGCATATAAGTTGGACAAGGCTGGCATCCAAATTGGCCCTGGCGTTCAAATAACGACTACGACTGGCACCGTGGCGAAAATTGCATAAAAGACATTTCAATGCGAAACAATGCATTAGTTTGAAATTCATGATATTCTTCGCAGATCCTGTTTGTTGGTAATTGTGCGGTAGCAGAGTTTGGTTATCATTAGATGAAAAGCAAAGGAAACTCGGAAGTTTCTATCTATCTATCTATCTATCTATCTATCTATCTATCTATCTATCTATCTATCTATCTATCTATCTATCTATCTATCTATCTATCTATCTATCTATCTATCTATCTATCTATCTATCTATCTATCTATCTATCTATCTATCTATCTATCTATCTATCTATCTATCTATCTTTTTAACTGATGAGGCCCGGTCACGGATAGAAAGAAAAAAAAACAAGTCCGGGTGTCGCTATAGCGTCAGCTTAGTGTCGCGGATACCAACCTCCCAGAGAGGGAGAGAGAAAGAGGAGAGGGAAACGATTTAGATGCTATTAGGTGACAGAGAGGTTGGCCTCAGTATACGCTCAGGTCTGCTACTCTACCGAGGGAAAATTGGAAAGAGTACAAATGAATTGGGAAATGCGATGAAGGGGACAGGAAGCGATGCGTGTAAACATTCTTAGATGGCAACTGGAGCATATTCTTAACAGTCGAACAGTATGTTTATGGCAAAATTAGGCGACTCAATGTACTGTGTACTGTATTTCGGCATAGGGGTAAGCTGTAGTCTAATACACAGAGACCAATTAAGGCGAAAGAGTTTAGTGAGTCTAGAAAAAAAAAACAGCAAATTCACACGGTTTCTTATGCTTCGCGTAAGACGACTCGAAGGCGCAATCAATCTCTTTTTCTTCTCACTCGATAGTACTGATCGAGGGCCTCATATCTGTACGTTCGGCGCCGCCGGGTTTTTCAGGTACAACAACGCCGTCATCGTAATCGGTAACTCATGACAAGCTTCGCTAGAAAAACGGGCATGATTTGGAGAACCGTATACAGTCAACCAAGGAGGAGCTATAAGCTTTCCCGAAACCATGTCATTCTCACATCTAGCAACGACACCGTTCATAAGGAGAAGTCTATTGAATACTGGCTTTCTTGCTACTCTCTCTCTCTCTCTATCTCTAAGTTTTCGCTGCAACACACAGTGGACAAGTTTTGTTACGTTTGTACTCGAATACGGGCGTGGCGCCGCTTCAAGTTAGCTTATATGCTCTTCAAATTAACCCATGTTTTTCCCACATGTGCCAGGTGCTCTTACTTATAAAAAAAGGCAGCACCTAAAAATTCGATGCATGCAAAATGAACTTAATCAGGAGGCATCTCCGCGATATGCCGTGACACAATTCTCACGCTTTGCAACGAGACCGCAAGAGCTTAACCGATAATGCCCGTTAGTTTTGTTCGTTTCAATTACAAAAAAATATCACAAAATATAAGGGAAGAAGTCTACAGCGCCTCGCTGAGAGCGTCTGGCTGTTAATCGAAAATGCGAAATCTACAGAACCATATTCCACGGAGCTGCTATCGTGGTCCGAGTCGTCAGCTGTTCCACATTACGGCGGCAAAGAGCACACGAAGACATTTCAAGTGGTGGTTATCAAAGTCAACGTTTCTAGGGCCCAATCTAGAAACGTTGGTCCAGGCCGAAGCATCGCACGAAGATTACACGAGGATACTCTTGTGCTGTGATTGTTCAGACGCCTGCAGAGCGTTGGGTAGTATATGAATTGGCCGAATGTTCGTTTCTCCGTGCTTTGGCGTTCTCACGACTGCAATAATTTTGCTTTATATCTTTTTAAATTTCCCAGCCATCTTGTGCCCTTTTTTCCCACAAAGAGTTAAGGAAATACGTCCTGCCGTACATGCTTAATCGTTGCGAATCGGTGCACTGATATTATTAAGGCGAAAGCCTTGAAGGAATATGTTTGCAGGTCAAGGGAGGTAAAAAAATGTATGGCCTAATATTGAAGAACCATTCCAGTCTGCGACGAGTGTTTAACAACGAAGCGTTTTAGCACACTGTGGTACATAGGTGCGGAGGCCAGTTTGGCAAAAAAAGGCGAGGTATCAAAGGCCACCGCGACACATCGACCGCAACACCGCCACCGAGGTTATGACTAGGCCGCTCCGCAACTCACGATGTGAGGAAACCAGCTTACAAAAACCAAGCTTACGCATATCCCCTTAAAGTCGGCTTCACATCTGCAGGTTAAGACTCTTGCCTTCGCAGCTTGCGGGAACGGGTTCAAACACCAGCACCGGTAACCAGTTTTTGTCCACTCTAATGCATTAGTTTCTTCCGCCATTCCATAAAGGACGTCAGAGTTTCCACTTTAATGCTTCAAAATGCCTCAATATGCATCAGTTCTTCCGCTGCACCCTACAGGGCACTAGTAGTTTTTCTGCGCGGACAGCATAAAAACATTTCCACAGCATATCCACGGGGTGAATGATGATGAGTGGGGCGAAGCTCTCGTACGGCAGGATCTTGGCGGCGGCGTCGCGCAGCTTCACGCCCAGTACATCATCAACGACGTGAGATCGGGCCGGTTTATACTAAAGGGTCGATGAGAGTCATGGCGACTTGCAGCTCACTTTAATTTTACATGTACGCTGTGAATTTTTATTGTTTAATCACGCACAGGAGAAATCTCACCAGGCACTACCTTGGAGGTAAACAATGGCTGCTAATGGGGAATGAGAGACAGAAGAAGTCGGCTTTTAGCTAACACTTACACTTCTACTTCTACTAACGTTTCCTACTGGAACATGCCAATGGCTGCTAATGCGGAATGAGAGACAGAAGAAGTCGGCTTTTAGTTAACGCGCACGCTGCGAATTTTTTATTGTTCAACAACGCACAGGAGAAATCTCCCACCGGCACCACCTTGGAGGTCAAGATCTGGTACTAGCGTTAAGACTGGTTACACACTACGACGGGACGACCGGGTGCGGCTATAAGGAGCTTCGCCCCTAAAATCCCGGATCGTAACTATAGACAGTTTCGCTGCAAAGAAATATGTATGCAGTCGCACTCAACCTGAGAGCTGCAGGAAATGAGGAGCAGTTATTCGCCTGTCCTTCAGCGACGCTCGTGCTCACGTTCAAGCGCGCGCTGGCGTTCCAAACTTGCGGCCTGCTCGGCGTGCATGGCGGGAATAGAAACCTTTATTTGTGATGCAGTGGCGCCCTCTTCCTTTTTCCTTTCCTTCCTTCTCGCCCTCACATCAACAGTGCTTTTCTGATAGTTTTTTAGTGTTAGTCGAAGCACTGGGTATAGCTGTGGCACATACATATAAACCCACACCAGCTTCCGTGGTTGTTCCGACAGCGAGACCCGCAAACAAGTACGGAAGCGGCATCTCAAAACAAGTGTTCCCGCAGCCGGGCTGCCGCTCATGTGGCGCCGAACTTCAAGCTCTTCCTGGCCGCAACACGACCACTATTGTACAACGCCAGCGGTGTGCGCTTCCCACGAAAATCTCCCAACCGTCGCGTAAAACGTTTCTTCCTAATTCTCGCCACTTGCGTGATGTCACAGGGAAGAGCAGGGCATTTTGTCGCAATGTCGATCTCAGCAAGGACGAAGGCCTTGTCTCTCGTCGATGAGGAATGCTGCAGCGACCTTCCGGAGAATCTGCCGGCCTTCGTCGATGTTTTCCGTTACGTTCATGTGTTTTTTTTTCTCTTCTCGAAACGCTAAGGTTTTTTTCTGTCGCCGTTAGAACGTTCATTTCCTGGTCCCCGTATCACGTCCGAACGCCGCCGCACCACACATTCCATGGCGTGAGATAGATTACAGCTTTTTTTTTCTCCAGGCGAAAGCCGGCCGAAGAAACAACCGTCTTGTTTATAGCGAGCGAATAAGCGAAGTCTATAGACTAGAGGCGCGCTTGCGCGCAAGCCTTCTTGAGACGTCGCGGTCTTCGCGTGTAGCGCAAGAAAACAGCAAACAAACTGGTTTCGCTTTCTGAGCCACGGGACGTTTCGCGCATTCGGCGAAAGGAGATGGCGGAGGCTTCGATGGAGAGGAGGACAGGGACGGGACGAGATTAAAAGCGCATAAAAGAGCGGGACATCCCAGGCGTCGCTGAGCGGTTGCATCGTCGCTACTATAGTGGACCGGCTGACGACTACGAGAACGAGCCAGAAGACAAGAACGGCGTGAAGGGAGGGGAAGGACCAGAGACGCTGCAGCGTACTTTCGCTCGTCGGCGCCACATTGAAAAAGTAATAATAAAGGAGTCTGAGGCTTCCGCGTTTGCGAGAAAAGAGCAAAGAAGCGTGGGCACATTGCGATGGCCCGTGCCGTTCTTCGTGTAGCAGCTTTATAGACGACGCGCGTCTGGTTCCTGGCGCCGCACTTCGTCTGCGCCGTCCGCGGACGGCGTTCTCTTTAGGCTTAGCGGGGGCATAGATTTGGCGTCGGCGCCGACGTCTGTCTGGAGTCCTTCCCCCCTGCGGAGATTCGGCTTGCCCTCCTTCTACCCTGCACCCACGGCAGATGCCTCTTGTTTGTTTGCTTGCTTCATTGTTGCGTATTTCTTGCGTTCCTCTCTTCCCACCGTTTTTCACGCTCTCGCCTGTGCCGATTCGAGCTGGAGATTGCCACTTGTAGCCCGCTCCAAACGAGTTCGGCGCGCGCGACGGCTGTCAACTGCCTCTCTCCGGAAGGTCGCCGGAGAAGGTCAAGGTCAGCGCTGTCCGCGGAGGATTACTGACCCTTCTTGATAGCGGCCTGCCGACGGGGAAGGAAGGAAGGAAGGACGGAAGGAAAGGCCGGCCTAGTCGGCTTTTTTGGCACGCAAGGCAGGTATCATCGCTGGTGGTTTTACGGCGTAGGCTTCAGGTAAACACCGGACCGGAATACATAGAAGAGATGAATGAATATGACGTTCATTGTCCCCGATGTTGACTCAGCAAAATAAGTTCGCCGATAAATTCCTTCGCTGCGTCTGTAGACGACAAGACTCGCAGAGTGGACTTGTTGGTTGGTCATTAGAAACAACTGGTTGCAGCTCAACGCAACGACAAAAGAAGACACAAGGACGACACTCCCGCAGCGCTGCGTGTGTGTCGTCTTTGTGTCTTCTTTTGTCCTTGTAGCGAGCTTGCGCAGCAAGCAGTTATGTCTGTAGCCAAGCCGCAGATTTTGACGTCACGAAGATGCCATGCTGCCGTCGCATTTCGTGCCAGTGGACGGGAGTTCAAGAGTGTTCTGGCATGAACAGCATCTGAAAGCAAATAAATACATTTTCAAATGCTACTCTGCAGCGGTTTCTATTAAAGAAGCCATACAACGAAGAAGGAATGAAGTGGGAATGTTAGTTATATAACTCTTGGTCAAGCACATGAAGACGTGTGTTCGAAGAGATCATCTCCTACATCTGCAGCGAATGTGCGCGAACTACTTTGGACGTGCCTTGGGACAAAGGCAGTTCACGAAAGTGTGCGTAAGAGCTTGAGCTATCGTATAGTGAGTTACGTAAAGACTGTGAGCGGTGGCTAATGGACAACACATTTAATGCCTTGTCCATTGACTGGCTTTCTGTATACACTTGCGTGAAGCGGCACTACCTGTTTGTCATCAGATGTCGCCAAGACATTACGCCACTTGGTAACCCAAGAAGAACTAGAGGTGCGGGACATCAGCACTTACAGCAGTGAATTATGGCAATGGACTTAATGCAGTGGAGACTTACCGCACTGGGTTTGCGGTCCGCTCCACAGGTCCCTTCTGGCCTTTAAGAATGAAACACATCCTCCCAATAAAGTGCGAAGTAAGGCGAGCTAACGAAGTAAAGAGAGACGGCAACCTAAAGCTACTAAGGTAGGTTGTTTTCAGCGAAGGAGGCATGGACACAGACGGTGCTGAGTACACGCACGTGCCTGGAGGCGTTGTTTGTTTCTGTAGTGAAAGAGCTTGTGTGGCCAGAGTGATCCACTCACCCAGATTAATCTAATGCTAGAGCCAGCCTTCTTTCAAGCAATCCGTGTGCCAGAGCGAGGGATGGACTATTTTCCTACTGACGCCTTCTCTCTGATTAGGGATGTCCAACTTCCATGATAAGAGTAAAGCACTTAGTCCACAACAAATCGGGGCCTTCTGCCTGTACACTGATGCCATAGTTTATGGAATATAATGAACCGGTAACCCCAGTTAAGGTTGCTGTTTGCGTCAATCAGCAGTTTGCCAAGTAATCCGCGTTTCACACAAAAAAGGCGCGGGGGAGGGGGGGCTTTAGACTAGAGCCTTTCACCAAATTATTGATGTCATCTCTGTTGACAGGGTGTGACAGTTCAAGGAAACGCTGCGACTGTGGGCGCCCTCGAATGACCATGTAGAATACTGGCATAAAGCATACTAATATAAAACATAATAAAGCATACAACAGAATAGTGACTGGCATAAAGCAACTATGCATGCTACAGAACTTCAGCCAAAGATGTACACAATAGGTCCGACAACACCTCGGGGATTTTGTCACCAACAAGCTGCAATCAAACATATTATTCAACGTGCGGAAAACACTCTGACATCAACAGCGAAGCAACTCCTACGCAATGAACGGCATGGAAACCACCAAACCTGTAAAATCAGTCATCATCGAATTTTCAATAAACATCAACCACCACAGAACAACAACGTCTCCCAGATTCCAGAGGGAACGAACCAAACTACAACCGACATGACGTCATCGTTTCTTGGCTGTAATACTTCGTTCTCTATAATTGAAACTCCCGTTGCCGATACCAAGGCAACGTATCTAATTACCGTAGCCGCAAGGAGAAACAAAAAGCAACGGTTCTTGTATTAAATTCGTGCGCCAACCATTCCTATCAGATGTTGCCGAGCCTAGGAACGGAAGCTCGTGCCAGTTTCTCTCACAACCTGACCTGGTTTTTAGGGGGCATTCGTAACAGGATCCAAAGGATGCAGCAAGTTGCTCAAAGAGTAGCTCGAAGAAACACTAAGGCAGAATAAAGAACAATGTGGCCCATTTTTTCATTTATTCATAAGAGAATCACATACCACGTGTCCAGCGTCTCAGGAAACCGCTTACAGCGGTTTCTTCTGGGCATCTTAGACCTGTTGTTTTATTTGCTGTCCATCCTTGAATTCTACCGTGTACTGCAAACAAATTTGAAGAAGAAAAATTGAGTTCCGCTCATTCTTTTCGCATTTAGACTTCATGGCTCTTGGTGTCGTTCATTATAGGAGGTTAATTATAGCATGCCACGCGAGGACACTGAAGGGGGATGCTGCTGCCCTAATAAGGAACTAGTCGGCTAGTCACGACTTTTTAGTTAAGGAATCAGCCGTACAGGAGGTCACGTCCTTTTACATTTCAGGGCTGGTTGGTCACGGATTTCTGGCAGGCTCAGCATTTATGTATTCTTAGTTGCCGTGGATGTATAACGCGTCCCCAATAGCGTTTCTCATCAATGAATCAAGAGTAATTAAAAACCACGGCTCATTTTCTCGCCCGGCATAAGCCGGCGAAGGAATTTTGTCGCGGTCATCTATCAGCCACAAGATAAATTGATGTGCAAGGTTCACCATTTTGTTTGTAAAGCGTAGCTCTGTAGTTCAGCCCTCCTGGACGCATCCTGAACCTCCTGGACGTTACCGACCCGGGGCTACTTCTTATCGATTCTGTCTTAGCGCATAGCTCAGAATAAAGCTGAAAGAATGACGAGTCGGATAGTGGCATCATACCTCAGTCTACTGACACAACAACTGGGTGCTAGATCAGTGTGGTCTAACATGAACGTCGTCACTGTCTGGTACCGACATCTTGCAAGTCGCCTTCTGAGGCCATTTGCTGGTAAATAACTACACATCATACCACGTTCCTGTGACAATGCGGAGGAGCATGTGCGTACAAAATTTCTGTGGCATTGGAAGGTTTAGATGTTTCGGTAAGTGGCATCGATGACACCATCTTGGCAGACGGCAATGGTGTAGGCAAAATTTGTTTCCGGGGGGAGGGGGAGAGGTGGAGGGGGGGAGGACCTTGATCTGAAGTGGGGGCCGGGTAGGCCAGTGGAGTCGTCGAGTGTCATTTTGTGGTCTGTATCCCATGTCAGAAAGAACTTTCGTGGAAGAGGGGGACGCATGGACCCGGTGTGCCGACCCCAGGCTACGCCACTGGCAGACGGTTGTAGGGCCACTTCCTCGCCAGAGTCCACGGCGCACTCGTTACACAGATGAGTTTTCGTGTTGCTCGTTCGCAGAAAGCTTCAATTGCACTGATTTCCTGAGCTTGTACTGCTTGCTTGTCTTTTGTATCGCGAGCAACTTGTAGCGTCTGTTCTCATATCTGGAGATGGTAGACTTCCGCACGATATGAGCGTGACCACCGGCGCAGTATTTTGTATATCGGGAGCTCTGTTCGCAGCAAGTTGTTGGGCCCCCTTGTGAGTTCATGGGTTATTTTGATAAATTTAATCCTGCTGACATGACTCTAGCGTCTTTACATACTCTCTTCTACTCCTTCATTCTCTGGCAACCCTTTTCCCCTTCTCAAGTACAGGGTAGCCAACAAGAGATTTTCCTGATTAATCTTCCTGTCTTTTCTGCATTTTCCTCTCTCTCTCTTTTAATAGACTAGGGCTAGGTTGCGTGGCTAGAGAATGGACGAAACTGTAGACCCTTTGGAATTAGCTATCGTGCAAAATACTAGATTGGACTGCTTATGATAATGACGTGAACAACGATGGCAAGAAGGGTGACACGGCTTTTCCTTGAAATGCACCAGCGTTACAGTTTTTTCCTGCAAGGCCTATTGAAAAAAATACTAGATTGGACTGCTTATGATAATGACGTGAACAACGATGGCAAGAAGGGTGACACGGCTTTTCCTTGAAATGCACCAGCGTTACAGTTTTTTCCTGCAAGGCCTATTGAAATCTAATTCTATGTGCCATAATGCATAAATTATTAAACGGAGTAAATAATCGCGCAGTAAAACCATCCAGTCCGCCTTATTATGCGTAGAAAATATGACTCTTTCGAGCTGTTCGATTCAAAGAAAATATGTC
The DNA here is from genome assembly GCF_013339695.2 of Rhipicephalus sanguineus. Lineage (NCBI taxonomy): Eukaryota > Metazoa > Arthropoda > Arachnida > Ixodida > Ixodidae > Rhipicephalus > Rhipicephalus sanguineus. Next base: position 36,638,743 of record NC_051183.1, on the reverse strand, counting down.
GAAAACTTTCTGGAATAGACCTACAAAATATATTGGCTTAGCCATGGGAGCGGGGGTTGCGGGATTCAACTCAACCGAGATATATTCAACTCAACCGAGATTCAACTCAACCGAGATATGGGAGCGGGGGTTGCGGGATTCAACTCTCCGAGATATATTTCAACTTAGCAGGTGAATATCTACACGAACATATAAAAACGCACGCGTGAATGTACATAAAGCGTGGTTGACCTCCCCCCCCCCCACCTCCCCCCAAAAATTTCCGGCTGCGCCCCTGCTACAAACTACTCATTAATTATAACGTATGAAATAGTTATGAGCTTGCCTAAATACTCAGTAACTAAGCGGATTAAAGCTTGTTGCGCCAAGCAGATAACTTACCGAAGACACGATGTGCTGACGACATGTGGGAATTTGCTGAGTACTTGCTGAAAACTCTTCCGTTATCCAACACTTCTGTGAAATAAAGGTAGAGAGCACCCAGGGTAACCAAATTTTGTTCTAGCAGTCTATTGGATGCTCGCTGGAACACAGTAGGAACGTTTTCGAAAGTACTTGAAGCGTGTCGGACCCTGTGTTGGCCCAACTCCCCGTAAGCACAATGCGGATAATTTTCACACCGACATTATGGCGTTCAGCTGCGCGTCAATGCCAAGGACGTGCGACAGTGAAGGTCGTCAACCTTGAAAAGACCCAGAAGCCTTACGCAAGTGGGATATATCCGCTCTTTCTTTAGCTCAAAAGTAACGTGCACTGAGCGAGAACAAAGGAATGCACAGGAATGCAAGAAAGGGTTACCCGACTCGCGGGGGAAGTGAAGCGAAGAGGAGTTTGAGGAGGAGGGTATATAAACGGCCTTTAGGCTGGCTGACACGATCCGCGTTTCACCGCCCAGTGTTTAGCCCTGTCGACATTTTTGCGATCCCTCTGACCTCGGATGAGGAAGAGAGAGCCTGCTTCAGACACCGTCATCCGTGGAAGACGTGCCGGTGGCCACAGCGGTCGCGCTAGTACCGTGCAGCGCCACGAAGGCTGAAACTGCCATGAGCCAGCTGCTTTGCCTGTACGCAAAACCAGTCGCGAATGTCGAGTATAGGTTCGTAATCGCGGGGATCTTGAATATCAAGTCTTCCGGCTGAAAAGTTGTTATACGCACGACCGTAGGAAGTACACAAGCACAGAAGAACAGCTCTTATCAACTAATTCATATCTAGAGATATTTCCACAGTATCCCCGGTATTCATCCAATCTCCCTGAGCTGTAATGGACCAAGCTCCTCATGAATACGTCGTTGTCCGTAAAAATGTACTGCATAATCAAAACAGCTCGTCTTGTTTTGTTCTATGATGTCTGGTGGATGAGTGACTACACGTTCTAGGGTGCACAGATTTAGGCCTTTATCGAACGCAGGACATGACCTGCCGGCCGTATGTCATACTCTATGAACGTATAGTTCTGTACTTCTTATTCCATCTATGTGGTCTGAGAGAAAGAGAGTTAGAGAGAGAAAGGGAAGACTATTAATAAAGGGAAAGGTTAACAAAAGCAGTTCTGGAGTGTTACGCGACCGCAGTTGTGGAAAATTCTGCACTGAATTTGACCTCCTGGTGGCCTCTTTACCTAAACCCAATTAAGCAGGCGGGTTTCTGCCTTTAGGCCCATCGGGGGTAGGACGCCGAAGTCGGGAGTCGAACCCGCGTTTCCTACGCTATACCAGTGGAAGCGGAAACGGGTAAAACAAAATAAAGGGAGGACAAACATGGCCTGAATACACATTAAGAATAGGCAATCGGATAAGCACGTAAGGACGTATGAAACAGGGGCGTAGCCAGAAATTTTTTTCGGGGGGGGGGGTTCAACCATACTTTATGTATGTTCGTGCGTGCGTTTGTACGTGCGTGTGTATATATACGAAAGCAAAACTGAAACATTTCGGGGGGGGGGTTTGAACCCCCCCCAAACCCCCACCCCCCTGGCTACGCCCCTGGTATGAAACGCCTATGTGCAAGTCATGCCTATTCACTGCCTAGATGCAGTTCTCGAAGCGTTGACTACTATACCGTGTCCGAAACATAGACACCCGTAAATGTGCGTTATTACCTGCGAACGAGCTTCGCGTTTCCCATCCAATACCCTGATAAGTTACTTGCGCAGGTTATGCATGCATACCATCGCTCGCAGTGCACTCTTCTCATGTCGATACTCGGCAAGGAAGTTGAGAGGGGTGGAGTTCGCGGCCTTGTCCTCTGGAGGGGCGCTGCTTCCGGCTCTTCCCTTCCCCGCCACCTTGCCGTTGCTTCTGGGGAGAGTGAGTCCCCGCTGGCGAGAAAGCGTACGAGGCGATGAAAGAGCGAGGGAAAGAGTGAGAATCCAAAGAGAGGGAAATGAGACGTTCGCCGTCCATCAGACGAAGGCACTACCGGTTTTGTCGAATCAAGCCCCCCCCCCCCCCTCCACTCCCCCCCCCCACTTCAATATCTTCCCGTTCCTGTGCCCCTCCTATGCATGTTCCAGCCACCCAAGTACCGTTATCGACGTGGGATAGGCATTTAAAGGGCCCTCGCCAGTCGTATACTTCAACGGCCACCTCCGTTAGGCGACGGCAGCTGCAGTCCGCGTAGAAGGAGACAGTTGGGGGAAGTGAGAACGTGAGCAGACCGGGGCCTCCGAGATTACGAACGAAAGGTAACAATAAACAAAAAAAGAAGCAAAGTAAAGGATCCTGGTGGTAAGCGTGATCGGGAACCGCCCAGGCCGTCAGCGCGAGCGCATTCCTCATGACGCCTACCTGGGCGCATCATCGTGAATAATGACCGACCGCTCTTGTCTCGTGCGTGGACCTGGCTCCTCAGGCGTCCGTGAGGAAAAAAAAAAAGAGGGCACGCGAAAGAGGCAATAATTTCCGCCCGCCGGCACAGGGACGGGGAGTGTTTTTGTTCGCGCCTCGATCGGACGATGCTCGCGACTTGTTGCTTTTTCCTTTGCATTGCTTGACGCCTCTAGAAGAGCTCCCGCGTGGACGTGGGACGCGTCGCCGTTTCCGACGCACCTGAGGCGCCCCTGCGGTTCTGTTTCAAAGACAATTGTCCTTGAAAAGGAACCGCAGGCACGCCTCAAATATATGTCATAACGAAATCCAATGTGCAAATGCTGCCTAACTGTCTAATTCAGGTAACTAAAGGCCAGAAAGTTTCACGGCCCATTATGTTTCCGCCTAAGATGACTGGAAGGCGAAAGCTTTTTCTTTAAATTCGGAGCACTTTAGGAGCGCGGGCTGTCGCATGCTGTCGTCCTCTCATGTAGCTTGGCGTAACGCTGGCAAAACCACGTATAACATAAACATCTGTAGCATGTCGAGCGCGCGCTCGCGCCAGGGAGAAGTGTTCTTCCATTTGTTCTGCGAGTGCCTTGATGATGATATTAAGTGCGGAGCACTTTAGGAGCCCGGGCTGTCGTATGCTGTCGTCGCTTGGCGTAACGCAGGCAAAACCACGCATAAAAATAGAATAAAAAAAAAGGAAGCAAGCGAGAAATACAAAGAGAGAGAAAGAAAGGGAAGAAATAGAGAAATAAATAGAAACAATGACAGAAGAAAAGACAGAAAAAACTGGAAAAGAAGCAAGAAAGAAAGAGAGGAGGAAATAAAGAGAAAACCGAGGAGAAACAAAGAAGGCTGCCCAGCTCCGCACTTCCTTCAGGCTTGGCACCACAAGTGCTAAGCGCTGCCTTAATCTTTTTATCAGTTCATTGTATTGATACTTGTATCCCTCCCCGAAGCTTCCCGCATCTCATGGGGTGGCGCAATGCCTCTGGCATCGGTCCGCCTTTGACAAAGCGATGATGTGCTGTCGTGACGTCATCGTGTGACGTCATGGTATGTGACGTTATAGTGAAGTCATGATCATAGGTGTGCGCAGGGTTTCCCATCAGATGGGGCGAAGGTTCATCGCAGCCCCCCCCCCCCCCGCCTTCCTTTACTAAGTCAAATATGGGGCAGACTTTGCCCCCCCCCCCCCTAGTTGACTAAAGGGCGTTATTACGTCACGATGACGTCATCGTGACGCCATATCAGACCATAGGACTTTTTGCACCATCGTGTTGACGCCGCTGGTGCCAGTTGCCAGTTTTCGTGCCTGATGAGGCATCTAAGGCTTTGGCCTAAATAAATCAAATGAAAAATATGTGTATGGTATTCCTGTGGGCTCACCTAATCTCTCCAGCGCCGAAAAAGTAGCGGTAGCCTTCCTACGCTGCAATACGATCGCAATTAAGGTTTTTTTATTGGCCAAGACGGAACTGTTGAATTCCCTCACGCTCGACTATGTATCACTTTGAAGACTGAGTATCAAATAAAACTGGGTACTAGTTTCGAGTTTAAGTGTCTCTAATACCTCGCTTGGGTCTTCGGCGACACCGAGAAGGCCAAAACGCCAGATGCCCCACTTTAAAATGTCCTCGAATCAGCAACATCTCGAACAGATACCGCAATAAGCTCGCTCCCAAAGTGAGCCCGTTACCGCGCACGTGCTATCACCGCACACATTTCTCTTTCCTGTTACGCAGGCCCCGACGTGTCACCGCGGACGGACGGTGTCATTAATTAAAAGCCGGCCGAAAAGAAACAAACAAAGCAAACGATTGGCTGCGCCGGCGGAAACGAGAATGACCCAACAACTGCGGTATCCATTTCCCGAGTACACAGGGAGTAGTGCGTTCCACGGCACCATCGGTGAGAGGCGATCTACAATATTTGTGGCTCCATGAGTCTTGGCAAGCCATTTCCGGAAGTGCCAGTTCAACTTTTTGTCCTCTTTTTTTTCCCTTCAGGACGTGGCGCAGAGGGAAACGCCAAGTTAACGTGCACCGACGTGAGCCACATGGAGAACGCATGCTACGCGAAAAGGAAAGAAATTCCGAAAGAAGAGTAGACGACTGAGGAGGAGAGTATGCCTGAGTGTTGCTAAGAAGCACTCAGTACAGTGACACTCTCGCCAGAATTTCGCCCTCGGCTCCGCTCTTCGAAACAAACTGTGACCTCTGGTCTGAGCGTAGTTTAAGAGCTTGTCTGCTTCGTTCATCGAGTGGGCGAGGGTTAGTCTGTATGTAAAGGAGGGGTAGAGTCTATGTCTAGAGGGAGAGTGGTACACCACTATTACCATCACAACTCTTGCCCCAGACGTTCCCCAGGCCTGGAGTGTTGTTGTTTATTAGCCTGTATCTTCCGTTTATTGAGGTGTGAGGGAGAGTCGATGTTCCCCTGCGAGAAAGGTCGAGGGTACTGGTAAGTGGAGGGCCCACCAGCACTCTTGCCTTCAAGAGTCTTGCCCAGACGTTCCTCGCGTCCACAGCGTTCTTTAGGAGCTCGTTCGTTGTTTTTGATTGTCAAGGGAGAGTCGATATATGTGCGAGGGGGCAGAGAGGAGCTAGAAAAGGGGGGTGGGGAGTGGGGGGGGGGGATGGTCGGAGTCAGACGGAAATTAACTGTTCCCGTTGGATGCCGGTAGTGCATGCCGGGCGAAGCGTAATGTAGCACCTGGCGTCTCGCGGGCGATTGCGACGTGTACGTAGCACCCCGGTACCCTCACTAGGGGCGTGCCAAGAGAATGCGAGACCGTTTAAAAAAGCGATGCCCCGTTAGACGCCGGACCGTACATTCCAGCGGCGGCGGCGCTTAGATTGATGTCTGTGTCGGTCAGGTCCCCGCTGAGTTCCGAAAGCGACCTGCGTTCGCCTTTCTTCCTGACTGCCTGCCTTGCTAGCCCGTCCGAGAGTTGGCAAAAAAACGTGCGTCTTCCTCCTCACTTATAGTTCTTGTTTTCAATTCTTTGCTTTCAAACGTATATGTACGCACACACGCAGCCAGACCGTATAGATTCTCCGAGAGCCAACTTAGCCACAGTCTGAGTGTGTGTGTGTGTGTGAACCGGCTCCAACCGGTCGAGACATTGAACAGGTTTCAACGTCGACTAGTGGTATGTGAGTGTGTCTGTGTACATATGAGCGAGTCTCAATGCTGCGCAGTCCGTTTCCTGAAACCTGCACCGGCACGCACTCTGCATATAACGAAGCCCGTTCCGTGGCCGGAGCGTTCCGCGTGATTCATAATGGCAGGAGTCAGTTAAGAAGGATGAGCGCTCTCCTAGCCGCTGCCCGTTTCACTAGATCACTGTGGCGGTCGGGTATATATATACGGAAGTGGACCGCGTCCGAAACGTAGCGCAGAGCAAAGCACAAATAAAACGAAAACTGGATGCTGGCTGGCTCCTTGTACCATGCACTTTCGAGGCTTAGATTTGAAGCGATTTTGGGTTCTCTTTTCGTGTTTCGGTAATGAGAAAGCGCGTTAACTCCGAGCACCATTTCGTGTAGCCTTCGTTCCTGGCCGCACCACTCTACGTTTCTTTTGCCCATGCACGCCCGCTAATTGAGCTCGAAGTATCTCGACCATTAGGTCTCCTGTTAATTGAACGAAAGCCACGACGTTTCTTGCAGGACACGCCGGCTGCCACCTGGGAATGCGACAGGGGTTAAAAGATAAAAAGTATATGAATCTACGGTTTCCGGCTTCCTTAGGCCGCGCCGTAAACTAGAACTTCACCGAAATGACGAATGAAATGCGCATGCACAACGAGAGCAGACGCTGGAGTCTCCTTCAGTTTAACACGGCTTTTACGTGGAACTGTCAAGTGAATGCTATAAAGGCGTCAATGTTTTCACGTGTTTTGCAGAATAATAACGAAGACTCGCCTACCCAACGAGACTCGTCGCGATGTCCAGCATTCAACCCACGTGACTAACGCAACCAATGATAACACTCAATTTCTTCGATTTGTCGTTCCGGACTGTCCAGGACTGCCCGAGACACTTCACACGCAACTGTCATTGGTTGAAAGCGCCACACGGCGCAGTCCGGGACTGTCAGAGACGGACAAATGACGAGGTTCACTGTCGAGTAAATGCTCATAGTACTCAATTTCGATCTGACCATGAAGGCACGCAAACCACCGGAGACGACACGGAAAGCTTTGCTTTAATAACGAAACTGTAAGGCGCTTGAAAGTGTACATTCGCACATTGCATTTCAGCATGTAGCACACACACAAGGACCGTGTGACAACCAATGAAGACAGCCCCCTGTCTTCGTCGGTTGTCACCTGGTCCTTGTCTTGTGTGTGGGCTACACGCTGAAATGGAATACCAACATGCCGAAACTTACGTGATTTCAACGCACATTGCAGTGGTGATTATTTGTCTTTTGTTTCATTGCCGAATCAGCAGATTAGTCGGTTGCCGGAACTCGCGCAGTACCGGTGGCTAAACCTACCTGTTACGTGCGTCGGTGCCATGCTGAATCACTCAGGTGGCAAAGCTAGGGCAATGCTTCGCCTTGAGCGGCTGGCATGAGCGCTGTCAACGTGCACGTTGTAAGCACACTATTGCTCTTGTTTATTTGCTACTTACCTTAATTTCTCGGCAACAGAAAGGAAAGGAAGAGCACATTTACAGGTGCATTTCAAGCCACAACATATGCAATATAGTACGTCAGCGGGACACCACGCGACGTCACAATTCAGCGGAATTGTGATATCCCAATGACCTTTAGATTAAAATACGACCAACTGTTGGCTGAATAGTATTCGAAGTTCAGTCTATGGCTCCTTTTGGAATGCAGCTTTACGAATGCTCACTGACAAAAAAATTGCCGAGGTTGAGGAGATTCATGAAACTTAATAGCGTCACATATGGCTGGCGTTGGAACTTGAAGCCAAGGTGGTGTCGTCATGCAGCCTTCCATTATGTGTCTTTTCTTGCTTAGCAAACTCTCTGTCACAATAAGATATACTTTTTTCTTCGTATTTCAGCAAAGACAGAGAACGCGAGGCCTGCGCGGAAGATGCAGCACAATCACAGCGGAAGCTAGAGGAGCGGCCTTTTTAGAGCCCGTTGTAAAGAATCTTGGGGTAACTACTACAAGTACAGTTGCAAGGTATTCACAACACGATAAATCATCGTAATATTCTGAAGCAGGCAAAGCATCCCCTTTGCCATCATTAATCATTCTGCTGGAAAGCGAGGAACCCGCTAAACATCTGTACGGCATTACGTGCACTTTGTTGTTGCTGTGGCTGATGACGATGAAGAAGTACGGCTGAGCCCTGTGTAATGGGTGGGAAGCTTTAAACCAACTTGTTGCTACGCAATTCGGATTTTGTGATGCCTGATTGTTATTTTACTCTTCTACCACGCTATATTACATCTGTTCACGCGATTCTTTGCCCAATGACGCCTGTATAGGGTCGTTTGCGAGGGATTTTCAAGTGCCGGCGTGACTTTGTGGCAGAATGCTCGACTGCCACGCAGTGGGCCTGGGTTCAAATCCCGCTTTGTCCCGGTTATTTTGTCTCATTGTGCGCGATAGCTGCGACGGACACCGGCGGCGGCGGACAACTGCGCCACCGAAATCGGCTATGGCTGTGGTCTCATAAGAGCTTTCGCTGTAAAATAACCATCCACCCGTCTGAAGCAGCAGCCACAATGGAAATGTCTGGGAATTGCCTTTGTCCTCCATACGGACATCCGCGAAAGAGATTTGCCGCAATCTTGCTATCCTAGAAGAGTAGCTCACTACGCGTAACTTAATTTTGTCTTTCGCGTCTATAACGCTGCCGAAGTGAAAGCGAGCCTTCGACTACGTCCTGCCCTTTGAAGGTAGCTGTCGGCCTCCAAAAACCGCAATCCGTCTTCCAGGCGTCGTTCAGGTTCTGACACGGTCGACAGACGGAAAGCCCCGCGTGACATTCGACGAATGCCATAACCAAAGTGACGCATGCATTGTGGTAAGTACAGGCAGTGCTTTTCTATTATTTGCGCTATGCGCGCTGTTGCATTGCCTCTTGCAAGATTCCGTGACAGCGGGCGTAAGTGGTCCGGACAGTAGTCCTTCGTGTCAGATTGCCGCGTACAGTTTTCACGGAGTTAACGCGCATATGCGTAATGAAGCCATGAAAAACAAACGCATAAAGAAGGTCCTTGGCGCTGGCTGCGTGCAAAGGAAATGGAATAGCGACTGCTCGTGAGGCACGTGACCTCGAGGATGCAGTTCGAGCGGTGCGAAACTTCGGAACGAAAAGAACACGCTGAACCAAAAATTTTAGGAACAGAAGAATTCAGGACTAAGCACACTAAAAGCAACCAAACATTTGTTCATTTGTACCCCTCCCCCCCTTCCCTCCAGACAAAAAAAAAGCTGCCAGGAGTAGCGGAAGGTTTGTCATTACTTCCATTACTGCATCCTGTTTGCTTCACTTGTAGCGGCATGGGCTTCCGTACCAAGTTACGGACCAAAAGAATGAAGCCCGCAGAACATTCCAGTTTCAGTGTCCTTGCGGAAAAGCCAGCCCACCTCTATTTCCGCACGTGATGAAAACTGAGTCCTGCGTTCTTTACTATTGCTGGTTATATCACAGCGAAATCGCGAGGTAAGAAAATCGAACTAGGTCTCGCCGAGCTGCTTACCTGCAGCATAGAGCTCTTGGCCCCGTTCGCCGCCTAACAAAACACTCGCAACTCGAACAACGTGCTGTAATTGCGGATGTATATCGTTTAACATAAAGAGGATGCTCTAAAGGAACGTATGCGTGTATGGATGGATCGATGCGGAACTTTAGTGAAACATTTTTAGGTGCGCGAATCTGCGCACCGCATGAAGGAAAGACAGGGAGGTCAACCAGAATTCAAACGTCCAGTTTGCTACCCCACGCTAGGGGAGAGGAGGAACGGAAAATGAAAATAGAAAAGGAGAGGGGAGAAGAGCAGGTGCACAAAGACAAACAAACAAACAAACAAAAAGGAAAGGTGGGGAGCAGGAGTATTATAGATTATCCAATAGGCTACTGCCCCGCAAAGTTCAACAATTTCTTAATAGATTGCGGGTAGTGAGAAGATTGCAAAGAAACTTGAAAATGATGATAGCCCTTATCGAGGTTACCATGCTGCCGCCAACTTCAACAGTTTCCATTACGAAAATGCTGTCGCCATCGTAGCCCAGTGGCTTGAGTGATAGTCGCGCTGAAATTCAACTCGCCCCCTGCTGATGTTGGCGGTAACGACAGACCACAGAAGGCACACACAAGCCACGACTGGCAGCTCGCCGTTACACCCGATGAAGCGGTGCGCCCAGCAGGAACGACTTCAATAATAATTTGTGAGGTTTTACGTGCCAAAACCACGATATGTGTATGAGGCACTCCTTAGTAGAGGGCTCAGGAAATTTAGACCGTCTGGTGTTCTTTAACGTGCACAGACATCGCACAGTACACGGTCCTGTGGCATTTCGCCTCCATCGAAATGTGAGCGCCGCGGCCGGGATCCAATCGGCGAATTTCCGCGTACCGTAATCCGAGTAAGCCGAGTACCGTGATCATCATACCACCGCGGCGGACAAGAGCGAGAGAAACTTCGACATGCTGCGAAACGAAGCTTCGCTTTGTGTGGATTCCAAGCAGCACAAGTCGCACCTGCTGATATTTTCCCAACCAACACTCCCAAGTGGGCTACATGCTCGCGTAAAGAGGTCGAAGAGGACATTGAACACCTTTGTTAAAACGATGGCGCTCCCCGTAAGAAAATTTTGGAAAAACAACAAGGTTTGAATAGACGGCCACTACCATCAGTGAATATTTTGGGTCCATGGTGACAGGGTCCCTTTTCATTCGCCTAGACGACTCGAAGGCAAAATTCATACGGTGCGGCTAGTTTACCGCATGCTTTATCCAACACGAACTCCGCTGCTTTAAATATCCTTACGTATTATTTTTGGGACACTTTCCTCCATGAGACATTCTCGCGCGCTTTTGCGAGATTTCGCGAGAGGCGTACAGGAAACCTACGCGACTACGACAAAAAACAACAACAACAACAACAACAACAACAACAACAACAACAACAACAACAACAACAACAACAACAACAACAAAACAACAGCTGCAGCGGTGACGTTGCGGAAGTTGGGGGGTCCCGTTCATGTCCCCTAATGCTACGTCAATGTCGCGAGGTGCGGTGTACAGCGCTTGATTGCGCACGTGAGCATCAATACCCTATTGAAAGTTGGTGCATCACCGATTACCATAATCTCACATATGATGGAATGTTTTTCATGATAATGGTGTATATTGCATTGTGAGGGCGTAGACAGGGTCGGGGTTGCGTGCCTCACTGAATGAACTAATTATCCGGCGTAAGCTCTCAGATGGACACGCCTACCGTGCGCATCTGTTGACGTGATTAACTGCTGTGTTTCATTACCGCCGTTCACGGTAGTCAACTGTATACTCAGAGGCAAAGGTTTCTCACATGCTCGCAGGAGGACACAACATCACCCACCATGCCTCCCCTGCGCCCATTACAATATGCACCATTATGATGAAAGACCTTCCACCATTATGGTGGATTATGGTAGTGCGTGTTGGACAAATTTTCGAAGTGGTATTTATATTCATTACCTTCCTATATGTATTCGCTGTTGAGATTTGGTAGATGATATATGCGTGTTCACAGAAATCGATCCCGAAGGCAATCTCAGTAGAAATATTTTGCGTCAGTACTCCTTTAAATACATTTATTAAAGAACTAGGGCACTGGTAGTGCGAAGGCTCAAGGAACAGCGGAGCTGGACGGCCTTCCTTGGCATACCAGCCAAGCCTAGCCTAGAGATAGCCAGTTAAGCCTAGATATACCCACACGAGCATACAGAGATGAGTGTTTAAGCCTGGAAAAGCCAAGTTGAGCCTAGGAAAGCCAAGTTGAGGCTCTTTCTCTCTTTTTGTTTCTCTCCCTTTCTCGTTATTTCTATCTCTTTCTTTCTCTCATGTCTATTTCTTTCTCTTCCTCTCTCTGTGTTTCTTTGCCTCTCTCTCTCTCTCTCTTTATTTCGCTCTTTCTTCCTCTTTCTCTCTATCTTTGTCTCGTTCTCTCGTCCGTAGAAACGCTATCATGTGGTTCCCATAAATGCCTGTTCTGCTACAGCGTGCCAGTATAGCCGAGGGGTTACGACGCTCGCTTTCGGCCCGTGGGTACCCAGGTTCAAGTTTGACCTGACCAAGAAATTTTACTTAGTTTTGTTTATTTCGTCTCCTCCTCCTCTCCACTTCTTTTCTCCTCTCCTCCTCCTTTCCTTCCTCCCCTCCACTTCAGCAAGCAGAGTTTTCAGTTAACGCTCGCCTCTCTCCTCCTTCCGGCTCCTTGCATCAGCACTACTCGCTCTACTAGGCTTTACTCTCTCCCACCCCGGGCTACACCCTCCTTCCCCACCGCTTCCCTCACTGTCCATCGCTTCGCTCTCTCCGTCGACTGTCTTCGCTTTAACTCGCACCTGCTTCACTCGGTAGTGGGTCTTACCAAATTTCTGTGACGCATCCCCGACCTAGTTTTCTCAAACGCAGGCCTTACATCTAGCTTAAACAGCTTCGCTGTTCAAAGAAAAACAAACAAACAAACAAACAAACAAACAAACAAACAAACAAACAAACAAAAACTCCTCCAAACATGGCTTATCGGGTGCTACGCCATCTGTGGGCTCCACCGAGCTGTCGATGAAACGAGTGTGAACTGCCATTTTTCTTTGCCGCGCTGTCACTCACCGATAAGGCCGCAACGGTGCGGGTTGTCAGTGCCTCGGGACACTAACGAAAGAGGACGACGAAGCCAACGGACCGCCGGCACATTTGTAATGGAGGATCTGTGACGAAAGTCGGCGAACATAGAGGGAGCGGGTCGTCCCGTTACGTGGTCTTAAGGTTCAAGGTCACCACGCGCGCGCGCCTGCGCCATAGAGAGAAAGAGGTCGTTCGACGATGCGCCGCGGCTACTTCTAGCGGCTTGCCGTTAAGAGCAGAGCCCGGAGGCAAAGTTGTACTGTATAGCGGTCATTAGAGGGCGTTCCCTTTCCATTCCTGGAGGGAAGAAAGGAAAGGATGCATGTACATGCATAGACGATTTTACGTAAGACATATGGGCACCGCTACATTGGGCTGTTAAACGAATGCTTTCTTATTTTTTACGTCGTGACGTGAATTGACAAGGTCAGGAAACTTCGAATGCACCAACCAAACCGTTTTCATGCGTATATGTCCACCGTAGCACTGTTTGCTTAGTTGTTCAAGGTACAAAAAGGCAAATTTAATAGCCCGACAGGGGGCACCGAAACCCGTATGTAAAATAGTCTATAACAGGCGGCCTGGGGATAAACTGAATGGACATCACTCGTTCGCGCTGAACTTGACGCTGAGCGAAATTTCATCACCATCGTCACCTGTAGAAACGGCGCAGAAAACGTAGGGCTGTTTGAGGTAAAAAAAAAAAAAGCAATTTCTGAAGTATTACGTGCCGAAACTACGATATCATAATGAGGCAAACCGTACTGGATGACTCCGGATTAAATTTCAATCACCCGGGGCTCTTTAGCGCGGACCAAGAACAACGCACACGGGCATTTATAGCTCTTTGCGCCCGTCGAAATGCGGCCGCCGAGAGCGGATTGGAATTACCGGCCTCGTGATTAGCAGGGCAATACTGTAGGCACTAAGCAAGCCAGAAGCGTTGGGGTAGCCAGGAGGTGGGAATGGGGGATTGAAACCCCAACGCAACATTTTTCAAATTTCACATATGCATTTATACACGCACACTTACAGACACACGTATGAACATACGTGCCCCCGCCAAAAAAAAAAAAAAAAGAAAATCTGGCTGCGCATTTTCACAGGATTGCTGCACAACCAGAGGTAAAAAAGTAGAACGTCATTATCCTGCTGTAGACTTTAGATTCCGGAATTCTCGAGGAAGAGGTAACAAATCCGTGTTCGACAATAGGAAAATGCAGGAAGCTACGGCGGAGCTATAAATAGCACACCTGGTTGATTTTCAGTTCAGTTCAGTTTTTATTTTCCACCACAAAATGCAGTGTACAGTGATGTTATGGGCAGTGGACAAAAAGCCTCTAAAATGGAACTGAAAGCGTCCACTGACCATAGCATTCGACAGACGGCGGTACAATAATGCTAAACATCATACACAACTAACGCGATGCAGTACAACTGTGCAAGAACGTAATAATAAAAATAAAAACAACGCACGAAGAGAAGTGCATGCTCCCAATTTAACGTGTTATACACGTACAACGTTTCGACAAAAGCGAAAATGCAGTCATGACACAGGAAGCGTTCAGTGTAGTGTGCAGACGGGTCCGCTGTTAGAGGGAACACTTGCGTGCAGGGCATGTTTGGATTTTTCTCTCTTGCAAAAACGTAGTGGCCTCGATTTGCATAGGACTACTGGTTGTTGACAGTTCTGCCTCTTCTTGACAGACTCGTGCAGTGCATGAACAATGTTTCCCTGTCCACTTGCTGTTAGAGGGCCAGCAAAATGAAAGGTGCTCATTGGAGTGTTTCCTTTAACAGTGGACCGTACTGTACAATGTAAGTAAATGCTACAACAAGCTGAGTGTCTGCGGCGTCAGTCCACGAATAAAAAAACAAACTAGGTGACCTCCTCCGAGCGAGCGATAACGTTACATAATGACGAAGCCATGTGACGCCACGCTGACGTCAATGACCAATATTTGTGACGTTCTCATTACGTCACATGACCCCAGGTAATCGTTTTACGTCATGGATCGGTCAAATGTGGGCCGATCCCAGAGGCTATGCAATACCATGTGAGGTGCAGAAAACTTCAGCGGTACGCCTTTCCTACGCATTTTTCTGCGTCAGTCGAACCTACAGTCGGTTACACTTTGAAGGGACACTAAAGAGAAACAATAAATCGGTTTAGATCGATAAATTGTGCTCTGAGAACTCCAATGTCGTTAATTTCGCCATCATAATTATTAATAGAGGAGAAAATCAAGTTGAAACTGTCATTTTTCAATTTCGCGTCGAAATCTCCCCGCGTGACGTCACGCATTCCAAAGTGTATTTATCGTATTTTGGCGCCACTGGCTCAACAAAATTACCCCAAACTTGGTATGTTAAGTCTATGGACCCTCAAAGGACAATGTACTTCATTTTTACCGATTAGGAACTACGTAGTCTCTAGTAGGCGCCGTCAAAACATGTGACGTCATGGCGAATGGTGCGGAAACTTCAAGGTGGCGTCGCCACCCACATTTTGTCTTTGCGCGTTTTCTCGCTTACTAAGCGTCTTCTCGCAGCAAGCGTGATGTTTTTTGGTATCGTGAAAGAGTACCTTACTAATATGAGAAAAATCGTTTTGCTCTTTAGTGTCCCTTTAAGAATTCCAGCTCTGCTCCCAGAATCGCGGCGCGCCTGTCATTCATCGGTGCAAGACGGTCGGGTAAGGTGGTTTCCGTCGTACCCATAAGTGTTTCTCCGCAGCTAATGTAAACATCACGCATATTATGAAATGAAAGTTCGCCGTCCCTTGTGGAAATGTTGCGTTTGGCTGAGGAGGGAAGTCGGAATCTTTGCTGAAATTTGTCACGAAGTCCAAGTTTTCGACCGAAAACTAGTGACACGAACTTATGCCTGTAAGGGAAAGTCACAGTCACCAAACACTGGGAGGGGTCTGAGGTTACAAAAGTATTGCGTTGTTTGCATATTGGACATTTTTTTGCAAATTCTCGCTCGGGAAGACAGGGATTACTGTGGCCGTGGTTTGCCTTTATTCGTAGGCTGTAAGCGCCTATGGGCGCTGCCCTGAGCGGTCGTGGGCGGCAAGTAAGCGTCGACCGCACTTCATGAGAACGCCGGAGGAGCAGCGCGCTTATGAAGAGCGCCGCCGAGACCAGAGGCTCGGAAGTGCACGTAAGGTAGTTTCACGGCATGCATATATAGTATATATATATATACACACACACAGTCGCCACGTAAGCGATCAAAATGCGCGAGCGAGCTTACCGTGAGTGCTGGTCTTGATATATATTTTCTCGCTCGCTGTCCCTCCTCTTAAGGGTTCTCGCGGAAGAAAGTGAGGCCTAGGCCTGACGCACTTCCGACACTGAACTTGGGCAGTTATGTCAATGTTTGGACAGTGAAGTCAATATACAAACCTTGGGGCAGCATGGCAGTTCAGTTATGGGGGTGGGTCCATATTTCTGTTTCACAGTGTACATTGCGTTTTGTCCCCATGATTGGGACAAGTCAGTTGTTGACAGAGAGGTTAATTATCTTACTTTGTTGATGTGTTCAACATCACAGCAACACAGGGCTTGCCCTTGTGAGATGTGCTGAAAGGAAAAGTAAGCAAAATAGTGTTCTGTCTACTTTTAATATTTACTAGGTGTCACTGATTCTAAAAAAAACTCACAGGGTTCCTTACTCATTCGACTAAGACGATCCTCTCCCCACCCCGTGAAAGCTTTTTGCACGTCACCCGGTTTAGCACTGCCTCCGTGATCGGCCCGCCGATCACGGAGGCAGTGCAAAGCGGCGATGTCGTGATGGCGTCATCGTATGACGTCATGTCATGTGGCGGCATAGTGACGCCACAAAATTCGGCGCTGTGCGACGTCATGATGACACCATGCACACTGGACCGTAAGAGCAGCACGTCGACGCGATGGCACTACATTCAATAGCGTTGCCCACTGGAACGACCATCGTCGCCTTCAACGAGACACCTGACACCGTCCCCAACATGGCTAAGAATAGCGCTCAAAGGCAAGGACACTGGAAACAAAAAAGAGAACGCATATTAGCCCCACAACACTTTAAAAGGCGACAAGCGCAACATTGTGCGGTCGCATCAAGCAACTGCTTTTCGCATCGATGCATTTGCGAAATATAGCGATTCACGTTGTGAATTTCCGTTGCAAAATGCAAGGAATAAGATTTTTACAGGTTACTCACCATCGACCAAACCGTCGTCGTCAACTTCCGTTCGCGAAGTACAAACAGCGCATACAAGCATACAATGCTGCTGAAGCAGCCACGACTGACCGGCATCCACACTTTGGGGTTTCGTCCGTTCACCGCTAGGCGCCCATTCTCTTCGATCTCGCGGCCAATACAAGGCTATGCTATTCTCTACTAACGCGCCTGGATAGCCGATTGGTTAGGACGCTCGCCTTCGGTTCGAGGGTACGCGGGTTCGGATCCCGGCTCGTGAACAATTTTTTTCGCCAGGAATTTTTCTTTCTTTCTTTATATATCATTTCTCTTTCTTTCTCTCTCTCTCTCACTGTACTCGTTCTCTCCCCCATCAGGGTTATTACAGGCCACGCCGAAGAAATTGGCGCACGTGTTCTGGGAGCGAAGGAAAAGAGGACGAAGATGAAGAAGAGGATGTAGAGAGCGCGTGCCGGTCCATGATGATGATCATTTCTGTTTTTGAAACATAAATTACGGCGAGCTTAAACAGCTTGGCTCTTAGAATGTTATTGTTTAAGGTGGTACAGAGGCACCGACAGCTGAACGTAGCCGTGCTATTGTCGAGCACGTTTTGCAGGACACGGTCTCTCCACTTATTCTGTAGCATGGTGAGTCAAGTGTCCACTGTCGAATCAATACACTCCTGTGTGCATTTCTTTTCGGCATGACTGAGAAAGGTAGAGCAGGAGCAGGCATCCAGATCGCTAGAAGACCAGAAGGAGGGGATTCTTTCTATTGGTCTGGGCGAATCGCGTACAGCCACTTTCTCCTCTAGCGGTGAACACCTTAAAATATTAATTACAAACTAAATAAAAGCCGCGTGCACATCACATTTTTCTTTCTTCTTTTGCTCTTCACTCTCCCCTGACGGCTCTCCGCAGTTTCGAATACCGCAACCGCTCACGCCATGTCAGTGCGGCGGCGTATGCTCACAGACGCATCTCATTTCATTGCTGCCAGCAGTTGTTTCCGGGAGGTGGTTTAACTAGACGACTACGTTGAACTCCATAGAGTCCGAACAGTCAGTGTTGCGAGGTAACATGAATAACGGGCTTTAAATGCACCGGAAACCGAAACTTGAGGTCAAATAGTGTTCATATAGGGGACAGTTTTGAAAATAGGCATTTATATATGCACTTATAGATATATGGACACGAACGCCAATAATAGGCATTTATAGGCACTATAAAAACACTTCGGCAACTAAGAGGCTTTATTTTTGAGAAATCCGTATGGATTTGCTTGTGGCTTCGTGCTACAAACGGGTGGTTGTCTATTTTCCCTTTCTTACCCTTCCGGCACCTTGCGGGATTCCGCAGAACTGATTTGCAATAAAAGCCCACCTTAGCCTCTGATTCATGCTCATATATCAAAGTGGCGCGATAGGAGCGTAATGAAAAAAATGGGCATTTGCCTAAAATTCGGTCTCTAGTAATTACCCTACGGTTGGCAACACTGTTGTAACCGTGTGTTTCAGCGCGACACAACAAGCCGCACCCTTTTTTGATATCGAGCGGATCGAGCAGCAGTGGAAGTTTAGAACAAAAGGTGGACTGAGAATACTACATGTGCTTGACTATGTGTTTAGAAAAAAAAATTGTATCACAGACGGTTAACACCAATAACAATTTAACATAGCGTTTGCTTGCTAGAAATACGTTCACGAGAAAGACAAAACAGAATTCAGTAACATGGGCATAAATAAACACATGAAATGACGCGGAGGCAACACGTACAATTGATGGTTGGCACATTTGCACACACATACAAATAATATGCCACAAAAAGCTAGGTATATATATATATATATATATATATATATATATATATATATATATATATATATATATATGCACCATTAAATGGTAAAACAGAAAGGACAAATAAAACGTGAATATGTACATTTTGCGGATTTACATAGCGCTTCTGCCGATACCAACCGAGACATCAGCCTACCAAAACCAGGCAGGCCCAAAAACAAGCTTCACGCGTTTGTCGCAGATTAACACAGAAGGGCAAGACCACTGCCGGAAGAATTCCTGCTCACCGAGAAAGAAGAGCTCCTCCGACAGAACAGACAGAAGCTCCGTGTACAGTCGCCCTAGGATTAGGAAGAGAGCACGACCGCGACTGCCTGCTGCAATCGCCTCGCAGCGGTTTCGCCAAAAATAGAAAGCGCCGGCAACAATGAGAAGGCACGCGAAGCGACCTCGAGAACAACGCCCAGAAGAAACGAAGCGATTTACTCCGAGGCCGCGAGATCCGGCAAGCACGGCCCTCCAGAAAATACGCGCAATGACACATAGCCTCAGAACATGCTGATTTGTTTCCTGAAGGGGACAGTTCGGGCATGTTGCTGACTGGACCAATCTCCACCGCTCAAGGTGTTCGAGAGTGGGAGGCACACCCCACCTCAGGCGCCACATGAAGTCCCGCAGGTGACCAGGCAGAACAGACGCCGTTAGCGCGCTCCAAGGCACAACTAGAGCGTGCGCGGCGAGCCAGAGGAACTAACGGGAGCAATAAAGCAGCTGTTAACAATAGGCTTGTTCAGCACATCTACTCCAGGACAAGTCGACTGGACATGCCGAAAAAATGCAACAGTGGTTGCATCAAATGCAGGAAGTATTATTGACTGTGGGCCTCTGTTCAGATGTACAGGCTGTTTCACACTTAGGGGGAAAACTCGAAGCCCATTGCAATGCGCTTCGAGCTTTCCCCTAAGTGTGGCACAGACTGTACATTAGGCATCAAATACCGGAGGTGAGTGCCCAGAAAGTAAAAATTGGGGGACCCTTAAGCTTCGCCTTTAAGAGTTGAACGCGATAGCGAAATCCGGCCCCTAGTGCGCACTTCAACCACTAAGTGCATACTTATTAATGTGTATTGTTACACACACACACGCACGCGCGCGCGCGAATTTTACAGGCTTTCGATCAAGGAGGTTTAAAACAAAATTCTGGAGTGGAAGCTCTCGAAACGCCTTGCCATTGAAAGTGAAGCCAGCTTTTGCCCACCAAAGAGTTCGCAAACATGCTCTTTTCTGGTGGTGCCTACTTAGAGATCAAATGGCTTTGATCTGTTATTGTAAATGCTACGTCAATTATAAAATAAAAGATCCTTGTTGCCGACAAAAGTAACCCGTCGAGTGCAGTATTGACGATTGATGTCCAATAAAATTTGCCATGACTTTGAAGCTTACTTACGAAAACTAGTAACACAAAGACACACTTACAGCAGTATCTGACCCATAAAAGTTACCATAATTAAACTTCTCTGGCGTGCGTGGAAAACGTTCGCTTTCCTTCGCCAAACGCTGATGGTTTATCGTGCCCCTAGAAAGATGGCGGGTGCAGCCGCCATCTTTTGGTGGGCACGGCTTCACTATTGCGCAATAATCGCCACTCCAGCAATTTTTTTAACCTCCTTGCTTTCGATCTAAAGCATGAGTCGCATGGCCTCCAAGATATACGCCGCGCGCCGGCCCTCTCGGATGCAATGAAAAGTCGAGACATATTTCTCACAATGCCTCACAGATGGCAGCACATTATCTAGCGTTTGCTGCGTTGGCTTGATATGTTTTCCTCTAGATGGACATAGTTGTCCATTTTTAGAGCTGTTTGAAAGTTCGTGTGTGTATTTAGCGGCGATGGCTGCACTATCCCGGCGTTTTTCGACGTAGTTTGATTGCCTCGCGAATGCGCCTACCGTATGGGCTCGTTTTCGTCGTGACACCTGCCGAACAAAATGCGTCGAGACTCCTTTCACTACATGACATTTATGTAGTGTTTTTGTCCGAAGCAGCTGCAAGCAACATCGTGGCTTTGTGGTAAGACACCTGCTTGCCACGCGAACGGCCCGGGTTCGATCCTCATTGGGGCCGAAGATTTTATCGTTTATTTTATTTGCTACTTTCTCGATTTTTCGCTCACGGATGATTTTCCGCTCACAACCAACGGTGCCGACGCCGACAGCGGAATTTCTGCGACACGAGCTCTCTAACGCTACCGCGTTAATATGCAAGAGGTCGCGTGGTGGTTTCTTCACCTACTTAAAGGCGCAGCAGGAAGCGCAGTGCCAGTAGTCGGCAGCGTATGGACACGGAAGGGAGAGCGAAGCCTCTTTGGGAACGCTGCTGTCCTAGCGCCACACGAGACACCAACAGTCAACAAAGCAACAACACATGGGAAAGACGGGCGAATTCGTTAGTTGGCAAGGTGGAAAAGAACGTACGGGCCCAGCAGTTTGAACAAGGTTTTGAGTCCGTACCGAACAGTTTAAACAAAAGAAATTAGATGATCCAGCTGTTTCTTGCTCACATCTTACAGTGCTTATCAAGAAACATGCAGTCTTATTTTGAGCACGTTTGTTGCTGCTCTCCTTTTAAGGACGAAGCACCTGAGGGTCGAGGCATGTTCTGTGTCCGGCGAGGCGGCGGCGTGTCTCAGTTTTGCGTGGAGTCCGCTAGAGGCGCTGCGGTGCACAAGGGCGTATCATAATTGTGACAGAACAATATAAAACACCTAGAAGCACAAACCTTTTATACTAGTCGGTGATTTCAACGTAGAAATTATAGACCTTAGGACCTAGCTTTGTCGTCGACGCTCACTGTCCGCTCTCTCGGTGGTTAGAAAACCGTTGTTAGAGTCGAAACATGTGTGCATGTGAATCAAATGAAGGTTTGCAATGGACGAACAACAATCGTAATTTTGACAAAACAATATAAAACACCAACAAGAACAAACCCTTTATACTAGTGGGCGACTTCGGCGTATTTATTGTGGACCTTAGGACCCAGCTTTGTCATCGACTCTTTATGTCACTTTAAATACACGAGAGAACGCCGCGGTGCAAATGCGTATGTAAGCGTGTTTCAGACCACATATTCTCTTCCCGTTGAGCCGCGGCGGCGACAAGCTACTACTCCGGAGGCGAGGGCGCGGAAGCAGCGGCAAAACGGCAAAAACGGGAGATTCACGGTGACCGAACGATCCCCAGAGCTTCGCCCACTCATTATCATTCACTTCGTATATATGCGTGCATTTTAGATGTGAAGCATCTTATAGCGGAGTTCAATCCGGTGGTGGTGGTGGTGTGCGGCGTGACCACCCTTACTGCGCATGCGCAAGCCCTCTCCACACGCCTCCTCTCCCTCTCCACTCCCCCTCTCCCATCCTCCTCTCCACTTCCCATGTCCCTTCCCCGTTCCCCTTTCCCCTCACCCTCTCCCCTCCCCCTCCCTACTTCCCCTCCCACTCACCGCTACCCCTCTCCCCTTTCCCTCTCTCCACTCCCCCTCTCCACTTCTCTCCCCTTTGCCTTGCTCCCTTCTCTCCACTCCACCTCTGAAACGCGGGCTCTACATGCCGAAACGCTGCTTCGCATCGCTTCAGATCCCCTTTAGCGGGAGATGGTGTGATTTTTTTTCAGTTTACGCGTTCGGGGATCTCAGCCCGAACGCGTAACATTACAAAACGTTGGCGCAAGACAATACGGCCGCTCCAGGAAGAGAAGCGGTTTCCGTGCAGTTTCTTTTTGTTGAGAGCACAGCACGTAGAAGGGTATACGAGCCGTTTGCTGATGCCTGCCGAGATAGCGCACGCGCCAGCGATCGCGACCGCGCCCTTACAATCAAAGTTCGCAGTTGCTGCTCGAGCGACAAAGCCCCCACGCCCTCTCTCCCCCGGCGTCCCTTCAGGCACCTTCAAGAAGAACGGGGCGCTTTCTAACGGCAGGCCTCGCACGCAGGATGATGTTATCGCATGCGCACTCCGTGCGACGGAGATGGGCCGGCTCGTTTCGTCTCTGCTTCAGCCGCGTTTGCCGCCCCCGCTCCCTCGCTTTTAGCCGGGCGTAGAACGTACGATGCGCGGGGGGATGTTATCAATTTGGACTTTATGCGGAACGTGAAAGCGACGGCGACGGCAAAGACCTGTTGAGAGTGCCCGTATAATAGCTATCGCAATAAAAAGCACCGAACCCAGAGCTGCGGCGCAGCTGCCATTCGTCAGTGCTAGAAAGCCTTGCTAGGTCGTTTACATTGTAATCATAGGTACTTTCCTGACGCTAATGTAAGCACTACGCATATTAATAATTTAAATTTCGTTGTGCACAATTAAAATATTATGTTTTCCTGCGAAGTGATGCCGGAATCTTTGCTGAAATTTGCCAGAAAGTTTTCGTCCGACAACCAGCGACACGCACATGTGTCTGCGTAAAAAAATCACCGACGTGAAATACGCGTAACGTGCTTGACGTCACGGAAATTCATTCATTCACAAAACTTTATTAAGAGTCCTGAAGCCCGGTCTTTTCACGGAAATGAGCAAATGCAAATGCCCGACTCCCCGTGCTACACTCCCCCCCTCTTTTTCCTTTCTTTCCCCATCTCCTTGAGAAGTACGATGCATTTAGTTAACATGTTTGCTGTTGTATAGTTGCTTGGTAGCGTAGAGTGCATTACTGCAGTCTGCATAAGACTGCGTCTAGCGTTTGTGTAAGTTACACTGACCCAATTTATAAGTGTATAGTTTATAAGCGTCTCTAGCGCTTGCGTGTACCGGCTGAATAACCTTTCCTTTGTGGATGGAGCGTCTATGCAAATTTTCTCTGGGTCGGACTGCGGCGGCTGTCGACGGAGCTGACATTTTCTCTTAGGTTGTAACCAACATTAGAGCTGCTGAAACCCGCCACGGTGGTCTAGTGGTTGTGGTACTCGACTGCTGACCCGAGGGTCGCGGGATCGAATCCCGACCGCGGCGGCCGCATTTTAAGGCAAAAGCCTCTAATGTCTCATACTCGCCGTGTCCGTCGTCCGTCCGTGTCCTGGAACGGTGCCAGCTGTGGCCTCTCCCCCTCACACTCTCTCAGCAATCACGTGATGGCACAGCGGCGCAAAGCAACAGCTGCGCGTTTCTCCTTCCGACGCGCGTTGCGCAACTGTTGCGCAACGCGGCGGCGGCGTCCGTCCGTGCCCCTGACACTCTCACAGCAATCACGTGATGGCACAGCGGGCCGCGCGGCAACGCTCCTTCGTCAGACGTCTCGCTGCAGCAGTCTAGTTGCAGCTTCCAAGCGGCTCGGTGATGATTCCATGGCAAGCGGTTCGGAGAAGCGCCCCAAGAACGTGGATTCCCCCGATACCATGGCATAGTTAGTCGAATGGCCGAACACACTTTGGAATTGACAAAGTGTCCTTAAATTTTCGATGCAGACGAAAATGCTTGAGGTCCGTGGTGTTAGATTTAGGTGCACGTTAAAGAACCCTAGGGGGGTCGAAATTTCCGGAGTCCTCCACTACGGTATCCCTCATATAGTGGGTTTAGGGGTTTAAACCCTAACAATTATTATGATTATTGGGGCTGCTGAAATAACATCTTTTTCCTAACCTCAAGCTCACCTTTGCCTCCTGGTGTCCTGTGCTCACCTCTTTGTCAACCTCACCTCCATCTGTTCACTTTCCTCGCCACTGCAAGGTTTTCAGTGCGTATCAATCAACTCGCCCCAGCAGCTTTGCTGATTATGGTGGTTACAAATAAAGGTTGCGTTTCCCGCGCCATATACAAATAAACGACGATGTCTTTGTTGCTTTCTCTTCTTCCCGCTATTAATTCATTTTGTTCCAAAAGTGGAGTGTTACCAGATCTCTGTTAGAGGCCATGTGGGAAGTTGTACGGCTACGGCTGCGTGACAACCGCGAGCTATTTGAATTCTTAGGTAATTGTATCGGTCCAAATCTAACCACATGTAGGGACAGCTACGCTCGTTCCGAAGTTGATTCTTGCAGAATGTGAATATATCTGAACAATATGAATACGTTGTACCCGCGCTGAACAAATGTACAAGGAGAACGCTGTCTATGAAGCCTTCATTGAATTTAGTGGTAGTGGAAGCCCTCTGCGGGACACGATGTAGACCCGACATGGAGGATCGTACACATCAGCAAAATTTATCCCTTGCGAAAAGATAATGTCAAACTCGCGCTTGGGTGGTGGCGTGGTGCTCCTTCTGAGGCGGCTGTGACGAACGCTGGAAGAAACATGAAAGACGCCATGCTGACGCAAACCGGGCGATACATCATAAGCTGGCTATCTTTGAAGTGGTGTGGCATGGGTCAACTTTATTTTAAATGATATAATATATAATCACTGGGGCTTCACATACCAAAACCACGGTATGAAAGACACCGCAGGGGAGGTCTCCGGAAATTTTGACCTTCTGGCGCTCTTTAACGTGTACCTAAAGCTGAGTATACGGGCCTCTAGCAATTCGCCTCCTTCGAAATGCTGCCGCCGCGGCCGTGATGCAATCTCTCCACCTTCGGGTCAGCAGTCGAGCACCATATTAACTAGAACATTGTGGCGGGTAACTTCTTTTTGTGCAACAAACCAGCTCAAGCTCGACGCATTCGCAAAAGAGAAACAGCAGTTCACATATATACTGCGTTAACAAGCACCCAAATAGCAGCTCCAATGATAAAGATCCAGAGGCATAGGCGTGCGCAGGGTTCCCCATCAGGGAGGGGGGGGAGTCGAAGATTCATTGCAGCCCCCCCCCCCTACAAGTCAATGCATGAGGTTGATTTTGCGCCCCCCCCCCTCTTATCTGGCTAGGGGGGGTCAATGTATGGGGCAGAGTTTGCGCCCCCCCTTATGTGACTAGGGGGCAGCTGCCCCCCTGCCCCCCCGCCTTTGCGCACGCCTCTGTCCAGAGGTGAAAGTAGCTCACTGGCGCTTCAACGATATTTCGTATATGAAATGATTCACAAAGAATGCAGCACGGACGCCTCCCCACAAAGAGTACTTTCGTGGTGTCTACCATGAGATAGCTACTATAGTAGCGGCGTAAACATTTTGGCAACTTCAACTGGCATGGTTCCGTGGAGCGATGAACGTAGGCCAATTGCTAACACCTATTGCGCTACCTTCATCACACCGTTGAACCGCTGCTAGTGTTGGCATCAGTAGCGTACATAAAGTCAATGCTCGATAAAGCTGCTACTTGTGGAAACATAGGCCTGTGTGCAGCTCACAGCTTCCGCACATGCACCCTAGAAAGGTTCGCCGCACTCAGCAGGGAAAAGTTCACCATTCAAGCGTAAGGCTACACCAAGGAAGATTTTAAAAACATGTAACGGGTTAATGTAATGATTGTGTGGGCCTTTGCGTAGTTCTAAATCCTGCGCTTAACGCAGCTCCACTACCATGAAACCTGAGGAAATGCGCAGCCTGGTCTACCCAGCGGTTCCCCTGACCACGTGTTACTTAACGGCCGTGTCTTGGCAATCGCGCGCTTGCCACCGGCTCTGAAATCGCGCGCTTGCCGAGGCTGTGGTACCCTCACTTGCGCGGAGCGGGTATTAGCCGGATGTTCGAGAAGCGTTTTCCGCGATTTTAGGTAAATTATAGCGAATAAGTATTGCTTATATCTGTAGTTTATGTTATTTTGGACCTTGTTAGCTAATTTTTCACTGGCTTTTAACAATGTTAGTCTTGTTTTAGGCTTGTATTGTCCACTGCTTGACCTTGCGACATTGGACTGTGGATGGGCGACAAGCCGGACCCCTAAAGCGCTACACACTTAAATGCATTTTTAAATTCCTCCTTGGCCTACACTTTTAAAATTCCTTGGGCGACACAGAGGAAGCCCACCTTCAAGCATAGAGTTTTCTAAAATTTACTAGAGGGGACTCTGGCGCTGCAATCGTTCAGCCACCATGGGAATGATGGGTAGTACACGGATTTGCCTAGTCTTCGTGCTTACGGCTTCGAACGCACTTGTGGCTTTGGTTATTGTTGTGTTTTGGTTTTCTTTCGGATAAATGAATAGATCGCTGTGAACTTCGTGACCAGATTTGAATTGGTGAGCCTTAAAATGTTAAAGTAGTGAAGCGGAACTGCTGATTTTTGCTGAACTTCGTTTTGCGACAAAGCGGATGCAGGCGACGCGGAGCTAAACGGAGCCGAAAGAACGAAGTTTAGACAAATCCGTGTACTACCCATCATTCTCATGCTGGCTGAAGCGCCACGCGTTGCAGCTCCCATAGACACTAGCGCCAGAGTTACCTCTAGTAAGTATTGTAGGAAACTCTATGCCTTCAACCACGCAAGAGGAAAGATTGCTGGATGCGTGGTGACACCTAGCGGAAAGTCTGGAAGCTACGTTCTGGAAGTCTAATAAACTTGGAATTTGCGTGAGCCGTTTTGTACTCAGGCATCCCGTAAATTGTTGAGCCAGAAAACTTTCTTCATTGATTTTTTCAACCGAGAGAGGGAGCCAGGGGCGTAGCCAGAAATTTTTTTCGGGGGGGGGGGGGGGGGAAGTTCAACCATACTTTATGTATGTTCGTGCGTGCGTTTGTATGTGTGCGTGCCTATATAGACCGTTTTCACGGAGAGGAGGAGCGTAGCCTCGAACCGGTGTATTTTCACCGCTTTCTCTCTCTCCACCTCGGCCGACCGCTGCCGCTGGTGTGTGCGGATTCCCGAGTTTTGCACTGCGTGGGGCGTGAGAGGTCAGCGTGTTTCCATTTTTCGACGCGCTGAAACAATTGTGCTGCCGCAAATCGAAATGTCGGACGAGAACAGGTCGACAAGCTACCACTGCGCTGTGTTTGGCTGCGGCAACAGCTACGGAAGCCTGAAAGACTGGCAGCCAAGGCATGCGAAGTGCACTATGTTTTTAAATGACTTCGCTTCTCCAGGTCGCACGCCTTCTCCGACAAATAGTATATTATTATATGGGGTGTCTGCACTTATGGCCATTTCTCCAAGTCACCACACCAGCTTGTGATTGTGCTTGGGTGCTGGTACACTTTATCATCTGCATCAAAGAGAACCAATGTCAAGGCTGACGATTAATACACAAAATGTTTGGCCAAGAGTTGTTCTCATGAACCTCTCTGATTTCTATGCTACAGCACATGATTTACAATGGCTGCGGCTAGAAAATGTTTCATCTTAGTGCGTGCAATTTCGAGATTATTGAATGGGCACTTTTCAATCTACATGACAGAAAGGCCTGCATGACATGTGTACTTTGGCGTAGGTACGCGTTTCTAACGTTTCGTCGAGAGCACGTTCTTTCTCGACTTGTCAATTTTGTGACGATAACTGGGGTAGCGTTATGACAACCGCACTTTTTTTTTTCGCGCGGCAGTCTGGTTGTCGTGTATAATCGGCCCACGTTTGTTAAAGCCAGGTCGTTACCTGGACACGTGCGCTTGTCGTAATGCTTCTGAAATACTCGCCAGAAAACAAATTGACAGTAATGTTACCAAAAACGAGCGCCCTTTCGGCGTATCGCTAGTGGCGGCGGCTCACGCCGAAGCGAACTCACGCCATGCCACGCTTCCAGATGTGCAACAGGCTTATTTTTATTTTATCATCGGCGTTGTTTCTACGCCGAACTTTGAGCTCACCCGTCGTACTTCTGTTCCTTATCCTGTGCAACGATCAGAGGCCACAAGCTACGACGGCGACACGAATAAACACAGGCATCGGTGTTTGTGCTCCTGTCGTTCCGTGAACATTGTATTGCAACGTGCCAAGCGGAACCAAAATGGTCTGTTAGGGATTAGAATTACGTTGAACTTGAATAATCACGGCACGGAAACCCGGGAGCCATCTTAAACACTAATCCGCGCACCTAGCGCGCAGCCAGACAATGGCCTACGTGTTCGCTCGTCTCCATTTACGTTTCTCCGATTATACTTCGACAGTTGTCCTAAGTGTTAACGCTCTTTTATAGTGATTATTCCAAGAACCTCACCCGGCCAGCTATACCAAAACATACAAAGCAATTACCAATTTACACATGCTGCTTAAGAACTGCATTGGCATTATTCTCATCATCGGCGCTGCTGCGGGAACGTCTCGTGGGCCGCCGCTGCTTGCTGTTTCAGCCATTTTGAAGCTGCAAGCTTAGCGATTATTTATCAGCGCCTTTACACTCGAAAAGCGTTGCCCTGTTTTGCCCGTGTACCGCGAAGAACAGCAATACCTTGTGAACCAAGCGCATACGCTGCATATACCGCCGCGGAACCCCACACACCGGAAGGGCGGCGAAACGTCGCAGACGATAGACGGCGCTGCGGCGGTGGAGTGATTTAAAAATGGCAGCCTCCTTGTGAAATTTGTGTATACGCAAGCAAAATTGAAAAATTTCGGGGGGGGGGGTTGAACCCCCCAACCCCCCCCCCCCCCTTGGCTACGCTCCTGGAGGGAGCACATCCTTTCTGTACTTGCACAAGAGTACAAAGGCTAGCGCATGCTGACGTTGCTGCATCCGCAGTGCAATTCAGTATGCACTGCATCCGCAGTGCATACTGATACTGAATTGGCTTGAATCGCAATCACTGTACCGATAGCACCTAAAAAAAAAGGCAGCTTCGCAACAGTGACACCAAGCCTGAAGGAAGAGCGGAGCGGGTCGGCCTTCTTTGGTGCAATTTAGTTTTCGTTTTCTTCATTCCTCTCTTTCTTTCTTTTTCTATCTTCTCTCTGTTCTTTTGTCTCTTTTGTCTCTGTTTATTCTTTCTTTCTCCCTTTCTTGCTATCTATCTATTTCTTTCTCTTTCTTTCTTTCTTTTTTTCTCTTTCGGTCTTTCGCATTCGTTCTATGCTATGCTTTACTCTATCCTCTCCTCCTTTCCCTCGTCACCCCCATTTTCCTTTCCCACCCTCTTGTTATACTATACTATAGAAGGCTATGCTATGCTCCGCTAGCGTGTCAGGATAACGGAGTGGTTAGGAAGCTCGCTATCGGATCGTGGGTACGCCGGTTCGATCCGAAGCCGCACGGCGATCGTGCGGGCGGGGCCTCTCCGGAGTTTTGAAGTTGTATCCGACTATAGAGTTGTTCTGTATGTTCCCTATGGGAGCATATACAATATATGTTCCCCCAAGGAGAATATATACAGTAACTCTAAGCCAAACACTGCGGCATCGGCAGCTTCTTGCTGACTGCGTTTCATGACGTCGATTACCATAATGCGTGGGATCTGCCGGAATTTTTAAAAATATTCTTTGGCGTCTCACGTTCTGCAGCCACAGTTTTTTCCCCCTCTTCAAAGTTTCATTTACTGACAGAGTTTTAAAACATTAATTCGGTTCTTCCGCTGTGCCTCCGGTACTCGAATCATGATTTCTAGAGGTACGTATAAGCCATGGTTGGAAGTTATCATCATCATTATCGCAAGCATCATCATCACCTGTGAGAGGAGCACTTTACTACAGTCGGATGCAACTCTAGAAGTCCACGGCACTTCCTCCTCAAAGGCGGATGCGCACAAGGCTGCTCCAATGGGCACGCGCTTCACACAGACGTCATGAGCCGGACGGCCGATGACCCCGTCAACAGTGAACATTGCCGAGTGCACGAGCGGAAATATTTTTTAGTCGCGGAGGCGATCGGCTGCCGTTCTTCGATAGTCTGGGCAGGGCCTCTCCGGACTCTCCGGACGTCTCGACTCCCGGCTGTGGCGGCCGCATTTCTATGGAGGCAAAATGCTGGAGGCCCGTGTGCTTAACTTTAGGTGCACGTCAAAGAACCTCAGGTGGTCGAAATTTCCGAAGCCCTCCACTACGGCGTCCCTCATAATCGTGTCGTCATTTTGGGACGTAAATCCCCACAAATTATTATAACGAAATTGTATCCGACTATAGTATAGGCTCAGAGATCCTTGAAAGGCACGGTTTTGGGTGGCCGACACGGGTGACGTAAGAACATATTGAAGGTACGATGGCATACAGTGGAAAGTGGGTGAGAGAGATCACGTGGCGGAGGATGCGGTAAGGATAGGGAGTGCCGTGACAGGAACATCCCATGAGCCTACTAGCAGACCTAACGAGAAGGGCCTCCTGACGACATGCACGCCGTGATGACCCTGACGGCATAACGACATGTCTGCTGTGTATGTGGGGAGGGCAGAAACTTGTCGTGCGTGGGTCACACTCGAACTTGCCCTAAGAGCGGGCCGTGTTGCGTAGGCGAGATTGGTCGAAAGAGTGCCAAGAAGCAAGGTAGGCGTGTTTCGCATTTTGTGGCGACATGGTTCCTTTCTTTTTAGATCACTCGCCTCTAGATCTTTCGAAGCTGTAACGTTCTTTCTCATATTGAGGTGAAAGCCTGAGATGCCTCTTCATATACGCGATAAAGTGGACGTCGGCATCGGCGGCGTGAACACGATTGATGGAAAAAAATAAATCACGAGGTGGTGACGTCGCCATATGACGTAACCACGGCGTCACAGGTCGCCAAAACTGGTGACTTCGTCGTGACGTCTCTATGAGATCGTATTACGTGACGTCACACGATCACGTGATCATAAATATAATCGCTTGATCAAAGTTGGGACAATCACGACGGCATTGCCAAACCATGCGAGGTGCAAAACACTCCCAATTCCTCCGATCTCAGAGGCAGTACAATACCCTGTTGTATGCTGAAAGCTTTCGGGCGTGATTTATACAATCGACCAAGAAGAAAGAGAAGATGGCTTTCGCCTTCCAATTGTCTTAGACAAATACATGAGAGACTGTTTTTTTTTTAGTGATCTCGTGTGAAATCAAGCGGCCGGTACTTCTCTAACGCTTCTAAGTCGCATATATCTCTATTCATCAATAATAAACAACATAAAATTGGTAGCGCCCAGTTGTTTCACTGGGTAAGGAATTTCAGCCGCAATCTGCGCGTTGTAGCCTACTCTCCCACTCGTGATGATTGGTTGAAACGCACATCGGGGCCGTGCAATCCTTCTCTCGTGTAAGGGTAATAAACGCATGTAAGCATGCTCTCGCATTGTGTCATGCACACGCATGCCTGTATATGTGTGTGAGTGCAGGCTGGGATTAATAGAGAGTTTGAGAATTGGGGCCCCAAGGAGCTTGGGGACCCAAGAAATTTGCGACCCACCAGGGCGCATGCGCAGAACCCAATCCAGTCTTGGGTTCTTGCGCTCGCGTTGACCCAAGACGCAAAAATCGAAAACAAGCGTGGGTCCCCACGGCGTCTTGGGTCGCCAGCCAGATGACGCAGGCGCGGCGTGGGCCACGACGCAGTATGGCCCGCGTCTCGCATAATTTTAAGTTCCCCGCGTGTGGCGCTCCGTGCGCTTGACCCAACGCAGCCTCCGTTTGTCCCAATTCTCAAACTCTGCTGATCCTCCGAACGCATGAGCAGGCTGCCCAACGCAGCTTGGGGACCCAGCGTCTTGGGTGCCCAATTCTCAAACTCTCTTATGTCATGAGGGTCTGACGGAACATATGCAATAAACATATACAATAACTCTATAGTCGGATACAACTTAAGAAGTCCGGAGAGGCCCCGCCCACACGATCTCAGTACGGCAGCCGATCAGCTCCGCGACTAAAGAAAAAAAGAAGTGTATTGGCAGCCCATAGTTTTCAGTTCCCTTTGTTAGTACTTTATTTGTATATTACATACATAGGCTGTGATAAACAGAGGTTAAAAACTGGGGAGGGGCGAAGCATGCAGTGTGCGCCAGTGTTTCCCACAGCGAAATCTTTACTTTTTACTGCTTTACTCGCCACCGGTCCACTAACGCACCACCATTTTGCAGATATGTTTCAAGAATAGTGTTTCCAATAGATGACTTTATCGTAGAGATGCACGTTTGTGTCTCTGGTTTTAGATAAGAAACTTGAGCGCCTTGGTAAATTTCGTCGGTGATTCTGACACCGCTGCTAAGCCAAACATAACGTTTTAGGCGGTAACGACGAACCTTTAACTCATAATATGCATAGTATGTAGCGGTGGCGAGTAGTGGGATTTACCGAAATTTTCTGGCGCATACCCGTTTATGATGGACCGTGACGACGACATGACACACCGACAAGGCGAGGCCCCGATATGCTTCGCCCCTAATAGTACCGCTCATGCACTCGGCGATGTTCTCCGAAGGCGGAGTCACTGGCCGTCTGGCTCATTACGTCAGTACGAAATGCGCGCCCTCTGATGCAGTCTTGTAATGCATTCGCCTTTGGTGAGAGGAAATGCCGCAGACTTCTGAAGCTGTATCCGACTATAGTTTCGCTTTGAGCTAAGCGTCGAGAGGCGGATCGCCGCAGAAATACGTTTTAAGAACTTTCGGCCACGCTCATCTGTCCTGTTTCGCAATATGTTGTACTTCAACCCCGTCACCTAGCATGCGTTGATATTCCGTTGCAAGGTTGTTCAGCGTTTGCGAAGACGTGACCGAGAATGTGACTGAGAAGACCACCACGTAGGTTGAACTAACATAAAAGCGAAGTAATAATTATAACAATTGTGGGTTTTTACGTGCCAAAACCACGATATGATTATGAGGCATACCATAATGGAGTAAAATGTTAAGGAAACAAAATGCAGAATAAAGCGAAAAAGCTTGCCACACAAATTCACGTACTGTTAGTTATTACACCACGGTGAAAGCAGAATGTAAACGTCAGCTTTAGATACGGATATTATCAGCGGAGTTGTTTAAGCCGAGCATTGTTCCTTGACGGGTGAACAGGAATGGTCATCATCAGGAACCCGCACGCGCTACCTTCGTGCTATTCTTCATCTCCTGCTTGGCTCTCATAACACGTACGCCGATTTGTGCGGCGTGAGATGCAATAACTCTGATGGACGAGAGAACGAGCGCAGAAAGAGATACAGATAGGGAAAGAGAAAGATATAAAGAAAGAAAGAAAGAAAGAAAGAAAGAAAGAAAGAGAAACAGAAAAATTCTTGGCGAAAAAAATGTCTTGACGTGGCCACATTCGAACCGGCGTACCCACGATCCGAAGGCGAGCGTCCTTACCAATCCGTTATGCAGGCACGCTAGCAGAGCATAGCATAGCCTTGTATAGTATAGTATAGTATAGTATAGTATAGTATAGTATAGTATAGTATAGTATAGTATAGTGTAGCAAGAGGGTGGGAAAAGGAAAGTGAGGGTGAGGAGGAAAGGAGGAAAGGAGAGAGGAAAGCATAGCATAGAACGAATGCGAGAGAGTTAAATATAAAGGAAGAAAGAAAGAGAGAGAGAGAGTAAAATAAAGAAAGAGGAAGCAAGCGTGAAGTAAAAAGAGAGACAGAGAAAAAGAAGGGAAAAAAGAGAAAGGAAGATAGAAAGAGCAAGAAAGAGAAAGAAATAGATAGATAGCAAGCGAGAGAGAAAGAAGAAATAAACAAAGAAAGAAAAGACAAAAAAAAAACAGAGAGAAGAGAGGATTAAAGAAAGAGAAAGCTAAAGGGCATCAAAGAAGACCGATCAGCTCCGCTCTTCCTTCAGGTTTGGTGCCACTGTTGCGGAGGTGCCTTAATTTTTTTAGGTGCTCTCAGTGCAGTGGTTGCGACTCGGATGAATTCAGTATCCTTTGTAGACACTGTCAATATGACGATGGGTAAATCAATGTTGGTTGGCAGATGTTATTCTATGACAGCTTATGCACTTTTTCTACGAAAGCTCGCTGGGTTGCGCAACAACCTCCTCTGGAATGTTGCAAATGCGCGTGACCACCCCAAAAACGCACTGCGGAGGCAGCAACGTCAGAATGCGCCAGCCTGTGTACTATTGTGCAACAGTCCAAGAGGAGGTGCTCCCTCTGCCGGTTGAAAAAATCAATAAAGAAAGTTTTCTGGCTCGACAATTTACGGGGTGCCCGAGTACGAAACGGCTCGCGCAAATTCCAAGTTTTGTAGGCTTCCAGAAGGTAGCTTCCAGACTTTCCGCTAGGTGTCGCCACGCATCCAGCAACCTACCCTGTTGCGTGCTTGAAGGTGGGCTTCCTCTGTGTAGGCCAAAGAGGATTTAAAAAATGCATTTAAGTGTGTAGCGCTTTAGGGGCCCGGCTTGTCGCCCATCTACAGTCTAACGTCGCATGGCCAATCAGGAAGAATACAAGCCTAAAACAAGGCTAACATTGTTAAAAGCCCGTGCAAAATAAACTAATAAGGTTTAAAATAGGATAAACTACAGAAATAAGCAAGAATTAATGGCAATAACTTTCCTACAATCGCGAAAAACGCTTCTGGAACATCCGGCTGATACCCGCGCGATGCAAGTGAGGGTGTCACCACCTCGGCATGCGCGCGATAACAGAGGCGGTGGCAAGCGCGCGATTGCCAAGGCACAGCCGATAAATAAGACGTGTCCAAGGGAACCTCTGGGATGCCCGGGTTGCGCATTTCCTCAGGTTTCACGATGGCGCAGCTGCATTAATCGCAGGATTTATAACTACACCAGGGCCCACAGAAGAACTACATTATCGCAGCATTTAGAACCACAGAAAGACCCACACAATCATTAGATTAACGTTACATGTTTTTAAAATCTTCCTTGGTGTAGCCTTACGCTTGCATGGTGACATTTTCCCTGCTAAGTGCGGCGGACCTTTCTAGGGTGCATGTGCAGAAGCTGTGAGCTGCACACAAGCCTCTGTCTTCCACGAGTTAGTGGCAGCTTTATCGCGCATTGACTTTATGTACGCTACTGACGCCAACGCTAGCAGCAGTTCAACGGTGTGATGAAGGTAGCGCAATAGGTGTTAGCAATTGGCCTACGTTCATCGCTCCACGTAACCATGCCAAATGAAGTTGCTCAAATGTATACGCTGCTACCATAGTAACTGTCTCATGGTAGTCACCACGTGAAGTACTCCTTGTGGGCAGGCGGTCGTGACGTATTCTTTGTGAATCATTGCAGATACGCTGTATCGTTGAAGCGGCAATGACCTATTTTTACCTCTGGAGCTTTATCATTGGCGCTGCTATCTGTGTATATGTGAACGCAGTATGTGGAACAATTATATATTATATAATTTAAGTTCAATGTGGAACACGTCCGGTTTTCTGCATACCCACCCTCACCGTCTGGATCCGTCACTTCAACTTCAAATTCATCCGGACTATCCCGATCCGAAACAACAGTCCCCTGCCGTCTGGGGCTTGGAGTGTCTTTCACGAACAGCTTTGCATACCGAATCGGAATGGCAGACAGTGCTGCCTGTGCTCACTGCGGCAGCGAGGAAACCATTGCACACACACTTTGTCATTGTCCTCAGTACAGCTTCCAGAGACAACAGCTCTCAACAAGGTTAGCACGCCTCGATGACCTGCCGCTTTCTGGACAATCAGTTTTGGAGTACCGGGACGTTCGAGCTTCCAACCAGAAAGCGACGAAGGCGCTGCTGAAGTTTCCGCGTTCAACCGACCTCGCTAAACGACTATGATGCTCCCGTGCTTGAGTGTTTGTGCGTTTTTTTTTCGTTATTATTTACTATTTTTTCTTCCTTACCTTTCTATCCCCCTTACCCATTCCGCAGTGCAGGGTAGGAAACCAAAAAAACTTTCTTCTGGTGAACCTCCCTGCTTTTCCCTTAACTTGTCTCTCTCTCTCTCTCTCTCTCTATGTATGTGAATTGCTGTTTCACTTTTGCGAATGCACCAAGCTTGAGCGGGTTTGCTGCAGAAAAAGAAGTTACCGGCCACGGTGGTCTAGTGGATATGGTGCTCGACTGCTGACCCGAAGGTCTCGAGATCGAACCACGGCCGCGGCGGCAGCATTTCGAAGGAGGCGAATTGCTAGAGGCCCGTATACTCAGCTTTAGGTACACGTTAATGGACGTCAGATGGTCAAAATTTCCGGAACCCTCCACTACGGCGTCTTTCATACCGTGAATTTGACACGTAAAGCCCCAAGAATTATATATTATACAATTTAAAATAAAACTAAACCATGCCACATCACTTCAAAGATAGGCAACTTATCATGCATCTCCCTGTCTGCGTCAGCATGGCATCTTTCATGTTTCTTCCAGCGTTCGTCACAGCCGCCTCAGAAGCAGCACCACGCCACCACCCAAGCGCGAGTTTGGCTTTACATTTTCGCGAAGGATAAATTTTGCTGATGTGTACTATCCTCCATGTCGGCTCTACATCGTGCCCTACAGATGGCTTCCACTATCACTAAATTCAATGAAGCCTTCACAGACAGCGTTCTATTTGTACGTTCGTTTTGCAACGCGGGTACAACGTATTCTTATTGCTCAGATATATTCACATTCTGCAAGCATCGTCTTTGGAGCGTGTGTGTGCAGCTGTCCCTACATGTAGTTAGATTACACAAAAGTTCCACTAATCTGATGGCACTATAATTGCAAAGGTTGGCGTGTCTAACACCGCCGTAGCCGTACAGCTTCCCACATGGCCTCGAACAGAGATCCGGTAACACTCCACTTTCGGAACAAAATGAATTACTAGCAGGAAAAGAAGAAAGCAACAAAAATATCGTCGTTTATTTACATGTAGCACAAACAACGCAACCTTTATTTCGTAACCACGATGATCAGTAAAACTTGTGGGGCGAGTTGATTGATACTCACCGAAAACGTTGCATTGCCAAGGAAGATGCACAGAAGCTAGTGAGGTTGACAAAGAGGGGCGGACAGGACACCAGGAGGCAAAGATGAGGTTGAGGTTAGGAAAAAAACGCTATTTCAGCAGCCCTAGTAATGATAGCAATTGTTAGGGATTTAAAGCCCTCAAACCACGACGTAAGGGACGCCGCAGTGGAGGACTCCGCAAATTTCGACCACCTAGGGTTCTTTGACGTGCACCTACATCTAAGTACACGGGCCTCAAGCATTTTCGCCTGCATCGCAAATGCGGCCGCCGCGGTCGGGATTCGATCCCGCGACCTTCGGGTCAGCAGTCGAGTGCTATAACCACTAGACCACCGTGGCTTCAGCAGCGGGATTGAGCAGCTCTATGGTCGGTTACAGCCCAAGGATAAATATCGGCTGCGTCGACAGCCGCCGCTGTCCCACCCATAGAAAATTTGCATAGACGCTCCATCCAATTGCATTTGCTCATTTCCGTGACGTCAAGCACGTTACACGTATTTCAGGTCGGTGATTTTCTTATACAGACACATGTTCGTGTCGCTGCTTGTCGGACGCCAACTTGAAGTTCGTGGCAAATTTCAGCAAAGTTTCCGGCAACGGTTCTCGAGAAAACGTTCTATTTTAAGTGTGCACAATGAAATTTTAATGATTAATATGCGTATTGTTTACGTTAACGTCAGAAAAGTACTTATGGTCACAATGTAAACCACCTAGCAAGGCTTTCTAGCACTGACGAATGGTAACTGCGTCGCAGCTCTCGGGTCCGAGATTTTTACTGCGATACCTATTACATGGACATTCTCGACAGGTCTTTGCCGCCGCCGTCACCTTCATGTTCCGCATAAAGTCCAAATCGATAAAGGCCTGAACACACGTACGCGTTGCAGCGTATCAGCGCGTGACTTTTTGACGCGGCGCCACGCCCTCTCGCTATAGAGAGAGAGGGCGCGCAGCTGCAACGCGTACGTGTGTTCAGGCCTTACCGTCCCCCCGCGCATCGTATGTTCTACACTCGGGTAAAAGCGAGCGAGCGGGGGCGGTGAACGCGGCTGAAGCAGAGACGAAACAAGCCGGCCCATATCCGTCGCACGGAGGGCGCATGCGACAACATCATCCCGCGTGTGAGGCCTGAATTCGATTGCTCCCCAAGCAGAGAGGAAACGCCCCTCTTTTTGAAGGAGCATGAAGGGACGCCGGGGGAGGGAGGGGGCAGGGGCGTAGCCAAGGGGGGGTTGGGGGGGTTCAAACCCCCCCGAAATTTTTCAGTTTTGCTTGCGTATATAGGCATGCACACATACAAATGCACGCACGAACATACATAAAGTATGGTTGAACCCCCCCCGAAAAAAATTTCTGGCTACGCCCCTGGGAGGGGGGGCTGTGTCGCTCGAGCAGCAACTGTGAACTTTGATTATAAGGGCGTGGTCGCGATCGCTGGCGCGCGCGCTATCTCGACAGGCATTAGCAAACGGCTTTTATACCTTGCTACGTGCTGTGCTCTCAGCGCAAAAAGACTGCACGAAAACCGCGTCTCTCCCTTGAGCGGCCGTACTGTCTTGCGCCAACGTTTCGGATCTGACGCGAGGTCGGATCCAAAAGCCTTAGCTGCTAGCCTTACTTCGCATGACGTTCCAATTTGTTCCTGTCCCGTTCATTGCTTCGCCGTTGCGGCAAAGCTAATTTCTTTTTCTTAGGCTGTAGCTTATTATAGCTGGGAGGAAATAAAGTTCTATCCATCCATTCATGATAGGGGGGGGGGGGCACAGCTCAGCTTATAAGACAGGACACCACGGACGCTTCTGGTTTCCTGCCTTGTCATTTTTCCTTTGAGCAACAACGCCTTCAATGCTGATATTTAGTTTCAAAGGGACGTGAACGCTGGTTTTGTCACTGGCTCGTCTTTGATCGACAACTAATTGCGAGCACACCGTTCGTGGTGCAGACTTCTCGTACAAAGTGCTGTAAAAGTTCATTTGACGGCGGCAGCTTTGAAAGCCTAAAGTGTACGAAGTGCGCCAGCTTTCGCGTCCACGTTCGTTTTCACCTGTACTGACGTATATGCACTGCATAGCGTTTGTAATGAGATGGTTTTCGCTCATGCTACCTTTGTACTATTCGTTCCGATACTAATCGAACGCAACTTCATTTTTTTTGTTTAATTACATATTTTCAAGTCTATGAAATTTTCACTTTTATGGGATATATTCAAGTGTAGTCAATGTCACAGTGTGTTATGTTCGCATTGTTTCTACCTACCATTGTTATATTTAGTTGCTTCACTATGATCACTCTTCTGTATGTTATAATTAAAGTCCCTAACTTTTTTTTATGCAAACATGTTTCTTTAGCATGACTCTGCGACTCACTGCCACAATGTAACGCGGTCGCTGAGCGCACCTTAAGCTGTCTCATTACAGCTTTTACCTTAACCCCCACCAAAGCTTGAATGCTCGTAAAAGATCGTAAAAAAAGGAATAAAGAAATGAAATAAAGGAGGGAACGTAGTAGCCTTCCGTCTTCCTGGTCAGGGAGCCATGGTGTTCCAGGACGGGAACATGCTGAAACATTTCATAACATTTCATTTCATATCATAAACATATCACGTTGAAACATTTCATAGCTGTCTCGAGAACACACGCTATATAGTCCTAGTAACTCCAATTATTGATCCAAAAAACGGCAGGAAGTGAAAGATGGAAGCTTGCGATGAAAAAATCCGTAAACAGGGGGGGGGGGTGCTCGAGCCGACGTTTCGACAAGTGGACTTGTCTTCTTCAAGGCTAGAACTGTTCTAGTTCTAGCCTTGAGGAAGACAAGTCCACTTGTCGAAATGTCGGCTCGAGCACCCAACCCCTGTTTACGGATTTTTTCATCCAATTATTGATGTAACACAGCGAATTTTGCCTTAATGTAGCAGACGTTGCTTCATAGTTGTGGCAACAATGCACGCGACTCGGTACCATATCTGTAGCTTCCTCCGGTTTAGAGGACGCACGCATCCGCTGCTGAAAGGTTATTCAATTGAACAACTCACACGCGCAGCAGGGACGAGAGCGAAAGAGCTTACAGACACAAGGTCGTATCGAAGTCGCGTATAACGTTTCTCGTGCGGGGGTTGTCGTTATCCGCTTCCCATCATCTATAAGGGCGCGCTGAGAAGAACGCATTGTATCACAATAGAGCACAGCATTTCGTGTAGACTGCAAGATAAAAGCTCAATTTAAAATAAAGACTCGTGTTTCTGGTTTGCCATCTCCGGATGTTGTGGTCGTTTACGAACACCGTCACGTACCGTAATCACGCGGGTATAGCTGGGAGCATATTCGTCGCAAACAGGAATTGACATGAACACCGAGAATAGCCGTGCCGCATATAGTAGATCTGTAGTCGGGTGCCTATGTTTATTCATTTATATTTTACGATATCTTACTAAACGTTTAATGTCAGAGATGAACTGTTTGAATATTGACCCACGACAACGACTGAATACGAAATGTACCAGGAACGTACTGAAAGGTCGAGTACACGCGTTCTTCGAATTAACTTTTTTCTGATCCAGGGGTTCTCGAGTTGTGCGCGACATTGTCACGGGTTCGATTCCTTTATAGGCTCTGGCAGCACAACGGGGAGAGTACGCAAGAACACCTCCGTGTAAACATTGTATGCACGTTGACAAACAACATACAACGCCGAACCATTCCAGACGATGCCAGAACTACGCCAGACAAACTTCGCAGGCCAGAACGATTCCCTTCAGCTTGTTTCCTGCTTACTACCATTCTTTAATAATCATTAAGAGTCGTCGCTATTCTGGAGTCTTATTCTCACAAGTAACATCCCCGTATCCAGAGGCAGCCCGTGAGATTGGCTGGGGATGTAAGTGGCCGGTTTTTCATGATGTAACCGGCGGGCATTGCTTCCGTAAGCGTCACGAATAATGACCCTTATTACATCGTGGAAAGAAAAAACCGCACCTGAATAAGTGAGGTACCATATTGCCTTCTTTAAAGGCATGTAGGCGGCTCCTCAAAGCGGCTTTAATTTAAGACACTTAGTGGTCCCTGCGTCAATAAACGCAGCATGTTAATTTTGTTGGTGATCATAGTGACATGCAATGTTTAATGGCGCAAGGGCCAGTTGTGGCCAAATAGCGCCAAGACAAATTAATAATAATAATAATAATAATAATAATAATAATAATAATAATAATAATAATAAATAATAATAATAATAATAATAATAATAATAATAATAATAATAATAATAATGTTTATTTTTCCTCAATACATTGATAAAAGACAGATGCCCTTCATCAATGATGATGAAGGATAAATTAAATTCCGTAAGCGATATGTACAATGACCATAAGTATATGCAAGGTGGCTGTAAAGAGGCCTACAATACGGCGCACTGAAAGTGCATGAAATATACATAGCCGATAAAACCATGAGAGTAACGTGAAATGTCTGCAATCAATCTAAAAATACAATAAGAAAAAAAAACTACTAACAAGGTGAAGGGATGTTGGGCACTTCTGTGTCAAAAAAAAAAAAACCTTGCTTGCAAGGGGCCGGAGATGCGTGCATTTACGATAGTGTACTCTCGTACACACTAAACATTTTTACACCCTTAAGGGTGTAAATCAGTTTGTCGCCAGACGGACACCCTTAGGTGTTATTGACTACACCCTTCAATTAGGGTGTTAATTTAACACCCTAAAGAAAGGGTGTTCAGCAAAAATTTTATGGGGTGTTAGGGTGTTAGCTCGTATTAACACCCTTTCGTGTGGGTGTTGGAAGGGTGTACACCATTCATTTCGCGTCATGTGTAATGGCCGAAACAGAAGCTTTAGGTGGTCACAAAGGGCGTCATGCATGTGTTCCTGCAGATGTCATTAATTCGGGGTGTACTACCGAAATTCCACAAACGCGTCTTCATATTGGTTTGGCAAAGGTCGTGTTCGCATAAGGAGGGCTTGGTTGGAAAGACACCCCGAATTAGTGAAATCTGCAGTGATCCATGCGTAAGCCTCGTGTGTTCATCTGAAGCTTCAAATTCGGTCATCACCCACTTGTGCTGCATAGTAAGGATCATGAAATGAAATCAGAAGTAGTGCACACATATAAATATGTATATACAACATCATGTACGAGCATATGTACATACAAAGCAATGCTTCATATGGCTTCCACATCCAGTCAAACTGGTCTGCAAAACATAACACTTGATTTAAAAAAAAAATCTAAAATATTTATCGTATGCTGTGATACAGAAAGGTATGAAAATTGGGAAAGAACAGGTATGGGTAATGATCACACTTTTTTTTACGTAGAAGAAAATTTGCGTGTTATGTTCACTTTGACAACAAACATAAGCTGATCGAACCTGCCAATGAGGGTGCCTGAAACTTGAAAATGATTTGTTAAATTAAAATAATGAATTCCTTATTAAGATATCTTGAATAGTAAAAAAATCTAAAGCGTTCTTACTGTGCTCGAAAACTAACAACAGACCTTTTATTATATCAACACTAAAAATATAATTCAAGCAAACAGATCCCGAAATTCGCCCGTTGCACTAAAAATTGCAAAACTGAAACGGGCGCATTCATACAGCAAGTCGTTTCATTGTCCTTAACAGAAAATGTTCATGTTTGACCTCGAGGTAGGGGAAATCCGCAAAACCACAAGTAGATGCACTTGGAACCACTGGAACACCACTGTCTAGATGATGCAGCATATGGCACCTCTGAAATACCACTGTCAGTAGATGGAGCACAAGGGATTGCAAGAATGTCACCCTGCATTGAAAAATAATATGCATTGTGAGTGTGCACTGCATATGCACCTCGTACTACAGCGCAAACACAATCGTAAACACGTTCCCGCTATTTATTGTGTCATTGTGTGTTCGAGCACTAATACAACGTGAATACACACCTACTTCCCCAGACCCTTTTGCTACAGTATATTGTTCATTATTGTCCTGTACACTGCAGAAAATTTAGTGCCAGTGTAATGGCATGCATGATTAGTTGCGCAGGGAACAAACGGCAAAGGGAACAAAGCTGATGCTATGTGCGCTACTGGTCTCCCTGTGCATTAAAAAAAGAAGGCGCACACAGTGATGAACCTTTTCTACAACTGCTTCTGTTCTAAAAGATGGAAAAAATTGTTAATAAATGTGCACCTACTAGCTCTGTGATCAACCTGGGCGAAATATTGTGCTGTAATAACTGTCATATAAGCAACAAATGAAACCAACAGACAATATTAAGCTCTGTCTAACAAAGAAACTAGCCCTCGAACAACTACTTTCCTTTAATAACAATCA
The DNA here is from genome assembly GCF_013339695.2 of Rhipicephalus sanguineus. Classification (NCBI taxonomy): domain Eukaryota; kingdom Metazoa; phylum Arthropoda; class Arachnida; order Ixodida; family Ixodidae; genus Rhipicephalus; species Rhipicephalus sanguineus. The sequence continues at coordinate 36,595,137 of NC_051183.1, read as the reverse complement.
TAGTTGTGTACCTGATCGATAGTACATAGGTGTGAGCATGTATTCAGAATTTCGAATACGAATCGAGTACTTCGATAATATAGATGGCTTGCACTGACGTCAATGAGACAGTCAGGTTGGAGCACCAACATAACGGGACTTGAACTCGGTGACGTCACGTTTGTGTTATCAGTACCTCGCATGCTGGTTCCTTCGTTATTCAAACACAGATGCCCAATGACGTTCCAGCGACGTCGTTATCACACTGAAGCAGGTTAATCGCCGCGTGATTATACTGCTTTGACGTCATCAAATCCGCCATGTTGGAGCCATGTTGTGAGTCTTTGACGTCACGTGCAAGCCATGTATATTAATTAGCATATTGGGCTAAAAAGTGTGAAATCACGCTTTTTGGAACATTCGGACAAATTCGAACAAATGAACACTTGAGTGCTACGCATTCATGTCTTTCAAGTAAGATATCACTAACACGTAATCGTCCTAAGCCTGCTAAGGTTAAAACGTAATTGCGACGAATCGCCCCTGTCGTAGTGGCTGGCCATATGCCTACCGGTTGGCGCATGCCGCTATCACGATTTCTCGCGGAAAGATTAACCGCGTCCCTCAACTCGTGATATGGCCGACGCCACGCAAAAGGTATTTCGTCCTTTGGGAAAGCGAAAGGCCTATCAATAAGTCTGACTTCAGCGCGAATGCATGCGGCAACGCCGTTACAGATAAACACCGGAAAGCACGAAAAACGCGGTTACGGCCACCTATGAACTTGCCAGTACGGCACAGCCCTATAACCATAAGAAAGTGAAGCCATCTGCCACAGCGCTGTTGTATGCGTGCTGCGCGGCGTAAATAGGTGACGAGCAAAACGCGCCTGGCCGACATTGGCTGTCGTTCCTTGAGATGAACCGCGAAGTGCGCGTCCGTTGCGGAAACTAAAACAGCTAGCCCTCGCAAGGCCTTTCGCTTTCCCAAAGGACGAAAGACCTTTTGCGTGGCGTCGGCCATATCACGAGTTGAGGGACGCGGTTAATTTTTCCGCGACAAATCGTGATCGCGGCATGCGCCAACCGGTAGGCATATGGCCAGCTACTACGACAGGGGCGATTCGTCGCAACTCCGTTTTAACCTTAGCAGGCTTAGAACGATTACGTGTTAGTGATACCTTAATTAAACGCGGCACCTGCGCTCTGATAGGAGAGGAGCGGGTACGAAGAATATTCTACAGGAGGGGGTCGGCCAACTGAAGCCCGCGGGGCAGCATTATGTGGCCCCCGCACAACGTCAGGCCCTCCCCCCCCCTCCTCTTTTCACTACCTATATCTGAAGGCCGACATGGCAGTTCTGACCTCAAATGGGGTTTAGATAAGAACAAAAATTGCTTGCGGTTGGCATTACAACGATTGTTTGTAAATTGCAGCCTCAGGAGATGCGTGCTAAACACAAACGTGATTTCTATTCCAGTTTTGCACGTTATTGTTCGTTCCACGAATTCGTTTGCTTTGACTGCAAACCGTCCATAAAGCTGAGTACATGGGTCGTCAAAAAAGCCGGCAGATCCCACGCATTGTGGGAATCGATGTAATGCGAAGCAGCCAGCAAACAGCTGCATACATCGTCTTGTATGTCGTTTAGCAAAATGCGTAACATGGTTTTCATGTTAACTCCTAATATTTATGTTCGTCACACAGTAACGTCGCGCAATACCAACTTCGGGGTAGATCAAGCTAGCGAAACGGCCGCCAGCGCACCATGAGCCTGGCACGTAAGTCATGCTGTACATGACATGCGTGTCATGATTTTCATGTTAACTCGTGTTATTTATGTTCGTCACACAGTCACGTCGCAGGATACCAATTTCGGCGTATATCGAGCTAGCGAAACGGCCGCCAGCGCACCATGAGCGTGGCACGTGTCATGCTGTACATGACATGCGTGTCATGATTTTCATGTTAACTCGTGTTATTTATGTTCGTCACAAAGTCGTGACGCGCAATACCATTTTCGGGGCAGATCAAGCTAGCGAAACGACCGCCAGCGCCCCATGAGCGTGGCACGTAAGTCATGCTGTACATGACATGCGTGTCATGATTTTCATGTTAACTCGTGTTATTTATGTTCGTCACACAGTCGTGACGCGCAATACCAATTTCGCGGCAGATCAAGCTAGCGAAACGGCCGCCAGCGCCCCATGAGCATGGCACGTAAGTCATGCTGTACATGACATACGTGTCATGATTTTCGTATTAACTCGTGTTATTTATGTTCGTCACACAGTCATGAAGCGCAATACCAATTTCGCGGCAGATCAAGCTAGCGAAACGGCCGCCAGCGCCCCATAAGCGTGGCACGTAAGTCATGCTGTACATGACATGCGTGTCATGATTTTCGTGTTAACTCGTTTTTTTATGTTCGTCACACAGTCGTGACGCGCAATACCAATTTCGCAGCAGATCAAGCTAGCGAAACGGCCGCCAGCGCCCCATGAGCGTGGCACGTAAGTCATGCTGTACATGACATACGTGTCATGATTTTCGTGTTAACTCGTGTTATTTATGTTCGTCACACAGTCATGAAGCGCAATACCAATTTCGCGGCAGATCAAGCTAGCGAAACGGCCGCCAGCGCCCCATGAGCGTGGCACGTAAGTCATGCTGTACATGACATACGTGTCATGATATTCGTGTTAACTCGTGTTATTTATGTTCGTCACACAGTCACGAAGCGCAATACCAATTTCGCGGCAGATCAAGCTAGCGAAACGGCCGCCAGCGCCCCATGAGCGTGGCACGTAAGTCATGCTGTACATGACATACGTGTCATGATATTCGTGTTAACTCGTGTTATTTATGTTCGTCACACAGTCATGAAGCGCAATACCAATTTCGCGGCAGATCAAGCTAGCGAAAAGGCCGCCAGCGCCCCATGAGCGTGGCACGTAAGTCATGCTGTACATGACATACGTGTCATGATATTCGTGTTAACTTGTGTTATTTATGTTCGTCACACAGTCATGAAGCGCAATACCAATTTTGGTGTATATCAAGCTAGCGAAACGGCCGCCAGCGCCCCATGAGCGTGGCACGTAAGTTATGCTGTAAATGACATGTGTGTCATGACTTTCATGTTAACTCGTGTTATTTATGTTCGTCACACAGTCACGTCGCAGGATACCGATTTCGGCGTATATCGAGCTAGCGAAACGGCCGCCAGCGCCCCATGAGCGTGGCACGTAAGTTATGCTGTAAATGACATGTGTGTCATGACTTTCATGTTAACTCGTGTTATTTATGTTCGTCACACAGTCACGTCGCAGGATACCAATTTCGGCGTATATCGAGCTAGCGAAACGGCCGCCAGGGCACCATGAGCGTGGCACGTAAGTCATGCTGTACATGACATGCGTGTCATGATTTTCATGTTATCTCGTGTGTTTATGTTCGTCACACAGTCACGTCGCGCAATACCATTTTCGGGGCAGATCAAGCAAGCGAAACGACCGCCAGCGCCCCATGAGCGTGGCACGTAAGTCATGCTGTACATGACATGCGTGTCATGATTTTCGTGTTAACTCGTTTTTTTATGTTCGTCACACAGTCGTGACGCGCAATACCAATTTCGCGGCAGATCAAGCTAGCGAAACGACCGCCAGCGCCCCATGAGCGTGGCACGTAAGTCATGCTGTACATGACATACGTGTCATGATTTTCGTGTTAACTCGTGTTATTTATGTTCGTCACACAGTCATGAAGCGCAATACCAATTTCGCGGCAGATCAAGCTAGCGAAACGGCCGCCAGCGCCCCATGAGCGTGGCACGTAAGTCATGCTGTACATGACATACGTGTCATGATATCCGTGTTAACTCGTGTTATTTATGTTCGTCACACAGTCATGAAGCGCAATACCAATTTCGCGGCAGATCAAGCTAGCGAAAAGGCCGCCAGCGCCCCATGAGCGTGGCACGTAAGTCATGCTGTACATGACATACGTGTCATGATATTCGTGTTAACTTGTGTTATTTATGTTCGTCACACAGTCATGAAGCGCAATACCAATTTCGGGGTAGATCAAGCTAGCGAAACGGCCGCCAGCGCCCCATGAGCGTGGCACGTAAGTCATGCTGTACATGACATGCGTGTCATGATTTTCACGTTAACTTGTGTTATTTATGTTCGTTACACAGTCACGGCGCAAGATACCAATTTTGGTGTATATAAAGCTAGCGAAACGGCCGCCAGCGCACCATGAGCGTGGCATGTATATCATGCTGTACATGACATGCGTGTCATGATTTTCATGTTATAACTTGTCATTTATGTTCGTCTTACAGTCATGTTACACCATACCAACTTTGGTGTACATTCGATTAACGAAGCGACCAGGAGAGCACAAAGTCGTAGGCGGCTAGATAGATAGATAGATAGATACGCTCAAAGTCGCAGAAGTTCGCTAAGAAATGCTTCGCATTTAATAAGTTACGCCGCGCGCGATAGAGGCCGAAAGGGGAGGATCAACCGGTTGGAAAACGTGAAACTGCACGTGTCAAAGATGTGTGTGTGTGGGGGGGGGGGGGGGGGGGGAAGCGACACCCGAAACAGCACAATGCAGAGAAAACACGAACAAGCAGCGGCAGCGAGTGTTTCGCTTACTTAAGTTTTTTCGTATTTTTCTTGTTTTGTGTGCAGCTTAACGCGGGCGTACCGAGTCCCCAAGTAGCCAAACTGTCGACCCTGTTGCATTATATAACCTAGGTAGGTGTCCCGCCGCATTGTACGAGCTCAGGCAGACATTCACTTACATCCGAGTATTACACACGCGCTTTGAGGTATAGTGACAAAATGGCTGTGCGCAGCGGTCCACAGCCAAATGTAACATGAAGCGCGAACCAGCCGCTGCCCGACACCGCGGACGGCGCACTTTCGACGCTGAAACGATTCGCTTCACGAAGGCAGAGAACAAGGCGCGGATTCGAAGCGCGGCCGGCGCGCCAGCAAACAACGAAAGGACGAAAGAGTTCAGAACAACGGGTGCTGCGCCTGCACGAAATTCGTCGCAGGCGGCAGCGGCCGCCAAGCTTCCCTGTTCCATTCAGCAGTGAACCGCTCTGTACATACAATGACATCTCAAACAAGACACAAACGCTAAGCACAACAACATAAAAGAGAAAGCAGGTACTCGCCTGGAACATTCGTGATGATAAGATCCCATACTGCCAACAATGGCGTCACAATGGCACGGCTGAATCTAGACGTATCCATTTTCGACAGCGTACAGCCACTTTCCCTACTTTCCCTGAGAAGACGCATGGCTAACGCACAACGTAGGGGCGACATCTTAGATCACACCACGCGCATATCAATCACAGCTGCACAACATATAAGTTAACACATCGCTGTACGCGAACAAAAACCAAACTATACCGCACGACGACGCACAACCACAGCCAAGCGAGAACGAAGCACAGCGCGGCCGGCGCGGCTTCCTCTGGCTTCCAGGCTAAGAGCACCCCACGTGATTCTGCGCGCTATCACGTGACTGCCGACTGTTTTCATCGCCAGGAGCGCTAGGAGCCTTGGCTTCCGAGATGGAAGGTGCGCTATCTCGGAGGCGATGGCGTAGTTTGTAAGAATGGCAGACTGGGCGTGTCGGTTTAGCATATTTGAAGTGTAAGGCGCGGTAACGACGACGGACAGTACGCACACGCTTGTGACAGCGCGTGATGGGCATATAAACTGTGCTGTTTTCGAAGTAAACATTGTTGAAAGTGGCGCTCTGTGTGTGTACCTTACCATGGTACCTTACACTTCAAATACGATGTCATAGCGTGCGTAGTTCTCGCTCCCTCCCTCAGTTACCGTAGTCTTCGTCTTTTCTCACCCTTGAGCAGTGGGATGGGAGTTGGCAGTGCGTGCGCCGTGCCGTGCATCCAGCCATCATCGGGTTTACAGCATATGACTTGCACTTATTGTCATGCCGTAAGTTTTACGAGCATGCGCGGTCATGCATGCGCTGCGCTAAATCGGCGCAGCATGTGAGGCGACATGTATACATGCATGGACGTTCGTGTGTCCTAGGAACTCTCTCATGCAAAGGTGAGCGCAAGGAGGGGGAAGGGGGGCGGCCGCTTTCTCAAGTAAACTGTAAGGGGGCGCCAATTCTGCCCCATACATTTACTCTGTCGAACCTCTCGAGTCATCTTTAATGCGCAGGGTTATGGCTGCGCATGCTCTTCGACAATAATGTCAACGGAGGACCTTCGATGGTGAATACGAAGCGCAATTTACCTCCAACCTTTTTACCCCCGGTGGCCGTCGGGAGAAGCACGCCATCGCTTCATTTTCATTTTTGCGTCCATGGTTCATCCATGGTTGAGCTTGTTTTGTTCCTTTCGGACTCGACAAAGTGCAAGGGGGGGGGGGGTGCTGTAGTGAGACTTGCCCCTCCCCCCTGATGGAGAAATCTGAGCACGCCTATGTTCTCATTTTCCTCGTTCGGTAGCGAGGTGCTAACATTATTGTTACTCATGTGTGTCCCCTTAAGGTGACATTAATTTCCTTCCGAGTCTTTGCTTACCTTTTCCAAGTGCTTCTGTGCGGAAATCATTAACGTGGAGAAATTGTGCAGCAAGTTTTTGGCTTGGTATACTGAACCGATAATGATTTCCCTGCAGGTTTCCCTTGCATGGATGAGTGGTACGAATTCGGGTGTTGAAGTGTTAGCTTCCGTAATGTTTACATAAGCTGCCTAATTAGTACCACAAGGCAAGTGTCATTGTATCCCATCTTGTTTAATGAACCTCAGTGAGGCCTCGGCTTACTCTAATGTTTGTGGACGAAAAATTCATACCACAGATACATTTTCCACTGCACGCACGTAAACAAGTGGGTCGTGAAACTTTATGCATCAGTGTGTAATGTATGCATAATTACGTATGTCAAAATTGCGTGCTCTATGTTGTATACATTCCACATGTACAATTGTACTATATTAGCCTATATCTTGGCCTGTTCAAAGTAATTCTTTTTTGTCTGTCTTATTGGCTAAGTGAACAATTAAAAGTGTTCATACCAAAACTTGTAAAGTGTTCATGCAGGCGGGAAGTTCTCTGTCCCACTTACAGCTTTATACCCAGAAAGGTTTTGTAATGATTTCGACTTCTGTTCTAAATTGCTTCTACATTTGTATATGCGCCCTCGTATAAATGTTCATGCGGTTGATATGTATACTGGAAAATATGAAACGGTAAGGCACACCTCGAGCCTGTGCAAAAAAAAGTGTTTGCTGATTTTCTTGCACATTTTCTCGAGTCTTGTAGTATTTTGTGAAGCAATGATACTTCGTCATTTGTCTATGGTATGGTATGGTAAACTTGATTGAGGTCCTGCAGGGCGTGTCTCAACAGGCAGCGGGCCGCTCCCACGTAGGGACCGTATGTGAAAATAAAATATCACGAGAATTAACATTGTGCCAATGGCTCCACCATTTACTTGTTTCCGTAATGTCACTGACATCGTAACGTTATAAAAGGCAGTACAACAACAGACGCATTGCGCAATGCACGCGATTTTAATATGCGTGCATGGATGCAGCTTACTGCTTCAATGTGCACCCTTCACTTCTTCCATTAACACCCTTATGAAAGACAATAACACCCTTTTTCCGCGCACACCCTTCTCTTAGGGTGTATATAAAGAAAAAAGGGTGTTGTGCAATAGAAAAAAGGGTGTTAATGTCATTAACACCCTTTTTACACCCTTAAGGGTGTAAAAATGTCTAGTGTGTAGCAACATGTTCAATTTTGTTTGTTTGCCTCACACGAATATTCGAGTCCGTAGTTCAAAACAGGGCAACGTAAACACGGACAAGATGCACACGCGACTTGTCCGTGCTTACGTTGCGCTGTTTTTAACTATGGGTTTCGTACCAACTGGCTCGTATTCACACACTTTTGAGAATACTCGAGTAAACGCCACAAAGTTTCGGAGTAACAGAATCTCTCAACACGCGATGTATAAGGGCTTTAAATTATAATCGGATATGTGCGGTAGAGGTCAGTTTGGAAACCCGAAGTTTCTTTTTGTTGTAGCCGAGACTTAAGAAAGAAACAAGGGATTTCGTTCAAGCAAACAAAAGAAGAAACTATAACTGCTGCAATAAACGCAGCGTGTTCATTTTGTTTCTTTATCCTGAAACGAATACTCAAGTACACGTCACAATGTTTTCGCACTAACATATTCTCATGCCGCACGAAGCATAGTGGTTGTGGCTTATAAACGGATACATGCGGAAGGAGCCAATTTGGAAATACGAAGTTTCTTCTTGCTGTAGCCGATGACTTAAGAAAGAAACGAGGGGTTTCGTTAAAGGAAACAAAAGCAGAAAACTATAACAAGCCGAACGGAACAAGGTCGCCTTTCTTTTTTTGTTTTCTTCTTGATTTTCTCGTCTGTGCGCGTCTTGTCGCTGCACGGAAAAAGAAAACATCTTCCTTTCGTCCCGGTTTTTATGGGTGCTGGATCGCGTGGTGCGTGCATTGCAGATTAAGCGCAAGCAGGTACGGCAGTGTTCGTGGAGCACGGCAACGCCAGAGATGGAGATCGCTGAGTAAATATGGCCGTCGCGTGGCCTTCTCCCTCTAGAGGGACTACCGTTTATCTTTGTGTTTTAGTCCACCTTTATTCTGTTAAGTTCGCTCGAATAGGCTGTAGAAGACGACGAAAAAAAAAAAAGCTAAATTGCGAACAATCGTGTCATCGCAGGAAAAAAATAAATAAGCTGTACGTAGAAAGGGGGTTTCGGGAAATCTGTTGTCGTGTGATCCCCGTATACTACCGTATTAAGGCCGGTAAAAGGTAAATCTGCGCGGCGTCTGCACAAGGACGGTCGTGCGGTGCAATGTGTATGTGCTCGAGATGGCATGGCTAGATCTCAGAGGCAGCTATAGCAAGCCGTTCAAGAAGAGATCTGAGCTCAGCGATGTGCACTTCAGTGCGCGTGGCCTCCGAGACTTTCGACGCGGAGGAAAACACCGTTCTGATGTAAGTAATCTCGGGGGCCTCGCACCGTTAGCACAACGGATTGAAAGCGGTGCAGATTGAGGCTTTAGGTGCGATCACAGTGCACACACGCTGCAGTCATGTTGCATGTAATCCGTAAGGCACATCAATGGATGTTGTATGGTTTCCCCTGATTTATTTGAAGCTGCCTTACACTTCATATGTTTCCGCCCATAGTTTCATAATAGAACACTGGAGGGAAATTTGGCGCTAGAGTCTATGGGAGCTGCAACCCATAGCGTTTCAGCCAGCTTGGAAACGACGGGTAGTACATTGCCTAGGCTTCGTTCTTTCGGCTCCAGGCCGTCTGGCCTGGAGCCGCTTTGTCGCAAGACGAAGTTCATCAACCGTTCAGCAGTCTCACTTCACCACCTTGACCCTTTTAGGCTCACCAATTCAAATGAGATCATGAGGTTCACAACGAGCCATTCTTTTATCCGAGACAAGAGCCAAAATACAACAATAAAAAGAGCCACAGGCGCGTTCGGTGCCGCAAGCACAAAGTCTAGGCAAATCCATGTACTACCCATTATTCCCACGATGGCTTAATGATCCCAACGAAACAGTTCCCTCCAGTAAATATTGTAGGAAACTCTATGTTCCCGCGTACAAAATGGCGGAATTTCTTTCATTTTTTTGTTTGGTATGCCTTATATGTTACTCCATGGAATAGTCACATTGGGCGTTTACATTGGCCGAGGAGTACTGCGGCGCAACCAGTTGCAGATTGACAACTTGACACACTCAAATGCGTTTTAGCTTATTGGCGCACTCTGTGACATATTCACTGCTGTATTTACAGGTGTATTCCTACGTCAGCGTATTCAAAGGCCTATTTACTTTCATACTCGCCGTTGCTTTCCCAGCTCGACACCATCCTATGGCGTATTTACCGGCTTATTCATACACAACTTATTCATACTTCTGCTCAAGACAATCGACTCAGAAGAAATAGAAGATGGCTTCCGCACTCCGATCGCCTTTGCCGAATGCACAAGGTACCGTGTGACTTGCATCACAGCTTGGCGAGTATATTCTTATCGCTTGTTTCGAGGGTCCCTATCAAGAGCTTCCGTTCCACGCATGGCAAGAGTGAAAAAAAAAAAAAGAAACAAACGCAGCCGTTGTTCAGAGAGAAGGGACAATCTGTTCGACAGAGAAGATGCGAGGCAATCATCAAGCGGAGAACTTATTCTTCGAGAGAAAGCTGTTGTTACCCAATGGTAAACAGCCCTCACAAATAATGTGCTTGGGTAGCGCAAATAATGTGGCTGGGTAGCACAAATAATGCGCTTGGACTGTCTACGACCATTCAGTGCAATTGGATAAACGGCGGAAGCCGTGACCAACGAACGGCCGGTGATGTTCGAGCGGCCCAGAGGGCGATCTGTCCCCTGCAACTGGCTCACATCAATAAGCAAAAGAACAACTAACAACCACAACAACGACAGACAGCAACAACAACGACGTCAACAACCAAATTGTTACGGATGAAAATCAACCCGAGGATGAAGATAGAAGTGCAGTGATGGTAAGTACAAAGCGACAGGAGGAGGGAGAAACAATAATAGCAGCAACAACAGCAACAACGGCAACAACAGCAACACAGCGGGAGCAAGATCAGTAGCAACAACAGCAACGACGACAACAACCAAATTGTTACGAATGAAAAACAAGCAAATGTTGAAAAAAGGAGCGAAGGTAAGATGACAGTAAGCACGAAGGGTCAGATGAAGGGAAAACGATAGCAACAGCAACAACAACAATAACAACACAGCAAGAGCAAGACCAGCAACAGCAACAACAATGACAACAAAAACAACAACGTTGTTACGGCTGAAAAGCAACCGAAGGATGAAGAAAGAAGCGCAGATAAGACGACGGTTAGCACGAAGGGACATATGAAGGAAAAACAATAACAGCAACGACAACAAACAATAACAACACAGCGGCAGCAAGAGCAACAACAAACAGCAACGATGACGACGACAACAACAAACAAATTGTCACGCCTGGAAAGGATCTAAGTGATGAAGAAAGAAGTGCAGATAAGACGATGGCAAGCACGAAGGTACGGATGAAGGGAAAACAACAACAACACAGCAGCAGCAAGACCACCACCAACAACAACAACGACGACAACGACCGCAAGAAGGTTATGCGTGCAAAGCAAAGAAGGAAGGGGAGTCATGGAGAGGACAACGGGCAGGGTTGAGAGAAGAGGGACAGGAACTGGCGTCAGAACGCCCCAGCAGCAACAAACGCTCAAGCAGTTGCAGCAGCAGCAGCAGCAGCAGCATCACAGCACGCCGCGTCACATGCAGCGGCGAGAACGCCGGAGGAAGAAGCCGGTTTGCCGCACTCGCTCCGTACAGCCGGCGTTTTTGCCGGAGAGAGGAACCGGTGAGGAAGAAACTCGCGCGGCCCACGAGCAAGGTCCTCACGACGCGGTCAGTCAGTCGACGAACGACCGCTGAACCAGCAGGACGCCCCGAGCAAACCTCTCCCGCCACGAGGGAGTTGTAACAGCTCCCGTCGCTTCGAGTTCGACGTCGAGACGTCGAGACATACGTCGGCTCGGTTAGTCCGGCACGTCTTGTGGACCCGGACCGGGTCTCGCCTCAGGATCGGTTTGAAGGGGCACGTCGTTGCTTCTGTCGTGCCTAGAGGACAGTGACGTCGGCTATCTGTCAGGTCGCTGGCCCTGTTTCTACCTTTCGTTTCTCTCGGAGGAGTGGGGGTTTCGCTTCGTAGACTGGTCGTGGACATGGGACGGTCTTTTGACGAATCTGCAACCGGTGGGAGCTCTCGCTTTTTGTAGGGAAAGGTAGATCTGAGGTAAGTGTCCGTGTTTTTTTTTTTTTTTTTGTCTACCGACATACACTTGCAAACACGTGCGCGTCACAAGGCCGGTCCGATCCTGCCAGGAAAGAATATGATGGTTGCTTAGATAGTTGGTAAACGTGGCGAGACATGTTGTAATAACAATTAATAATTGTTGGCGCTTTTACGCCCCTGAAACACGATACACTTAAGAGAGATGGCGTAGCGGAGGGCTCTGCAAATTTAGAACGTCTGGTGTTCTTTCACGTGCACTGACATCGCAGAGTACACTGGCCTCTAGCATTTCGCCTCCTTTGAAATGCGAGGATCGAACCCGTGTATTATGGGCAGCAGAAGAGCACCGTAATGGTTATACCACCATGGTGGACGAGACAAGCAGACTTGATGGAATCTTAGCAACCTCTGAGATCTGGTTAGTTGGTAATGATAAGCAACGTCTTACAGCACAAATTAAACGAAATAAGATAAAGAGAACACAAGACAAGCGCTCGTCCTGTGCTCTTGTTTCGTGGTTTCGTTTAACTTGCGTAACCAGAAGCCACAGATGTTGAAAGTTTGAAGGGTATGGTGATGACACTAGCGGTCCTATACGACATGGATCGGGCGGTTCTTGCGCACACGTGTTTTGCCCTTCGCGACCTGTGCAAATTGATAGCAACTGTCACAAGCTCTGTAGACATTGTTGTGGCACCAACAATCGCACATGCGGGTTCTGGGGGTGTGCTTGTGCGGCCAGGTGTCTTGCCGCTTACAATGATGTGCGTCAAAAATGTGGGACAGATTAAATGATATTATCGCTTGTTCAGTGCGTTCTACACCTGATTGAACTCGTGAAGTTTGATGAAAAGCTTGTTAGCAGGTAGGTGTGCACCTGATTTAACTCGTGAAGTTTGATGAAAAGCTCGTTAGCAGGTAGGTGTACATCTTTGGAGTGCCGCCTGTTCTATGCCTTAGGTCGGGTAGATCGCGTGCGCATGTTTCACATGCACATTCGTCGACATTCTACCACCTGAACGGTTTCAGGTGCTCACAGATGCGATTTCAGAGTTGTATTGACGGGAAGGTAATTAGCGAGGTCGGTGTCAGACTCAAAATATTGCGACTAATTGTGGTCTACGTACTTGATTCATAGTTTGGGGCGGACCATTACGCCTTGAAGGCCGATATCATTTAACAATATGTCGAGGCAGTTGATACTAATCACGTGTGAATGTTTATTGGCTGTGTGGTGCTTGTTTTAAGCGGCGAGCCGTTCTTGATGTAGACTCTGCAGTGCAGATATGCAGCGCATGTATCTTCTTTCTGTATGTGTGTGCCTGTGCGTTCTTTGACAATTGCTATGACGTTGCGCCTTTTCAAACTCTGCGTCGATTATAATGGCACACGCGCGGTTAGAGGGAATCGCGTGATGCATGGCGCAGGTGGAAGCTAATTATGGCATATTTCATCCAATAACAACTGCCCAGGCCGTTTCGTCTGCATTCTGGGGCGGCTAAACGTATAATATTATCTTGACTACTGGAGCCAGTATATCTGCCACACGCATTTTATCCACTGTCGAAGCATTTTGTGTTCCGGCTGGTATAAGTGCCGTTGAAATGTGGTGAACCTTCTCGTGTACAAGCTGTCCATTGATCGAATGGAATTACTGTGCAAATGATAGTATCTCAGTTGGATGTTGCGCATTCTTCCGCGCTTTCCTGTGAATGTCTTATGCTTAGACATAAGAAAATGCGTGGTAGTTAACATGATTGTTAAAGTCCATAAGTTACTTGAACATTAAAGCTTGTTGAGATTTTGTTAGTAATGTACAGACTGTGGAGAACACGCGCTGTAGTGTCTTCTTTGTTCGAAAAATTTTGCATTAAGTGAGCTCATGAGCTCTGGAGCATGCGGCAGCAGTACAGTAACAGCTGTATTTATTGACGATCAGAAACTACTAATGCATTTACTGGTGTCCTACAGACAACGTAAAATAAATTAGATGTAGGTCTGCTGACGACGAGTCTCACGACATATATGTTTAACGTGTTTGGAAATTATAGTTCTGAAATTGTAAACACGTTACAGCAAAATGTACGATACGGAACAACTGTTACCAGATGTAAACCACCTAAGGCGCATCTGCCAATTTGTACTAAATGTCCAGCTCCGTTTTATTCGGATTCATGATGCCATTCCGTACATAGTATCACCCTTTGGGCGTCATGTATTAATATATTTGTCAAGTTAACGGAATTTCTATTTGAACTTGGAGCTCAACATCGAGTGCGGTGTGGCACTGCATAATGTTATGCGACGAGAAGAAGAGATGGGTTGCCGCTGGGTGTTTAATTTGATGTACTGTTGATTATTTATACCATAAGACGTCCTCATACATACGCTTGTTAAAGCCACAGTTTCTGAATAAAAGCCACGAGGTCACGACTGAATACGCTCTTGCAACTACATGGATCACCTTGGTTATAGATGGCATGCTATAAGAGCAGCCTTGGACACACCGCTCTGTTCACATCTTTTCCACACAAGACATGCGTCATACCTTATCTGTGTCTTTTCTTCCTTATAAATTAATTGCTTCAAGTTCGTAGCACATCAAGCAGCTTAAAAATGCACTGCTATATATTTCTTCAATAACCCCGCTTCACACTTCCGTTTCTTTATCAGTGGTCCGCCTCGGTGACAAAGTGGTTACGGTGCCCGGCTTCTAAACCTAAGGTCGCGGGTTCGATCCCGGTTGCGCGGTCGCAAAACGTATGCTTCATCGAAAGGCTCCGAAACTTATTTGGTCGGCCTGTACATGGCCAAGAAACTCTCCTTGCGCGGGCTGTAATGTACTGTACGGAAGCTACACGCGGTCGCGAAAACGGCAGCCAGCGTATAAATAACGCTGTCAACCGACGCGCGGCATTCATTTCTCGAGCCAGGTGTGCGACTGTGTGTCTCGCTCGACAGTTGCGTAACTTATAACCGGCGGCACATTCTTTTTCAGAGAGACCGCCACTCCGGGAGCCCTCAGAAGAAAGGAAGCATTTGCCGCCAGAGGGAACGAGTAGACCGACTGCTTGCGGGGACATTCGCCTGGCATCGGGACATCCAGGGAGCAATCGAGAAAGAAGAGGGAGCAAAAACGAAGCGAGGAAGTTTCTTCGGGCCCAGAAGAGTCGATCGCAACCGAGCGCATATCTACACACCTACCGAAGCCATCGGAGTTAGCCGCTCAAGAAGCAGGCATATCGAACAGGGAAGCTGGATAGCTCGGTAGGCCCGTAACCCCGATCTCGACCGTCGCTCCGTCGTCTCCAGCACCGGGAAATTCCGCGGAGGACACAGCAGGGATTGGCGAAAGAGAGAGAAAGAGAGGGGAAAGAGAGACGTGAGCGCACACACAACGCTCTCGGCAAAAGACCATAAGAGACGGGCAGGTGCTCGCTGCCGGCCTCGAAACTAGAAGGCCTCTCCTACGGCAGCAATCACACGCAAGAGCGGAACGAAGACAAACGTGACGCCTTCGACGTGTGTGCGTTGCGTCTGCTTGCCGTTTCTTACGACCGAGTGCGGTCCCCTCTGTCGTTCGACAAGAAACTTATACTACTTCTTGGTCGAGAAGTTCGTACCACGGACGTTCCCCCGCACCAACTCGCCTACCTACCTACCCCGACCGTCTAGCAGCGAGTGAAGCGCGCTCTCTCTTCCAGGCCCCAGCGAACGGCTCACTGCATCGGGAGCATCTCTCCTCGGACCCGCTTCTCTTCTTTTTTTGCTTCTCCGCTTCCATCACGAGTGGCTTCTTCCTCCTCATCCACACGCGCTCGCTCCGGCCTCCGGGAGAAGGTCAAGAGAACCACCTGGCCGAAGAAGAAGAGTGTGCCGGCCGGCGCGAAAACGTAAGCGCGAAAGCGGTTCGTCGTGAGGGCCACCTTCTCGGTTTCTTTTATTATTTTCTCTCCGGCGTGGCTTCGTTCGACTCGTGCCTTCTCGCTGGGAGTTTGTTTGTCGGTACGGAGACCAGGATCTCCGTTTGACTCCGCCCGGACAAGCGTGACACCTTTGTGCGTGTGCTGTGTGTGGGTGTTTCAGTAAGTGTTCTCCGTACGCCAGTTTATCGGCCATCTTCTAGCGCATCTGTCGACGATAGTGTGGTCCGAAGCTTGCTTCGCTGCCTGTAGTCTGCCGAGGCGTCCTACGCTTCGTTTCGTCTTTGGAAACAAAATGGCCGCACGGGACTTCATCTGCAGTTGAGCGAAGTGCTGAAGTAGAAGACCGCGTTCTTCAAAGTTAGAAGCAAGAGACGCGGCCAGCAAGAGCCGACGCCGAAGATTACATCTAGGATGACCAACAGAGCGAATCGTATCAAGGTCGCCGTCCTCGGCGGGCCCAGGTCCGGAAAGTCTGGTGAGTGGAGTGGTCGATGCCATTTTGTTGCTTTCTAACTTGGACCTTTAGCACTTTCCTTTGGCATTCAGAGATCTCTGTCCCCCTACTGCGTCGTTCTGTCTTGTTGGCACCTACGCGTGATAGACGACATTCCATGACCTTTACGGTCCTTTATACCTGTGTGTGTGCCAACAGGGCTCGCATTCCAGGGCGATTCTTGAGCCAACGTAGTGGAGAAAGTGCGGTTGTTTTGATATACTGTTTGCGTCGATGGAAGAGCAGCTTCTTCTTTTTTTTTGCCTGTGTTGTTTTTTTAAAGAGCACTTGTGTTGGTTGCCCCTCGCAGTAATCCGTGAATGCAAGTCTCTTGAGGCGATCGTGCATCATTCTGGAAAAGAGTAGTTCTATGTAAAACAGAAAAAAAGAGCTCATATACAAAGCACGATGGAGCGAGTGCTTTTTCATTATATACACTTTACCGCCGGTTGGATGACTTGAATTTTTTTATATCAGATTCTATGGTTTCCGCAGCGCACTTACGTAGGTGGTTTTTGATGCAAATCTCCTGGGTGACGTTTTTGATTCACAGAGTTCATCGTTCGAAACCAACTGCCACAATAGGCGAGAAGATATTCCTTGTGAATGTATACAATGAGTATAGTCGTAAAGTCAGCATTACGTGCTAATGCAAGACGAGTACATTCGCAGGGAATATTTAAGGTCCTTGAAAAACAGAGGTTAGTCTGCGTTACTTGGCTCCTTTACAAGACGATCCTGTGTTAGAGGGAGCACTCGATTGTGTGTCTTTAATATTGATGGTGCCCTAACTGCAAGCGGCTGGGCTGCAGAAACAATGTCCGTTGTCTGCACAGTTGTGTTCCCAAATGTCACAACGGCACACCACAAGTTATCTGCTGCATATCTAAGCGGCTGCGTTCGGACTTGCACAAATATCGCCACACTTGCACGCAAGTGTGGCTTTGACAGTGGAGCCGTCTGCATGCGTCAAAACTATAACAACCGCACTGCTTGTTGTGGCGTTGTTTCTAGCAATTACTCTTACGTCGGGCGTATGTATGCATGGTTCGTTACGCTTCCATCATAGAGGCGTTTCAAGGATATCGGTGTAGGCGGAAGTGCTTACGTCAAGGTGCTACAGTCGATCAAATAATAATGGCTCGTTAGGTTGAGTAAGTTATCCAGAGCGAAGATGAATGGAGCAGGATGCTTGCATCTTCAATTCAGAGTATCAAGAAACGTATTCGGCAAATAGCTGACAGGGACCCAACAGCTACTGATAAGCTACGGCGCCCTTGTAGAGCTAGCTGTCTTGACGTGCCCCCATGTAACCACTTGCACCTAGACGTACGTTCTGATTTACGCCATAATCGCAATTTCCTCAAGCGATTGTTTAGTTTTCTTGGTTGCCTACGTGAGCGATGTATTTTCCATAAGCCCGAGTCCTTGCACCCGGTCTTTCAGTCATTGGAACGCATTCTTCCTCGCCTGCATCGGGACTGGATTGTTGATTATATTTTTGAGATTAATGCGGTAGAGGTTTATTTGCGGTTGATATTGTTTCCTTCCTGTTATAGGTAGGTTGGGGACACGGGATTCACATAAGAGTGCTCCCCCGAAACACTTAGAGCATGTACGTTGGAAGATATCACTTCCGCAGTGAAGTTAAGATCCTTCTGCAGAAAAACACTTATAAGTTGACCTTCGTGTTTTATACGGTACTCTAAGACTGTTATAACGCAGTCCTTTAACCATGTTATGTGCGCGAGAAGATAGTAAGTACCAGCTGCAGTTGTACGTCATCAACCTCGGCAATGCAATGACGATTTTAAGTAGGGGTGTGCGAATATCAAATTTTTCGAATACGAATCGAATACGAATATCCACCTTCGAATATCGAATCGAATATCGAATATCAAAGGAAAAATGCCTACACAGTAACAATATTTTATTTAACATGTAGCTATTTGAAAAAAAATATTAACAGCCTGACTGACAACAAAACACACACTGCTGTCTCCAGAACACAATGTCCAGGCTAGCACAATGCACATCACAACGCAAGCAAATATCACGGCACAATGAAACGAATGACTAGCTGTTATCATGAAGAAATGTGAGTTGCTCCACATGATCAGGCAGCAAGCGCTCCCTTCTAACAGAGACAACCCCCCCCCCCCTGCCACTGAAAAGGCACGCTCGCTTGGAACAGAAGTGGCTGGTATAGGGAGGTACATGGGGCAAAGCTTTGCCAAACTGGGGTATCTGAAGGTGCCTACAGTCCGCCACCAGTCACATGGGTCACTGTCTTTCTTCAGAAGTGGTCCCGCATAGTGAACGAGTGGTAGTGCTTCACGTTACGGCCGCATAATATTGAAAATGTACGGTTACATGATCGCCAACAGCGCTGCACGTCGGAGATGCACCAGCAATAAATCATACGTATCGGGGCGCTCGTCGCAGGCAAATATCGTGCCTCCGTGTACTTACGATGTTTATCGCTCCTCTCGGCAACGTTTTTAGCTATACGAACGCAGCAGAAATGTGCATGATAATCGAATCGCATATTCGAATTTTTCGAATATTCGGAGTTATCGAATATTCGAAACTTTTCGAATACACGATTTTGGAATCGAATACGAATATTTCGAATGTAATATTTGACGAATATTCGAAACATTCGAATATTCGCACAGCCCTGATTTTAAGCCTTAGATGCCTCATCAAACGCGAAAAGTGACCATCGGTGGTGTCGGCGTCAACACGAGTAAGACAAAGAATAATCATCATTGATGGCATCACTACGACGTCACATAACCTGGCATCCCATGATGACGTCATCAGTTTCATCATCGCTTGGTCAAAGGCAAACCGATTGGAGGCACTGTAACACCATGTCGGGTGCAGAAGGCCTTCGGGGTTAAGGTGGGGGGGGGGGGGGGGGGGGGGAGTACACATACAACGGACTGAGTACAAAAAATGGCTTTCGCCTTTGAGTTGTCTTAGGCAGACGTAAAAGGGACCGCACGAATTTTTTTACTCACGGAGGCCTCATCAAGCTCGGTTTTCAACTGATGCTACGACACTGAAAACATATTCGTCGTTTACATGCCGATGAATACGAAAAGTTTGTATTCTCCAATTAATGGCAAACGATATCATATTGGTTAACGTTCGCATTATAGAGCCACCGATTGTAAATCAGTTTCAGATGAGTTCTACTTCAGCCCTGCCAAAACAAATGTTTTTTGCGGTTTACAACGGTCGTTTAGTTTGCTTCTTAGAAAGTGCACGACACAGGGAGGCAGTCGTGGCAACACGAAGAGACTTTGCAGCAATCACTTTACTAGTCTTTATTTCATCTGCATAGTCAAGTGGTCGAACAGCGTTTCCCTCTTAAGTATTCAAGAAAGCGATCAGGCAAGTTCGTCGTCGGCTGTAGCTCGCAAACCGTCTACGATGCCAAACGCACTGCAGTCTATTTGCGAGGACCCGAAGCAGGCGCATCAAACAGAAGCGGGCCGACAAGAGAGTCAACAGAAGCCAACGCTTATACTAAGACAAACATAGACAAGCCAAGCCGAACGCGTCGAGGCCCGCTCGAACAAGAAAGCGCAGATCGTGACCGACTCAAGTCGGTCTTCAAGTTCGGCGAACTTGAAGTTGAAGGGGATTGCGTATCTTTGTTTGTTTCGTCTTCAATATCCTCGTCCGCACGTGAGTGTTAGCAGCGGTGACATTTATTAAAGATAGCAGAGAGAAGCCAATCACAGCAACCAGAACCGGACTGCTGTGCTGGGTAGCGGAGTGGAAGGGGGGGGGGGGGGTAGGAACAGCTAAGAAGGAAACGCGGTCAATGGGATAGTGGTCATCTCTTCTTTAGCGCCCCGGTGGCTGCCGCAACGCCGTTGGCGCGATATTAAACGGCGGGCCGCGGGCTTCTTCGTTTTTTGTTTGGTCGGCGTCTCGCCGGTGAGTGTTGTCTTTTTTATTATGTCTCCTTTCGAAACCGATTTCGCCTGGTCTGGGCGAGCGCGCGCTCCTTGAGTTGTATGAACGGGCCACTCGCGTACCTTACCTGGCCCTGGCCTGCTGGCGAAGGAAAAAATGTAGGTTACGCTCTACAACAACCAACTCAACAGCCGCCGGGTTAGTGAACCCCAAAGGGTCCTCACATCTCCGACACGTGAAGAACTGCGCGAGCGCGCTGTGGATTGCCGCCTGAAGATGTTCGCGTCGCCTGCTTTCGCATTGGCTGTACGAGACGAACGCGTTTGAAAGCAGATGTCTGGAATCCTTTATCGGAGGCGTGAAAGAGACGGGAGGGTCTCTGTGTTGTGCGATTGGAACAGGGCGGTCGTTCCCTGCTCGCACCCAGCTTGACGTCTTGTCGCTACTCAGTGTGCAGTCGGTCGAGAGCGCGCGGTGACCTTAAAATAAAAGATTCACATTCGTACAAGAAGAGTGCCGACCCCTCCTTCACTTCTGCCTCCACCTCTACGGGGTCTGCAGTTGTGTCCCTGTCTCGGAGTCGAAGCCAAAAAGAAAGGTTGTTCTTCAAATTGGCACGCGGCGAGGATGACCGAGTAGTGGCGTGCTGGGTGGTGTGACGTAACAGGGTCTGACGAGATTCGTTGGCGAGCCCCCCCTCGCTTGTCCGAGTGCTGAGATTTAACGCCTCTACTGTCCCCTTCCCAGCTGGAGACTGGAGCGCGCCGGCAGGCGAGCAGGTTTCGTTTATTTTTCCTGGCACGAACAGTTTGTTTTGGCGATGCATCGACAATCAAGTGTGGTCGGGGTGGTCGTGCTTTCGCGCGTTTTTCTGCTGCCTTTCATTTCTTGATATATTTTTGCGTCGTTTGCATCTTAGCTATACGAAAATAGATTAGAGACGTTCAGATCCTGCAGCAGCAGAAATGCATCTTGCCGCCGCTGAGGCGTTTCCAGAAATGTATTTCAAGGATTCGTGGACATTCAAGCATGTTACCCACCTGCCGGTATGGCGTAAGGGGGGTCGAACCCTATATTTCAAGTAATGGGGTGCGTAGCTGGTTGTCAAGGGCGCATAGACGCTCACGCGCTGGCCCTCCATACGCATCTTTGGATATCCATGTGCATACGTGCGATTGTGTGTCTTTGCACATGAGTACAAAAATCGAAGAAACGCCCAAAAATACCAGAGATGCTATTGCAAAAGGAGCTGCACTCAATTTGTGCAGGTCAGGGGTGTAGCCAGAGGGGGGGGGGGGTTTCAAACCCCTCCCCGAAATTTTTCAGTTTTGCTTGTGTATATATACACGCGCACATACAAACGCACGCACGAACATACCTAAAGTACGGTTGAACCCCCCCCCCCCTCCGAAAAAAATTTCTGGCTACGCCCCTGGTGCAGGCATTTCTTTGCGACCCTCTTTACCTACACAATCACGCAAAGTTTAAATTTCTGAAGAAAAAAAAATGATAGCGCTGGTTACTGTTATGCCTTAACACATCACAGAGTTCCCAGTCATCATAAACGGACACAGCCATCAACGGCCATCAGTGGTCATGCAACGCTTTTAAGGTGTGACTGTTGAAAGACTGTTGCTGCATTCACGTCGGTCTGCACTTCTCCGCAGGACACTCCCTTCTATTTCCCCATTGATGAAATCCCTGTGTTATAAAATTAACTGGGGTCGCAATTAGGGTCTGCATTTGCACAGAGCTCAGCTAGTTCGGAGATCATTATGTTAGAGCCGGTCAGTTTCTGGAAATGCGTGCGTGAACAAATGTTTCAACCCTCCGAATTTCGATGTGTGCACGTATTTGTCTACCATGGCCCAGCTCAAGTCGGGCAGCTGAAGTTCAATAGGGATCACAATGTGTAAATTTCTGGGTTTTGACGAGCCAATAACACGGTATGATTATGAGGCACGCCGCAATCGGGGACTCTGGATTAACTTGGACTACCTGGGGCTCTTTAGCGTGCACCTAAGCCTAAGCACCTGAGTGTTCTTGCATTTCGCTTCCTTAGAAGTGCGACCCCCTTATAGATCCGAGACGGCCTTAAGCCGTCTCTTATCTATCGGCACATGCGCAACCCTATTGAGTACAGCTGGCCTGAATGCATGCCTTCTATCACACTGACATCGCCCCCTCCGGCTTGAAGCACGCTGTTTTCCTTTGCCCACGAACTAAAATGGCATATGAAGCCACTGTGTCGTCTACACTGAATTGATATATAGTCCTTGAAAGAAGACAGCAAACTGTCCTTGTCATATCCGGATTACAATGCGCGTCGAAGAGCTATGCTTGAAGGGTCTTGCATTTCAAGCATAGCTCGTAAAGACAAAGGCTCCTCTTTGATACAACAAAAGAGGTGGGATGTCCCGGAATTCTTCATTCCACGCTTCCTCCCGAACGAGCGCAGAATCGGAAGCGTAAAAAGAGTAGGAAAGAGACACCTATTGTCAGAACGGATACAAGGCCCTCACGACGCAATTCCGCAACGCATTCCAATCGCTTCTTGGAACAAAAGGATGTGTTTGCATTGATGCCTTCAATGCAGAGAGGTCCGAACGAAGAAACATAAGCGGCAACTATATCCGCCGGTGGGCAGTCCGACAGTACAATCGCTTCGCACGGGAACATCACGAAGTTCGCGGAGACAGCTAGGCAAACGGTGACCGGACGACCCTAACCGGTCTCCCGAGTCGCTAAAGAGACTGTCACTACGCAGTGACGTCTAGTGCACACAATGCGACGCGCCACGACTGCCTTATAGTGAGTCGCCCCGGAGTTGCTCGTTGAAACTGTCACTGCGAACAAAAGGCATCGCTCCCCGAGGCTACGGCGT
This sequence comes from Rhipicephalus sanguineus, assembly GCF_013339695.2. Classification (NCBI taxonomy): domain Eukaryota; kingdom Metazoa; phylum Arthropoda; class Arachnida; order Ixodida; family Ixodidae; genus Rhipicephalus; species Rhipicephalus sanguineus. The sequence goes on along the minus strand of NC_051183.1, from coordinate 36,572,011 downwards.
GGAGATGGGCCGGAAGCCTCCGCGGGGAATTGCACGCGGAGCACGCGATCCACAATAGCCGTCGCCGTAATCCAGCCTCGAATGCCGTAACCTCCCACCGCTGTCAAAGCTGTCTCGTAAATGACGCCGGCTAGGCGACGTCGGTGGCTGGGCGCGCGGATCTCGCCGCTTTGCGGGGCGAGTTTAAACAAACGTCTGTCAGGACGCCGTGTACGTATATGGACTCCCGGAACGAAGAGAGAGTATTCTGTTTCCGCAGCGGAATTCTTGCACTTTCGTTATAATGACCAGGCGCGTTTTCGCTGTCAGTACATGCAGAGAGGGAGCGCATCATGTCGTGCAGCAGGAGAACGAATTCCCGTGGGACGTGTCTGGTACCACGAGCAGACGCTGACGTCCGCGTGGACGTATGGGCACGTTATGTCGTAAAGACTATGCTATATGCTGTCATATGACGCGTACTTTTAAAAGAAATGCTGACGCATTGCACAGGCGTTGGCTATCCTGGTGTACGGGGTGAATCAACTGCTGCCTTGCCAGACTTTCTTGTGGGTCGGGTTTGGGTATGCTACACAGACGTACGATAAATGTCAAGAGCATCGGACGCGTTATTCGAAGGTCGCAGGTTCGGTCCCTGCCGGCGGCAAGTCATCTTTTCATCCACTTTACTTTCTTCACATTTATATTCTACATACTACAGATAACACCCCCTATACTTTCCTTGGCGTTATTGTCTGTTAGTTCTCATGAATATTGTGTCTAACAAAGAAAGAACGAGGCCTTAAGAGTCATCTCCTTTCCTTCAAAATGTTTCAGGGGAAGATTAACTCATTTTAACCGTGGAACACCTATTACAATGACACGCCTTCAGAACACCTAGAAACGCTGGTCGCGCTAGTCCCAGTAGATGTGATGAAGCTTCCGAGGCACCGGAAGAGGGGTTAAGCAGTGCGAATTTTCAGTTAATCTTTATCTTAATGCTCATATTCGTGTTATGATTATATGAATCATGTACTTAGTCGGGCGAATGTTTCGTGCAAGAAAATATCGTGGTTGAACAGCCGATTCTGCATCAGCGAAATCAATTGGGACATTTCAGGTGCTGGCACATAACCAAGCGAAATGCGCTCATTTGAAGATTTTGAGAGACGTGCTACTGCCGCTGTTATACCCCGCGCAATTACGGCTACGAATTACTTGCAGGTTGCAGACATGGACGTGCTTAATATCTGCCTTTGTGGGAGGGAAAGCCTTGCTCTAAAGGGAGGAGGGGAGAGGTGTCGAACCACGTGGTCTGCTTGTGTGGATGTATCTACTACATGTGCGTGTGTTGGTGATCACCAGCCAACGGTAACCTGGCACATCCCGCAAATTTTGGCTATGTCTGGATTCCCCTTAGGCTGCCCGAACATTTAGCCTCGGGCGTGACTATCACTAAAGTTGCGATATCACATTCATAAAATGAGGGCAGTACGGTAAGTACGTCCTCAAGGTCGTTTCTGTGTAATGTTGGCATTCCTTTACGGGTGAACCTGTGGGTGATACCGTGACTGCGGGGCAACGCGCGAACGCCGACTTATCTGCGTGACAAGTACACGGCAGTACTGAGCTATTCAATTCCCCCGGAAGACACAAAGCATCGCGTACCTCTCCCGGCACACGCAGCTCCGCATTAAGGGTTCTACAGAGTTTCCCTTATCAAGGTGGGTCCGTGTGCAGCCAACGACCGCGGTGTCGCGACGAGACGACCGCAGCATGCGTACCAGGAGCTTTACTCTGATGCGTATACCCTATTGGTGGATAGCCTGGGATAAATAAAAAAAAACAACGGCATGACACCTTGTTTGTGGGCGCCAAGCGGCGAGCCGAGCTAAGGCCATAAAGGGTCCGGCAGTGTGCCAGTAGGGGACTGGTGGCAGCGCCGTACTGCAGGTCCTCCCTCCACGGGCACTGCTTATCGCTTCCGCGTCCGTGGTGGCGGGGACAGTTGTAACTGAGTCGCACCACGCTCTCCTATACACGCCCTCGTGCACGACACGTCGTTTGGAAACGACGCGGGGGCCGTCGTTAAAAAGAAAATCTTCGTGCCACGCGCCGCGGCCATTATGGTGTACACGTGTGCGAGGCCATGTTTCGCTGCACGGACAGCATTCCAGATTCTCTCTCCTGGTCGTTCCAGCTCGACCGAGCCCACCGAAAGCCGGTCGATCTTCTATACGAGACGGCGAGGTACGGAAGCCTCTCTCGGGATGGCGGGGCCGAGCGAGACAGTTCAACGGCGTTGCAGTGTCGCGGAAGTTTGGGACTTAGTATCAAGGAAGTCGCAGAAAGTGGCATCGCCTGCTCGCCCCGTGTCCTCTCGCTCCGAAGACGATGGGTTTGCTATCAAAACTTGGCTAAGCGGAGAAGTAATTTGGGAACCATGAGGAGCGGCTAGAAGTGATTTTAACTGCGTGCTTTCTTCTGTATGGCGTGGCTTTAGGACTATCTCATTTCAAGGGCAAGCACATTTCAAGGATGCCTTTTTTAGGGGCGAAGCTCCTTAAGGCGGCACCCATTCGTCCCTCGTAGTTGTCGTAGTCGTAGTTCGTAACCAGTCGTAACGCTAGTACCAGATCTTGACCTCCAAGGTGGTGCCGGTGGGAGATTTTTCCTGTGCGTTGTTGAACAATAAAAAATTCGCAGCGTGCGCGTTAACTGAAAGTCGAATTCTTCTGTCTCTCATTCCCCATTAGCAGCCATTGGCATGTTCCAGTAGGAAACGTTAGTAGAAGTAGAAGTGTAAGTGTTAGCTAAAAGCCGACTTCTTCTGTCTCTCATTCCCATTAGCAGCCATTGTTTACCTCCAAGGTAGTGCCTGGTGAAATTTCTCCTGTGCGTGATTAAACAACAAGAATTTTGTTCAAAACGCCGTTCATTGATGAAATAAACCAACGAAAGACGCCAGATGTTTTGTAAAAGCAAAACGAAAGAACGCCAGATGTTTCTAAAGCAAAACGAAAAGACGCCAGCTGCTTAACGAAAGACGCCAGATGTTTTCTAAAGCAATGGTTTTCTAAACAATGAAAATTCGTACATGTAAAATTAACGTGAGCTGCAAGTCGTCATAACTCATCGAACCTTTAGTATAAACGCGCCCGATCTCACGTCGGTGATGATGTACTGGGCAGAATTCACGGAAGATTCACGGTTTACCGATGAACCTCCGCAGCTTCGCCTACTCATCATCATTCACTCCGTGGATATGCTGTGATTTTTTTTTTGTTGCAAATCACTTCTGCGGAAGGCTTTATTTCAGTTCTGCCGGAGGCTTTATTTCTGTGAAATCCGTATAGATTTCCTTGTGGCTTCGTGGTACAAACAGGTGATTGTTTGTTTTCCCTTTCTTATTCCTTTTTTGCGTGTGTATGGGGGGAGTGAGATGTTTCATTATGACATTTGGAGTGGTTTTGGGGGGAAATGGTCTGCAACTGCCTGAGGCACGGGCCCAACCTACAGATTATTATCATACTATTAACCATATTCACCAGTGTTGACAAGAAGAGAACAAATGATGTGGTCATTCACATGACTATACTTGAGGTGTTTTCATTGTTTTGCGCACAAACATATAAAAACGGGGACGAGAGGGGTACACACAAATAACGTAAATAGCAATATATAATATAATATATGTGGTGTTACGTGCCAGAATTATATGACTGTGAGGGACACCATAGTGGAGTTCTCCGCAAATTTTGACCTCTTGGTCCTCCTTAACGTGCACTGACATCGCACAGCACACGGGCCTCTTGCATTTCGCCTTCTCCTAAACGCTTCCGCCGTGGCCAAGGGACACACAAGTTCTTCTCCTCTCCGTCCTCATAAGTTTCTGCGCTAAACAATGAGAATATGTCTAACCAACAAGGCCAGAAGTCGATCTTACACTATATGGCTAGGACAGGAAATGCATCCTTCTCGGACTATACGCACAGCTGGTTAAGCGTTGGTTCTGGTTGAGCTGTTCGTCAGGAGGAGAGGTGTGGGGAGGAGGAGAGGGTTGTTGTTGCCTCGACTATTGCCGGTGCTCGTGTTTCTTTCCTACCTGGACACTCAACAGCGATTTCCGCGTATCGGCTGGGTGCGCGTCGACCGTAACGGGCAGCGGAGGCGTGTTCGTCGCTATCCGTGCAGCACGGTGATGGCACGAATGAATCATAGTGGCACGCCGCCGATCGGCGTCGCTATCTGCGCGCAGCCGGTCTGTCGCTCGTCCCAGCCAGTCCCGCTGCGCGTGCAAGGACGTGCGGACAACAGGAGCTGCATGTTGATCAGCTCCCAGCTCCGACTCGGCAATCTCTCGCTCTTCCTGCGTGGTGCGAACGACGTTCGGGAAGCAAGTAAAGGCTACACCGCCCAAGGAAACTGCGGTGACGACGCCTCGGCGTGTTTTTTTTTTTTCTTTCGTCCCTTGTGTCTTCGTTTCCTCGACGTGACACGAAAGGGCGTGGGGTAGGGTCGTCGTTGTTCTGACCGATATGCGTCCGAAATCCTGGTACCGGGAACTCAACTCGAGCATACATAGACGTGGGTCTGTGTGTCTAGTGTGCATGCGTGGACAGCCTCGACGACGACCTATACGTAATCTCTTCAAAGTGAACGAAGGCGTGTGAAATACGGTTCTAGTATACAGCACCAGGAGTGTGTTTTAGTCTCACGGTTTTGCGTTTCCTTTCTGTTGAGTTTATATCATCTGTCGGTTCTTTGAAGATAGCTGGTTAAATAATATAACTGTGCATGATGGAGGAAATAACGAATCGTGCCTTGTCGGTTCAAACTTCCCATCCAGTAGCGTGCGCTATTATGATACTTAACTGCAGCATGAGCTGAAATGTTTACTTTTTCGAGGAGGGCTTCTCAAGAGGATTGACATATTACGAAATGCTTCGGCAGGATGCAACTGTAGGAGTTTGGACGATGTTATCAAAGTGGCATTTTTTCCTTGTTATCTTCGTGCGAGTTTCTGCACAGCTAGCTGTCCTCCATTTTCCTCCATAACCGCCTCAGTGAACAACGCAATCACCGTGGACAAAAATTAGGCTAGATCAACGAGAGTCAGCGGAGCCACGAAAGCCATGAAAACAAAGATAACACGGGCATCTTTCGCACTAGACTTCAAGCTTTGAGGTACCACGGCACGAATACGATAATTCATTCGCCTGTTCCCTGCGAGCGAATCGATGTACTATGCCACATGCCTACAGCTGATAGGATGTGGGACATTCTGTCACTGTGGCCATGAGCGGAGCTCGCCGACACTATCAGGCTTCCATATAATAATACATAGAGGAACACACGTGAACGTTGAAGTAAGGACAGCAGCTGCCGTACCTGTGGGTTGTGGGTTTGGCTTCAACTGGCAGCAAGTTTTCTTCGACATTTCTCGTTCATAATGACTAAAGAAACACTTTTTTTTTGCCTGCCCCGTCGGGAGTTGGCGGTGATATTCTGGCCGATTAGACAACTTGTGTCACTGGGCATGTGTCACTGTGTGCGGGCCCGCTGCCATTATCAAACAATTTGCATGCGACATATGACGCATTGCCAAAGGGAGGCATGAAACCCCTGCATTCGGCAGTACGTGTAGTACTTCTATTTTCATAAACCTCTCAGCAACGTGCATCCGTCGACAAGCACCACACACGCCACTTTCGTAGTCGTGCTGCAGACAGCTGATGAAATGTAGGTGAAGGCTCCGAAAGAGCCATCCACCGCTACTGCTACTTTATTAACTCAAATAAGCCTAGGATCACTTAGACTTCGGGATTGCGTTGGATGTGCGGGGCAAAACATTTATTTATTAATTTCATCTAGTAGGCCGTTGTTCAGTACCACTGACTGTCTGTCGACCCCTGGCGACACCACGGGTGCATGAAGAACAGGGAGTTACATATAAAGCCATGTCTTTAAGCCTCACTGAGCCGTCCTCGTGTAGCATAAAACTCTGTGAGCATCTCATGCAAGGAAAATCTCGTTTTCTGTTATATTTCACTTTGACCAGCTATTGCATGCGCTCCATTGATGCGACTGCCTGCTTGACGTCAGGTAGGAAAGGTTTAGTTTGACCATCTTTACCTCGAAATAGCTTTTGGGATTAATGTCGTGTATGACAGATAAATTTTAAGGCCCTTAAATTTCCTTGGGTTTCACTGTCTAGTCGGTTCTTTTGGTGGTTTAGTATAGACATAAATTCAATACATTGCTTCCCCGATACTACCCTCCACACCTAAACAAGAGGCTCACAGTGCTGGGCTACATGTCTTTCGTTCTACGTCGGCGCCTTTTGCGTGAGCTCTTCTTCCGTTGTAAACCACGTACTAGCCCTAAGCGTCCTCTTCTTAAACCAAGATGGAACTCAGATAGATTACAGTTGGCAAGATCTTATGTTTTGCCCCAGCCACAACTCCAGGAAAATTGGTATGCAAGGCTTAAGCTAAGGCGGAGGAGTGCACCTGAAACAGCTCGCATCTCTCGCTAAAGGATTCTCACTCCTGATAGAACTAACGGATGACCGTACATTGACATTAGGACGAGAAGTTGGAACCGTAGCGCGAGACGTCCATACATCATAAAGCCAAGGCTTGGCACAGCGTTACTAGGCTTGCTCTTCAAGCTGGCTAGCCAATGCATCACCAATGCAACCGGGAGGTACGGCACGTAGCATCGTTACTTCCTACGAGGGCATATATGACCGAGTAGTCAAGGACAAGTGTTGTACAAGAGGATACATGAATCACAGCAGAGATGAGACAAGGATTGCGATTGTCTTTTCTTACTGTTTATTTCTCTGATATCTTCGCCGAAAGACACGTTCTTTCATTGTGAACGATGAAGAACCAACTGACCTTTCCACAGCAACTCCTGAGTTTAGTTCCTTATATACCTGGTTTCGGATGCTGAATTCAATTTATAATTTTTAGGCACGCAGCAGCGGAAGATCCCACATAAAGTTTGACCTTTAGAGGGTACTTGGACATGTACACCCAAGAGCAAAGGTTTATGAGACGTTGTCGCCACAACATATGTGAATGTCTGTTCTATTTGTGCGTAATACTTCAAATTTAGCTAGTGAATGTATAGGTTGCAATACTAAATACAGAACGGAACATTTATTTGGAGGTTAGTTCCGAGACAAAGCGAGAATATGGCTTTCTCGTACATTTCACGTCCCACACGTTTTTGCTGTTGAATGTACCTAAATCGAAGTACACGGGCAGTTTTGCATATCGCTCCCACTGAGGGTTTGATTCCAGGCCGTTTCGGGAATCGTACCTTCACCCTCATGCCTAGCAACACGAACCCAATAGCCACTAAGCTCCCACAGCAGGTTCGCCACTTCGTAACCATGAATACGCCAATCCAATTCTCAGCATGCTATAACAACCAGTTCTTGCGCACAAATAGCCGTTTAGACTGGCGCATTTAATTTCAAACACTGTTCATATACATGCTAAAAAAACTACAGGAAGAAAAACGAACACCAGAATGGCTTAGAAAGGAGATCCATGCGCAGTGGTGTTTTACACAACGTGCGAAATCCGAAAGTACGCCTTTTCCCACAAGCCTGCCGGAATTAACCAAGTTTTTTTTTCATTCTTCTATCACTATTTCTGCAGGTTTTATGTCTTGTTGTCTTTTTTTCTATCCATTGTGTGAATAAAGTGCACTTTTGCTAATGAATGAATGAATGAATGAATGAATGAATGAATGAATGAATGAATGAATGAATGAATGAATGAATGAATGATTATGTATCTCACTCTAGCATTATCATTGAAGAGGTACGGTCTGCTTCTCGTTGTCTTCTCACTTTCGGTTTGCAATTGAAGTGTGGTGGTGATTGCGTAAAACGGCGAGCTTAACGGTAGACTTGGCTGGCAGCTGCTCGGTCTGAGCGTCTCATTCTACGTAAAACACGTCACCAGCAATTACTGACTCGCACAGATGTTAGAAGAACGGTTGACTCTTCTTCGCGCACTGAGTTCAGTCTTTCTGGGAAGGTTTATCTGCTTTTCAAAGAGCGAAACGCGTCCCTTTGTTTACGCAGTGATGAGGGCGGGGATTTTGCTTGCGCTGACACGCGGGAGAGCATGCTTACGAAATATAGAAAGATTGTCTCTTAAGCAGTGCTTTGTGTGAAACAAGACAACACAATAATAAAACAATAGCGGAGGACGATCAACCTACAGCACTTGCGAACCTCGTGCCATAGATTTTCGTTGGAATATACTTCTAAGTATCCTTGGCTGCAGCGTTTCGTTTTCCATGTACCGTCATCCCAGTTTGCGAACGTTTTTCAGCGTCAAACTGAATGAAACTGAGTGGAGAAAGAATCGTCCTACGTTAAGTGCGCATCACTGGAGCGCTTCCCCGAAAAAGCGATTGCTGGCATTCAATTTTCGCTGTTGGTTACAGTTTTCGCAACAGGACTCGTTCAGATACGTTTCCATGTGCGCCGCGTTTCACGTTCCTCTGTCCCACCCTCCTGTTGCGCGCACTTCCCAGCATCGAGTTGGCGCAGTCGATACATCAGGCATGCTAACACAGTGGCGCAATTTCATCGCAACACGCCAAACGTTGGTCATTAACATTGCAGTCTACACAGAAAATGTAGAATAATTAAAATACGAGCGCTTAGTCACAGCGCCACTTGTTGCGTCACAACTTGCGACTCGCCAGAGGAATGGGGCTGAATAACAAGTAGGCAGTAATAATGCGGAGCTACTGAGGCACCCTACCTCCTTTCTTCAGCGTAAGCGGCGTTGTTCGCAGAAACCGTTGAAAATGGGATAGTCTGAAAGCTCGTGAGCCAGGCGAACCTCGTTCTTTAACATGCATATTTGATCGCCACGACAATCGGATTTTCGAAAAACGGGCTCGCGAATCTTGATGCACGTACGAATCACTGACGAATAAGGAACGAAAGAGATGCATTGCACGTGGTCGAACGCGTCGTGCAGTCTGGCGAAGTAGAAGCATTCAGACTGAGGCATTACATGTTAGACAGCGTAGATCGCACAGTCATTTCGCAAGAATGCGAGGATACGGTTTTTGCTTGTAAAGTTGTTTCATTGCGCAAAGAAGTGTCGAAAGCCACTGTTCGACGAAAAAAAAGGAAACAAAAACGAATTCGCGCGATCGCGAGAAGATTAAGGGCACCATACGCTTCGTCGATGTGGGTGTATCGGAAGTTTAGATTTATGTGCCAGATAACTAGCACTGTGTCGCATCTACGCTTGTGAAAAAAAAAATGTAACTGTAATTCAGCAGCAGGTGCCTCGAACTGAACGTTTTCGAATACATTGGCGTTTAGAACAGAAACAAATTACAGAGCTTGTTTCAACAATTATTCAGAAGTCACCCGTTACGATTAGAAATGCACGCGAATAGCATAAAATTTCAAAAATGAAAGGGCGGGGGTGAGAGGCTTTCGCTTTGTGAAAACAGTATACCGCAATTGAGGGCAAGATCTTATGAGGGAAGATACGCGTATACATGGTGACGCATGTGTGCAATATGCCCCACCTGTTATATAAACTGTATAATAAGCTTAGATGTTAATATAAACGCGGTATCATAAATAGAATGGCAGTATAATTATAAAGCACTCAATAACGTTTAACATTACCATTACCGTAGTAAAACCTGCATCGCGGTCATCATTACGCAGGAATATATACGGGTGAACTGCTGTTATGATAATCTTGCACTATTTGTCCGATGAAAGGAGTATGTTTTTCTGGTGTAGCAACTTGAATAGGCCGGCCGTTTTAATTTCGCTGGGAAAACTCCCACAGCTGAAATAGACACACCGGCAGGTTTCCACCATAGAGTCGTCCTAGGCGAACGCATGTGAGATCCTGCGGGTTTTTATTCTGCTTGTAAAGTAGAATAACAGAACGTTGTGACGAGTTGCCTCACTGCGTGACGTAATGATTGAGGTAAACCCATTTTGTAACCGGGATGGTAGACCTCAGAAAAGAAAAAGAAAAATCATCCACCTGAAGTTGGCACGCAGAATCTTCGCGTTCACGTTTCATTTTGTTGTAAATATTGTCACGGGCATGGAAGTGTCACTCCGGAACGGGCGCTGAAATGACACCTAGTAGAGGCAGGCGACAACGTTGTTGTTGTTGGGCTGAGTCTGGAGATGCCCTGTTGGCCTGCAATCCTGCGCTCTCTGAGCAGCGTTAGCTCGACCGGTCCTTGACTGACGACCGCTCAATAAATACTCCCCGTAACAATATGCATAGGGTAACCAATAAATTAATGCTTTCTTCTGGACATCATACGAATTGCTGAAGCCACATGAATCTGTTATGGCAATTTGTTCTTCAGTATATTATCAAACCAGCAGCTACTGGAAAGGGTTGCGATCCTACTGAATGAGGGCGCAGGTTAGATTTTGAGCCATCGCAGCTGCATCTCGATTAGGGTGAAAGGCAAAAGCGTCCATGTCGTTAGATTGGGTGCCGGTTTAAGAACTCCAGAGGATAAAGAGTAATCTTGACTCACCCATCACGGCTTGCCTCGTATCGTGCCGTGGTTTCGCGTCGTAAAACACCAGAGTTCATATATTCTTTTAACAGTCGACGAGGTCAAGCAAACAGTAAGGAGAAGTTACTTGCAGTAGTTCTAGTTGTCTCTGCTTGTAGCATTAATCTAAGCGCTGAACTGATAAGATAGGTGGAAATAAAAGTGGACAAGCTCCATAAAACACAGGATTTTATGTTTTGAATGGTTTATGAGGTCAGGGAAATTATAAGGGAAGTTACTTATACTGGTCCCGTTGCACAATACTTGTAGCTTTAATCTAAGCGCACAACTGATAAGATAGGTTGACATAAAAGTGGACAAGCGTCATAAAACACAAACGTTCGTTTTTAATAGTTGATGAGGTCAAGGAAACCGCAAGGGGAGTTACTCGTAGTAGTTATAGTTCTCTGTACATGTAGCTTTAACCTAAGTGCAGAAGTGATAAGACAAGTGCAAATAAAAGTGGACAAGCGTCGTAAGACACAAGTTGATGTTTTTAATAGTTGATGAGGTCAAGGAAATTATGAGGGCAGCTAATTGCACTAGTTCTATTTCACTCTACTTGTAGCTTTAATCTAGGAGCAGAACTGATAAGATAGGGGGAAATAAAGGTGGACAAGCGTCGCAGTACTGAAATGTTAGCGTTTTTTATTAGTTCATAAAGCCAAGGAAATCAAGGCAGGCTGCTTGTAATAGACCCAGTTCACTCTACTTGTAGCTTAATCGAAGTGCAGAAGAAATGATAAGATATGTGGAAATAAAAGTGGAGAAGCGTCATTCAATACAAGAGTTTATATTTTTAATGGTTGGTAAGGTCAAGGAAAACATGGGGGCAATTACTTGCGGTAGTTCTATTTCCCTCGGTGTTGTAGCTTTATCCTAAGCGAAGAACTAATAAGACAGGCGGAAATAAAGGTGGACAAGGATCGTAAAACCAAAGAGTTTATATTTTTAATAGTTAATTGTTGAGGTCAAGGGAACCGTAAGGAAAGTTACTTGTAGTAAGTCTAGCTTTCTGTACATGCAGGCTTAATCTATGTTCAGTTCTGATAACATAGGTGGAAATAAATGTGCACAAGCGTTGTAAAGCACAAACGTTGATGCTGTTTAATAGTTGGCGGGGTTAAAGAAATCGCAAGGGAAGTTACTTGTAGTAGTTCTATTAATTTCTCTGTACATGTAGCTTCAATGTAAGTGGAGACCCGATAAGATAGGTAGAAATAAAAGTGGACAAGAAAGAAACGAAGCAAAACGATTTATGTGGGACGGCTGTACGATACGCGAAGCATTTGCCTCGACGAGTACGTTGTTTAGCCAACCGAGCGAGACGTTGTGCAGAAACTGGAAATCTTCTCGTAGGAAGGACTCCGCACAGGCGCACTAAGTTCGTTATCTTTCCCGAAGAACGTCACGGCGTACGTTGATCCGAAAATAAGCTGGTTTTCTAGAAGCGTGAGCGCTTTGTTTTTGTTGCAATATTTTGGTACGTGAGCTTGGTCGCTTAGACCAACATGCGCGTGTCCGATTACGATTCAACCCGACAACCCGTGGGCGTCGGCAACAGCGAGCCGTTGAAAATGCAGTCGCGTGACTGCTGACGATTCACGCCAAGGGATGAGCCGAATACGGAGCCTTCAGGCTGGTTGCTTTATTGTGTCCGTTGTCGTCACCTAGCGTGCGGGTTCATCCACGACTGCTGTTCAAGATTAAGACCGACCTTGCGTCACGAAGAGAGCAGGCAGCAGGGGTGAAAATTTCGCGGGTGGGTGGGGTGGGGAGTTGCCCTAGCGATACTGTATATGCTACCTTCAGGTAGCAGAGTTGCGCATAGATCTGGCTAGCAACCACAGCTTTGCGGCGAAGCACTCTGTTCTTGCCGGTAACATGCCCCAACCTGTTGAAGACCGGCGATGAACTTCACTGTCGAGGGCTAGTGTCAATCCAGCTCGCTGCAGCTGTGACGTCGAGAAATAAAAAAAAATGCCTCCGGGCATCAGCTCCCTCGCAATGCATGGTCGCTAGCGGCGTTTAGAAAACAGACGCGCAACTCTGCTACCTAAAGGTAGCACATACAGCGGCTTTATGGTCCCCCTAACCACACCCTTGACTTCGCCAATGGTAGGCAGGGCCTCTGTAGACATATAAAGTGCTTTTGCTTTAGAAGTCATTGTTGCCTCTTTTATATAATACTATAAAAGACAAGTCTGTTCGACTTAAAAGTAAAGTACGCTGGTTAACACCCTAGTTTTTTCTGTGGTGGTGTATTCGTACGCATCGTAGACTTTGCGGGAATATGGAAGAGAAATGAGCTTGATGCAGGTACAGTCCAGGCGCCCAGTTATGCGAATTCCATGTTCTGAAACGAACGAACCTATCGCTCATAAAGCAGACCAAAGCCAAGCGATCGGTGTGTGCTAATGTCCCTAAACATAAAAAGTTTGCTAATTTTGTTAATGCATATCAAGTGCGCGGGTGGTTCAATGGAACTTAGATTAATCCTGCCGAAATTGGTGAGTCACAGAAGGGGAGGGGGCGTGCAAGAGATGGTAGGATTGCATTTTTGAATCCAGAGGGAAATGTCCCCATTGCTGATTTGATACTGCGTCGTTGTTTTTCCCAATTTTCTTGAACTTCTTCATTTTCTCTTTAGTTCATTCAGCTTCTGCGAAGAAAGCTCCAGCGAGACATACCTGACTAACTAAACAGCCGACTGGCAACTCCCAAACAATGCGGGCCTGTTCTGGAAAACACGTTCGCTAGCGAGTGGGTCTTCCAGGCACATTCCGGGCGTGGTCCTTTACCCCGAGTTGCGTGCCGAAGGGATTGAAGCGCGACACTGCGGTTTCCATCCGTCAAAACAATCTGTGACAGCTGGAATTGTGAAGGGCTCCGTCAAGGGCTGTACACTTAGCGGTAATGGCGAGAACACAAAAGAACGACGCTTACCAGCCCTGAGGGGCTCCATGAACTGCCTTCTTGCTACGAGCGGCGATAGCAGTACAGCAACTTGACGGCCGGCGTGCCTGTCCCTTTTATGACAGCAAAGAGTTACGGATGCTTTTAGCAGGCACGACTGCTTTTACATATATTTACATAGAATGAATCCAGAGTACATGGCGCTTTACAACTCGGACATTAAAACATCAGCGGACACTGGAACGTTCTAACAGCATATATTCAAAGGCTTCTGCATGATATCCACAAGAATAGGCTTTATTCGCGTGAATAGCATCTCAGTACAGTCGAGTACAGTCGACGTGAAAAGTTTGGAGACCCCTTTAGGTCTGAATTTTTGAACAATTTGTGACTGTATTTGGTCGAACTGCACAGTGCGTGTTGTTAGCGTATTTTAAACAGGCCGGAAATCTAAATTCCAGGCTGCCTTCCAAAGGAGCGGGAATATTAAGCTTTATATTGCGTCTCGTGGTGCCTAAATTTTTCACGCTGGCCATACATCCTAGCACTCTCAAACGCTCCAGCTGCTCTTTGCTTGAACTGTATTGGTACTGCCCTTGAATCGCCATAGCCCGTTTTTCCCATTGCATTCTATGCTCTTATATACATTTGCATAACTGGCTTCTTCGTCACTAGGACTACCCTGCACGCTGTTTGTGCATACCTGACTGCACGTTTCGTATGATTTTGCCGGGTGTTCACGTAATTGTATAGGACGTATACTTACTGGTTAACTTCCTGCAGTGCTAGCAGGCAACGCCTTCGATGTGGCGGCGTCTCACGACCTCTCGGAACAGCATAATGACCGTCGCGCTAATATCGCGCCCTGCGTGTTGTCCTCAGTGAGCTAAAAGAAACGACGTTCTTTCAGCTCGACTGTTGCCTCCTCCACTTTTTCGTTTCTCGCCTACCATGTATTGCTTATTTCGCCGTTCGGTGCGTGGCGTGCGTGATTGGAGCTGTCCAGAAGCACGATAAGTGCTCGCCGCCGGACTGGGAGGCGTCTGCATTCCCCGAGCATTCTTTCTTTATTCGCCATCGACGGCGCCGGGCCAACAAGGTGGGTGCAACGGCAGCGTGGCGGAATTCGCCGGGCCCACACGTTGACCACAGGTGTGCTGCGCGTGCGTCCAGCTAGTCCGCAAATCCTGCGTGCGTGGCCGGCAGTTAGGCATCCAAGGGCATGGCGGGGCAGTGAAGAGATACGAGCGAACGGCACGAAGCTCGATAAAACGGTGCATCATTGAAGAAACCAGAGCCAAGCTGTAGAGATGGTGATTCGCTACACGGGCGTGCGCAGGGTCCTAAATTAGAGAGAGGGGTGAAGTTTCACCACAGAGCCCCCACCCTTCTTCCCACCCTTCTTCCCACCCTTCTCCCACTGAGGCCCTTACGATCTGTACGCAATACAAAGATGAGGCTTAGGGAAGGTTGGGGGGGGGGGGGTGCTGACATCTCTCCTTCTGTGCGCATGCCTATGATTCGGTCCCTCACTCAGTCCAAGTTCATCGGACGCTGAACTTGAAGGTAATATAGTCTAGCCAGTCGCGTTCACTCGAAACCCTGGTCGGATCAGATGGAAATATCAGATACACCAGGATAATCCCGCTCACTGGCACTATCACTCTAAACCTATGGCTGTCGACTGAAGTCCATTGAACGCCATTCGAATTCAGCTGGGCTAAGTTAAGACTGAACTATGAAACCCTGCACCTTTCGCAGGCACAGAGAAGAAATGTTTAGAAGGTCGTACACGCGCACTTCCCGTAAGTTACGCTCAGTATGGTTACTGGAGGACTGAAGGGAAATAAGCAAAGAACAAAACAAGGCACTCATCTGGAACTCCGTATCAAGTACAGAGGTAGTCACCAGGCGCGATCGACTTCAGTAACTTCAGAGATGAGCTTGTATGGTTCCGAGTGGACGAGGCTTGTGACCACGGTCCAATTCGGTGTGCTCTAGCTGAGGTTGTCAAAAAGAAAACTATGCATACACCCGAAAGAGACAGGAAGAGAGCAGAGTGGGTCAGGGAACAAACGGGGGTTAAGGACATCATAGTTGAAATCAAGAAGAAGAAATGGATATGGGCCGGGCACGTAGCACGTCGGCAGGATAACCGGTGGTCATTAAGGGTAACTGACTGGATTCCAAGAGATGGCAAACGCGTGAGGGGGAGACAGAAAATTAGGTGGGTAGATGAGATTAAGAAGTTTGCAGGTATTACGTGGCAGCAGAAAGCACAGGACCGGGTTGATTGGCGGAACATGGGAGAGGCCTTTGCCCTGCAGTGGGCGTAGACAGGCTGATGATGATGATGATGATGATGATACACCCGAAATAACGCATAAAGTCCACAGATGGTCACCGAATACGTGATACATTGGTAACTACAGAGTCCGCCTAGGTGGTACAGATGGCTACGGTCCTCGGCTGCTGAGCCGTAGGTCGCGGGTTCGATCCAGGCCGCGGTGGTCACATTTCGACGGCGACGAAACGCGACCACCGCGGCCCGTGTACTGTGCGATGTCAGTACCCTCTAAAGAACACCAGGTGGTCGAAAATTTCTGAGCCCTCCACTACCGCGTGCCTCACAATCATATCGTGCTTTTGGCACGTAAAACTGCAGATATTGTTGTTTTCTCTACTAAGCAACTAAACCACACCCACTGAACCAACATCTACGAGAACATATCATGATCGTTGTACACGCCTCCTCTTGATCAATGCCTTCAAATAGGTTTCTTTTGTCGACACTATTGAAAAATGGAATGCTTTACTCGGCCATGCTAGATCTTTACTACTTGCTGAATCGTTTTGTGCGTTACTGAATATTGATCCTCATACTCAGTACATTTTGTGTTGCAGTGCAATTTTTGTATTTACTACCTCCACTCTTGCTAAAGCCCTCCACGGCTGCAGTGTGTTGAAATAAATAAATAAATAAATAAATAAATAAATAAATAAATAAATAAATAAATAAATAAATAAATAAATAAATAAATAAATAAAATTATCTGTAACTACAGAGGTGCAATTGTCACTTTCTGAGCCAGCGACACATGTGATCACGCTGCGATAACTTTTGCGTCCGGTAATGCTTTCGAGCTGAGGTCGTCTGACATGGTCTGGAGTATAGAAGAGACGGCCGGCGATGACAAGGGTAAAGATGTTATAAGAAAATGCTGAAATCCGCAGCTATCGCATGGTTTACCACCAATCGTAATTAGGTACCGGTGTGAGCTTCTGTTACATCGTCTCGAGAAACAATCCACAGAGTGGCATAGTATCCAGAGAGCTCTTGTTGTATCGGCAGCTGTGGAAGCGCGACAGCAAGAACACGAATCCAAGTAGAAGCTCAAGTTAAATGTATGAAAGCACCATGGAATGGAACTCATCCCCATTTCAGTCTGTTTCATGTAAACGCGAATGTCATTGCCACTGGCTACTAGAGATGCGATACTCAGCGTCCCGATATTGCTAGGAAATCAAATACGTCCTCCTGTACTGCGAATGGTAAACCCTAAAGGCGATGCCTAATCTTGCCTCTGCGGCGTACTTTCCTTTTTTTTCGAGAGATGATTTCCCCCCCCATTCAACTCGTCGCTGGTACTTCATAATGGTCTTGGGCATGTTTCCCTACCGTTTACCGGCTCCACAAGATATGTGGGCCAATCTCGGACCTTAAGAAATACCGGGCTAAATCGCGCGGGTTTTCATTGCATGGCTGATAATGTGTTACGGTGATGACGACGCAGAAAAAGACTGCTTTTGTTGCTGAAATACGGTACTGCGACAGAAAGAAACAGTATGTCGTAGTACCTCTATTTGCAGGATTCCAGTGCAACCCAGGTAGTAACGCGCAAGTAATTTTGGACTACGAGAATTGAACAAAATAGCTTGATGCCGATTTCGCTTTTGAGCCCGATTGTAAAGCGCACACACATTGAAGGTAACTTTTAGCGGGAAAAAATGCGCGTTTAAATCTTGCAAGTACGGCATAACACCATATTCATTGCGGTTATCACGCGGTACAATATATGGGCGGAACCACCGCTGGTGTGTGTTGCACTTTGTCCTTAACCGGACACCCTCGGCAACGTTCTCGAGATACGGTTGACGCTAACTGCGTCAGTCGCTTCGCGTGTATTCCGACATTCTTCTGGAGGCGCCGACGCGCCAGACGTCGTCATAACCTTCACTACACTGCGCAGTACTTGCATGCCGACGCCAATCGCAGCGGGCGACTCCGGCGTCCGCCGCGTAATTATTGACAGCCCGCTGAGACCAGGAAGGCGTCGGCGGCGTGCCACACGCGGAAGAAATGGCGAGGGGGCGACCCCCAGTGGCGAGTTAGAAGTAGCCTTAGCCGAACGGGAGAAGCCCCGGCGCGCGCCTTCGCGTCAGCTTGCGTTTCGCTGGAACGCGAAGGAATCCTTGCCGCCTGACCTTGGCCGGCATGCGAGAAGGTTTCCCCTAGACGGCGCCGGCGCCACAGTGGCCGGCGCGCCCGCAACCCCGACGCCACGCCGGGCCGACGCAACGACCGACAGACCGAAGACGCTGCGTCCCGCAATGGTTTGGGCGTTCTTTGGTGAGGGAGAGGGAGCGAGCAACCCATCTCACGCATGGCGTATAAATCGCTGCTGCCCTTGGTTCGCCCATGGATCGTCCGAACGTTCTTGCTTTGTTTTCACGTGCGGAGCGTTTGGTTTGAACTGGCTGGCGGTGGAGGAGCGGTAAGCCACCCTTCTGGAGCCGCCTTTGACCGCGAGGCTGACCGCGAGGTCGCGCATTGGACTTCCCGGTGCAGCCGGCCGGCCGCTGCTTCCGTCAGCGTGACAAGGGTGGTCGTGCGCTGAGGAGCGTGTCGAGTTGGCGTTGATGAGTTTAAAGGGTCACACCGAAGGGAAATATGAGCACCACGGTGTGGGCCATTCTTTGACACTTGTCAAGCTCCAAGACGCGATGCTGCCGAAATACCCGTCGCACGTCAATTCTGGGTGGCCCACGTGGCAACAAAAGACCTCAACTTAGGGGCTGGAAGATGGGGGAATTGGACATGTGAGAATTTGGCGTTTTCCAGAATAGCACTGCCCGTCTAACTTGGCAAAATTTTCGTGAAAAAAAAGAAACTTTCCATCTAATTCAAAAAGGAAAACGACATTGACCACTGCGCAGTGTACAAACGATCAAAGTCCCTTGTTGAGTTACGCGCCCATCACGTCATTGTTAGGAAATCAATGTTACGTCATAGATGTCTAGTTGACTGCACGCGCTTCGTTCGCTTTTGCTTTTGTAGCATTTCAATGTTCGTATTGTCTTCGCATAGTTTCAAATGTTGTGTAATTCTCTTTTATGGATCGAGAATCCTGTAGTCTATCCACCGTACACTAAATATCTGCGACGTTAATTGATGTCAGTGAGGGAGGACAGAGGTGACGTCGCCACGTGTCGTTTTTTTTTATCGCGTTGTTTAAATAAGTGGCTGACGCGCCTGAACTTACTGGAATGAATGGGTGATTTCACATATCCCCGTGAGCCCTGTGTGAGAGACTAATTCGTTGAGAGTTAGTATGCCTTAGTTTGATTTGAGTGAGTGCAACATCGAGGCATCTTAACGAGGTCCGAGTTTAAGTAACTTGGAATCCGGCAACTGGACTGCTTTATATTTTTGTAAGTGAATCTCAGTAAGCTTTAAGCTTACATCGCCAAGGTTTCGAGCGAGTGAGTGAAACAACTTTATTGAAGAAACCAGCGGACTGATGCCTGGGCCTAGGCCGTGGCAGGGGCGGTGGATAGACACTTTCTCCCAGCCGCCTATCGGGCTCGCTGGATGGCCCTTAGTTCTGGTAGATCTTAGATGATCAGCGCGCCTTTCCACGGTGTTCAAAGCTGTTCTGAGGAGACTGAATTTCCATACTGTACTTGTGCGCATTCTCATAAAATGTGTTCCAGAGTGGCGTGTTTTGTCCTACACAGTTCGCAGGAGTCAGCTGGGTACAGTTCGGGGTAGATGCGATTTGATTCGGCCTAAATTCTCTGCATTTGTCGATGCAGCAGTCAAAGACGTGCCAGATTACGCATTGTATCACAGCAGCTAAACATTCCGGGAACAGTTAATCCCAGCAGCCGTAAAATATGTATACCTCGATGCACGCTTCCGCGAGCGAGCGTTGACTTGGAGGCACATCGCTACAAGGATCCACAAGAGGAAAGAAAGAACTCCTCTCCCCAACAGATCCCCATGGAACTTTCGAAGCACGCCACCAGCATCGTCTTTTAGAACGCCATAAATGCTATCGCGGCTGATCCATTTTCCGCCCTAGCAAAAGTGGGCTGCCGGCCCCACGATTTCATTCTTTTTCATGTTCTCCACTTTCCAAACTTTCTTTTCGACCATCGAAAGAGCAAGCAACTCGTTGCGCAAGACGCCATGCTCTCACACAATGCCTTCGCCATCTCCGCCCGGCTTACACAATGCATTAGACGCCTGGCTCTATTAAATCACTTCGCATCTGATCCAGCGTCTTCCTCGCTCCGTGCTTCGACACACTCTCCCTCGTTCGCGCGAGCCAGCACGCACACAGATGAAAATATATATCGGCCACATCGCCAACGGAGGAAGATGGGGGCAAGCCAATAGGGACAACAAACAAAAGCCAAAGCATCGAGATACCTCGCCGTCGCACAGCTTCTAACATCTGTGTGCGCACGACGCTGGAAAGATGCGACCACGACGACGCGCCACATGGTTCGCCTGGCCCGAAAGAGGAGCTCGGCGCGGAATTCCAGCGCATCGCGAGTGATAGCGACATCAGCGCGGCGGAGAGGGAAGGCGCGCGGTGACCGCCATGTTTGTGTTCAACGGTGCCGCGAGTGCGCGACCGAAATGGTCGGGCGGTCGGTGGGTGTACGCACTGAGCGCCGGATTATCTCGCGTGCTCGACAACCCGCTTATGCCTCTTTTTTGTTTGCTCTATCCCTTCTCTCTTTCCGCGAAACCGCGTGTACACTATCTCGCTCGTCCATATACGCAACGTGGGAGGGTTATGGGACATCTTGTCTATGTGGAGACCCTGCGTGGTCGCGACGCTCGCGACATCACCAACGCTTCGATATGAGAAGGCCATAAGCTTATGCGCGAGATATTGCAGCTGCCTGGAAAGCGCGAGGAATGGAATCTCGGAACATGAAATTCGGAAAAAGAGAGATACGTACAAGAAATGCCAGGAATTTTGGAAGTATTACGCGGTGCCATATGGTATGAGGTGGTTGTCGGCGTCACAGTTCGAGTGCGGAGCCGCCACGCTGTGGTTTTTGTTTGTTTTTTGTTCATCAAGCAATGGAGGATTGGCCTGGAATGCGGCCTAGAGCACGGTGCCGTACCGGCAACTCTTACGTGTACGAACGTCGCGCTGATTTCGAGGAAGGAAAATGAAAGAAGGGCTGTAGGAAGGCGGCACATATGAAGCCAGAAAGTGTGACACTGTGTAGCAAGCAGATCATGCGCATCTGTAACAACATGCTTTCTCTTCGGCAGAAGGCGAGGGCTGGGGGTCGGTGCTCTTGAGAAGGATGTAAGCGGTCATCGCTTCGCGATGTCCATGGTGTGAAGTGGTCGAGCTCCCGGTTGCTATTGATCGAATCGTCCGTTCTATCTGCAACCGCCGAAGCGCAGCTTGTTTGAGATGCGGAGCTTTCAAAGAAGGTAACAGAGGATAAGCCTTCTTGTTAAGTGTCACGGAAAGAGTTTGTGAGCTCAGGAATCCTAGGCGTGAGGCGCAGATGGTGTCAGCGCAAGAGTCCACGGTGCCAGTGTTCACCGCAGCTGCGGCCTGGAATTCGCCCCATTCCTTTCTTTCTTCCCTTTGCTGGGACGCGTGTGTGTACACATTCAAGGAAAACAATGAAAAGCCGAGCGGCGCGTTTAGAACGAGAAAATGTGACACACAGAAGTGGCTGATTATTTCGCAGAGCTGGAGCAGCAGCAGGTCGGGGTTTTACGTTCTCGCGTTCTTTCGGTTGCCGAACATTTATCTCATCGCTCGAATTCCGTGCAACTGTGTCAAGCGAACCTTTCTGCTTTACGGCGGTGCGTGCGTGATTTCTTGACGAAAGTGGCGTCGTATACATTTTCTGTTAGTCTTACCTTCTTGTGCCACTTGAGGGTGTCGATCGTTTTTCCGTGGCATCCAGAATAAAAGATGTGTCAGTGGTGGCAGAAAATATACACCTCGAGATGAGTCGTAGACGAATTCCTGCACAGTAGCGCACCGAGAGCAAGTAGGCAGCGTGAAAGTAACTGTTAGCAAATTGAGAAAAATGACAAGAAGACTCGCAGCTGTGTTTTTTTTTTAGTAGTGGACGCCATGTCATGCGCATGCTGCTGGCACTTACTAATATGGAGATGACACATGTGTGGCGATAACTGATTTGAGTATATTTTTGGTCTAAAGTGTTCGAAATCAGTTTTTTATCTATCCGCATGATTCCAGGCAGAGGAAACTCACCTAGCCAATGTTCAGTATAAGCTTACCATCGGTACCGACTAGGCGTACTTTGGAATACACCTTTACCTCATGGTGATGGTGCAGTGTCGGACGCGCTGAGTTTAGGGTCTCTTGAAGCAGCAAAACAGGAGTACCACGGACATTCAGAGACAAAACTTGCCGCTTCCTCTCGAAATTAGGTAACTGCCGAAATTAGGGGCCTGCCTTTTTTCCTTAATCAAATACCTTCTGGGCTCGACGGCACCGCAGGAAGGAACGTTTTTTACTAAGAGAGCGATTCGTTGGGCAAGTTGGTGATCCATAATGTTACTAACGTTTTTTTACTATTAGCGGGAAATAATTGACCATGAATATTTCAGGTATGTGGGTTGGCTATGTTCTATGTTCTAATGGCTATGAGAATCTGCTGATAAGGAGTGTTTGCGGTAGAAAGCATGTACTCTTTTAAGGTTAACTCATTGCTAACAGGCAGCGCTTTATCTCACTTTCACGAGTTATTTTGTACTTTTCGCATTTCCACTGAACCAATAAGCTAGGGGCTGTACGAGGTTGCGCCAGAACAAGACGTTCTAAAGAAAATTTAAACACGTTTATTGTCCTCCCGAACATATAGTAACAACTGAAAAGACAAACAAGTTTGTAACTGCATAATGTGATACATCGGTAACGCATAATTTCGTCCCGTTTCTTTTGCGCACTTCATTTTTTTAGCTAAACATCGTATACCTTAGATCAGTGCTGTGCCTCTTTCTTAGCACATTTTTTTTTTTGCACACTAGAACCCGCCACTCTCTGCAGTAGCACTTAAGAAAAAGGATGCTATAATAAATATAGAAATCCTATCATAACAGGAAAGCGAAGACTACAAGATTGCTCCCGAGGACATAGCGCCAATATTTCTGAAACCACCAAGCAAGACGACAGAGTCTCATGTTCAGAGTCTTCTGTCGTTTCAGAGCCTGAGAAGCAGCGGAAGCAAGCTTATTTTTTTGGGCGGGCCTGCACCATCTCTAAGCACTAACTCGCCCAAAAAGACCTTTTGATTTGTGAGTATCCGGTCGAACGATGAGACAGCCATATTTCACTGAACCACTCCAGAAACACATATTCAAGGGGGTCAGGAACTTTCCTATTTCGTGGAATCTCGACCGGAAACATTAAGAAGAAAAAAAGAAAAGGCTTGAAAGGCAAATCGACTGGTCAGGTCACTCACGAACCACACCTCCTCCCGCATCTCTACAGAGTTTTGCGAGCTTGCATCTTTCAGCGGGACGCCACAGCGTATGCAATGCTGTGGACCCCTCGGGAGACATTCCGCTGCAAAACACACAGCGTACTGCAGTCGCGCACGTGACCGCGCATAGCTAATTCGGTCAGCTGGACCGGGAGGTCCCCGTCGGCGTGGACACGAGAACAACATGCGAGGGGGGAAAGGTCAAAGCACCACCACCCCACCCTATCATCATCCATTTGGAAAGACACAGCCGTATTTAGTTTGCCGATACACCAAAGGCAACAGCGCAGGCGGCGTTTCGGGAAAGACACACAAATTCCCGGCAGCAAGTAAACAAAAGAAAGAATACCAAATGAGTTCTCGTGCCAGGAATACACGATTCAACGCGGGACAACTATCGCGGCGTAGTACGCAGGCTTCTTTGAGAAATGCTGCGGCTCTGACGCATGCATGCAAGGTTTGGCGGGGCCAAGACCTTCTCCTCCTCATGAACTACTTGGCCCTGCTGCACCATATCCACGACAGCATCCTTTCACACAGCTCGCGCTGTGAGGAGGATAGTCGTTTTATTTCATGTCGATCAAGTGTCTTCCACCGCGAAAACTGCGAGGATGAAAGGCGCCGACCGAGTTCTACAAAGAAGAAGGCAGGAAAGAGGTGCAGTGTGGCGGGTGAGTGGATTCGAAGAGTGGCCGCGATATGGGGGATTTGGCGCTGCATTGCAACGCTGGCTCCTGGATCAGACGACTTCGCGTGCGGGGACCACATTGAAAAACCATTAACGCAATCGGATACAGCCGATAAACCGTAGTCTGACGCGGCGTGTCGGTTCTCTGTCTGCGCGGGTGCGTGATGCCGCCAGCGGGGATAACTGCGTGCGCTTGCATCTGCATGTTTCTGTGTGCATATGTTTGCTTTGGGCTTTTGTGCTTCTCTATGTGTACGTGTATGTAATATGTGCCCCGCATTGCGGACGTCTGGTCGCCTTAGGCCCGATTCACCTTGCCCTTAAAGTACCCCGTGTCGTCACCGTCGCGTGAGAGAAGTCTTCGTGCCGGTGTTTTTTTCGAAAATGGGGACCTAGCTGTGACGGTAAACTCATTGACCAAAGTTCCTGGTTTGTCTTTCTTGACGAGATTACCAGCGGGGAAATACTGTCTTTGGAGATGACGGACGCAGGTGCCACATGTGAAGGTCGGGGACGGTGCTCTGAGGGTGGCGTCATAGAGAGAGAGAGAGAGAGACAGAGAGAGAGAAGGAATATAGGAAATGCAGGGAGGTTAACTAGACTACGTTCAATTTGCTACCCTACACATGGGGAGGGGAGTAAGGGCGTGATAGTTTTCTGCAATGTTTACTAGATGGAACAGTTGCTCTGCGATCGTTCAGCCACCATGGGATTGATGTATCAGTACATGTATAAGAATGGAAACTTGAGCGAGTTGGTCAGCGTTCATCTTTCGTTGAAACAGCGCACACAGGACGAGGACGAAGAAATAGGACCACAGGAGAGGCGCTGACTCGCAACTAAATTTTATTGGGAAAAAAGAAGAAGCGCATATATATAGGTGATGTACATCGTAACAAAAAGCCGCGAGGCAAGAAAATATAGATAATCACCGGTCTCATATTTTGCAACTACTGCATAAGTACATAAATTCTGCGTCACTGAGCATAACAGATGGGAGGCTGCACACTTATTATCGCCTTTCGTTCGAATGTGGAAGGCCTCAATGACGTCTCTTGCTATTTGTGCTTCATGATGTGATAGTATCAGTGTCGCTGAAAGGGGTGCGCAGCCGTATTCCTGACAATGGGCGGCGAGAGAGAATGACCTTGTGTCTAACAATGAACGTTCGCGTTCCATAACGGGAACGGTAACACATCTTCCGCACTGGCCAATGCAAGTTTTTCCGCACGATAATGGTATCTTATAGACAATGACCTCCTTGCAATCTGTATAGTGGAAAGTGTGGTTAATTGCGCAGTTGCCAGGAACACTTTTATTGTCTTTGCTATGCTTAACGCTGCTTTTCTGCACTTTTGCGCACATGGACTCAAGCTTATGTGGGAACGAAAAAGCTACGTCAACACTATATCGTTTGGCCACGTTTTTCAAACCGTGTGCCACTCGCTGAGTATATGGTATGACTGTGTACTTTTTTGCTCTGGTTGGTCGTTCATCATCCCCCCAGCCTGTGTTCCATTGGTCTTCAAACGTTTGCGCATCTTTTCGCAGGCTACGACTAAAGAAAACGGGTTTTCCGGAACACGTCATTGCCCAAGCTTGCGAAATGAGAGGGTTCCTGGCAACTGCGGAATTAACCACACTTTCCACTGTGCAAATTGCAAGGAGGCCATTGTCTATCAGATACTGTTATCATGCGGCAAAACTTACATTGGTCACAGCGGAAGATGTGTTAACGTTCGTCTTAGGGAACACGAACGTTCATTGTCAGACACAAAGCCATTCTCTCTCACCGCCCATTGTCAGGAATGCGGCTGCGCACCCTTCTTTAGCGACACTGTGATACTGTCACATCATAAAGCACGAATAGCAAGAGAAGTCATTGAGGCCTCCCACATTCGAAGGAAAGGCGATAACTGTGTCAGCCTCCCATCTATTTTGATCAGTGACGCAGAATTTATGTACTTATGCAGTACTTGCAAAATATAATACCGGTGTTTATATTTTCTTGCCTGGCGGCTTTTTGTTAGGATGTACATCACCTATATATGTGCGCTTCTTTTTTTCCCAATAAAATTTAGTTGCGAGTCAGCGCCTGTCCTGTGGTCCTATTTCTTCGTCCTCGTCCTCTGTGCGCTGTTTCAACCAAAGATGTAGTACATGTATTTATCTAGTCTTCGTGGTTGCGGCTTCGAACGAACTTGTGGCTTGGTTTATTCTTATTTTTGGCTTTTGTTTTCGATAAAAGAACAGCTTGTTGTGAACCTCGTAAGCTGATTTGAATTGGTGAGCCTAAAAGGGTCAGGGTGGTAAGGTGGGACTGCTGAGCTTTTGCTGAACTTCGTCTTGCGACAAAGCGGCTACACGCCACACGCAGCCGAAAGAAGGAAGCATACGCAAATCCATGTACCACCAATCATTCCCATGCTGGCTGAAGTGTCATTTCAGCTCCCACAAACACAAGCATCAGATTTCCCTCGAGTATACTATTACGAAACTCTATGGATGGAGTGAAGATGACATGAGGGCTCGGGTAAAATCAGACGACTATATGAATGCGTTGCACTGGCCTAAGAAAAAAACATTGCGCCCACATGCGCAAACAGGGGAAAGGAAATCGCCATCGACGCAAGGCGCTGTCGAGATCGAGAACGGTGCAGATTATGACGCTGGCATGACGAGAGATGTGGAGCGATGGCTGGACCTTTTTTCTGTTCACTTCTTCGATTTGAAAATCGTCGACGGGCGCTTGGACGATTCCTACGAGCTCGTTCGACTCTTAGGCCTAACCTGTTGATGTCCTCTTCTTACTCCCCTTTGCTTATCTGGAACGCCAATGGTGGCGACGAGGATCGTGTCGAACGACGAAGAAGCTCGCAACGCCCGCGGCGGTCTCGCCTTATCACTCGGCTGAGTTGCTCCTACGTTACATCGACACCAGAGGGTGGCGTCTTCAGGAGTTTCGGTTTTCTCTTATTTTCACGCTTCGAGACGTGCGAAGTACAAGATGAAGATCCCCGAAGACGGCCGGGGCGCTCAGAGGACAGCCCTTCTCTGGGCATTTGGCGGGCTTGACGCCGCTCGCTCGCTCATCCAATGCGTGTAACACTATCGAGTCGCTAATGGCCCGGAAATAGAGACGGTGTGGCCGCGCGGCGAACCGGCGCGCCATGTCTGATTGCGGCTCCAGTGCGGCGGGGTTGGTTGTTGATACTGCTACCGCTTGCAAGGCTGTGAGGTTTCGTGTTCTTGCTGCTTCTCGCTTCTGCACGTGCGGCCGAATATACATTCGAGGAAGGTTGGGACGTTCGAGTAGGGAAGGATGGGGTGAGGGTGGGGGGGGGGAGGGAAATGGCTGTGCGTGGGTCTTGTACACTCCGTGAAGAAAGTGAGTAGGTCGAACCGCGCTGCGTTGGCGATGGGAGTGTGATTATGGTGCGGCGACCTTCTCAAGGTAACCGGCCCGGCAACCGGCCTTGCCAGAGACCCTGCCGGACCTTCGGTTATTGGGGCGCCTTGGGGCGACGTTGAATCTAGGCGGGGTGATCATCGTCCATGTCGTCGCTTCTTCTTCCCAAAGGGTTCACGGTCGCGTGGCTTTCTGCTTCTGATTACGCCAACCGTTCGGGGTTATTTCTAATGATCGGGATTATTATTATTATATCACGATGACTGTCGCAGCGATCTTTCCTTGTTGTTAAAGATGTTCTGTCATGGTATTAACCTAAAAGATAACGCAGAGGGAAAATTGTAAGCGGTGTACCTATTTTAGGTAGATGTATTAGTGGTAATTGATACAGTAAGATATGTTGCAGCGACTCTGTATCTATATAGCCTAATTGCATAACTATTTTGTACAGTGGGATGTACAGCTGCCGAATTACATTAAGAAATACAATTCAATTAAAAAACATTTTATTGGAAGATGAGCACCAAGTGATCATGCACAATTTGAACGAGCATGAAAACATTAACAGTAAATCCCAATAAAGGCATTAATGTTTAGGTATTCTTTTGGGCTTTATAATGGTCTACAATTCTTTACTTTGTGAAATTCTGCCATAATTTACTATTAATTCAGATCTACGGTTTGGATTGACTGGGTTGTTGTCGCCTGTAAATTTGTGTCCCTCGAAGGGCGTTCCTGTTAAGTGTTCAGACCTTGAACGGACACACACTCGTCTTCGCTGCACTGCGAAGGGGCAAGGCAATCAGAGGTATCACTGGGAGATTGGAACGTACGCAGCGAACTTTGTGACCTTTGATAAATGCTATTGGCCGTGTTAAATTGTAAGGCGCTCTCGAGTGTTTAGAGAGTGTAGGGAATAACTTGTCACTGTAACTTTTTTTGTTGTCGTCTTTTCTCTTTCTGCTGACGGCTTCCGCCGCCTTTGAATTTAATGCGGCTGTGACGATGGCACACCCGACCTCTTTACTGTCACTGGCTATCCCAGCTGGCGGCCACAAAACAGTGTTCTACTGTAACTGGATTAAGGGCGTTGAAGAAATACGCAAAGTGTGACATAAAAGTGAAGAGACGCGTCGCGGGACGCCGTAAATACCTTGCTCTCTTTCGACGCTAGGCGTGTCTGCATCAATTTGCCACGAAAAGAATCAGCACATATCAGTGATATTTTTGGGACTCTCAACACATTTAATGCAAAAGCTCAACCGTCTGAAGGCGCGCAGCATGGCGCAACTATATTCACTGGAACAACTTTTCCACGCACTCAAGTGCTGCGCGCGGCGACGGCGGTGCTGGTGTCTGTAAGGTCCACAGGCTCTCACAGATCTTTGGAAGGAAGTTAACTTGTTGGGCTATGAGTGCTTATGCTGTTTGTGTCTTTATATGAGCACGGTCAGAGTATCACCCAGCACTTATAGTATATCATGCCAGCTGTGAAAAAAATCCTTGAACGCGGGGTGTAGCTGGAGCCAACGTTTGAAGTGGTCTTATCTTTTTCAATGCAGCAACTGCCTGCCTTAGTACGTGTATGTTTACGCTTCGTACCCTCTCCCCCGACTACAACTTCCCATCTTCCTTTGAACTTGAAGCTCCCATCTTCCCCTGAACTGTTGTCTTATTTCTCTTATTTGGATCATGCCAGCTGGTAAGACGTGATCGCACCTCAAGCTTTTCATTAAAGGGACACTAAAATGAAACAATGAATCGGTTTCGATTGATAAATTGTACTTTGAGAACTATAATGTCGTTAATTTAACCATCATAGGTGTATTAATACAGGAGAAAATGAAGCTCAAAGTTTCATTTTTAAATTTCGCGCCAATATCTCCACGCGTGACGTCACGGATTTCAAAGTGTACGTATTGTATTTTGGAGCCATTGGCTCAACAAAATTTCCTCAAACTTGGTACGTTAACTACACGGCCCCCTCGGAGGACAGTGTACTTAATTTTTACCATTTAGGAACTACGTAGGCCCTAGTAGGCGCCGTCAAAATATGTGACGTCACGGCGAATAGCGCGGAAACTTCAAGGCGTCGTCGCCAACCACATTTTCTTCTTGCGCGACTTCTCGCTTACTAAGCGTCTTCTCGCAGCAAGCACCGTGTTTTTGGTATCGTGTAAGAGTAGTTTACTAATACGAGAAAAATCGTTTTGTACTTTAGTGTCCCTTTAAAGTCTGTGTTTCCTCTTCTCTCTCTCTCTGCATGCAGCCATGTCACCACGGTGTGCACAAACGAAATGACATGTCTTGCCATTTAATTGCTGGGTACAAAGTATGGCCCGGGCCTTTTCGATGTGCTCAGAGTATAGACAGGGCCCGTTCCTTCCTTTTTTAGAAGCTGTTTCTAAGCGTAGCGGCAGGCCAGAGATGCTAATAGATATATATGGGCAGTATCTCGCGCATGGACGGCGCCTCTCGGTCGCCTCCTCTTCAATAGGCGTCCCTTTTTACACGACAAGGGCGGTAGGCAATTTCGTTCGAGTCTATCCTGCTTTCAAGGTCCGCGTTTCACTTAGGCCTATACCAACCCTACGGGGTAATTTTCCGGTAAGCAGGACCGCGAGCGGATTGCGTATTGTATACAAAGAAAAAGACCGTTCTCAGCGGTCGCCGTGTGTCCCCAACGTGTCGCGACACCTTGAATTCCTTCGACAATGTGGCGCCACTTCGAAGCGCCCATTAAGCCAGCCTTCTTTTTCTTATGTGTCACCTACCTCCTAGTCCAGAGCTAAAAGGAAGGCGCTCTTGCGTCTAGCCCTGATGGCATCGCTAATTACTGGTGGTGTCCAATACAGTTTCTTTATAAACGGGGAAATGCATTCTATAGAGAGAGTTCCGTGACCTTGGGTCCCCCTGCATTTGTGTATCGCAGCTCGCGCCTGTACGGCGCCAGGTCATTGCTTCCCAGCGCAAGTTGCCAAGTTAGTGTAGGTCGCAAGAAATGTAAACGATTGAAAATGCGCAATACTGAGTTCACTGCCGTCTTTACAGCTCGCGAGCAGTGGGTTAGCCTGAGAAGAATATTATGTTTCACGTGTACGTCGTGTTGAATGCCTTGCTGGGCCATTAACAGATGAAGGATGGCTGGCGTCAGGTAATCTTTCGGCTTGCTTTTTGTTTTAGTTTTTAACTCGAAGATGACCATGTCTCAACAGACTCAATCATTTACCAGTCGCTTAATGGTCTTGATGGCGCCTTAGTTCCTCTAGACTCGACTCCTTCACAACGCTTTGTGTTATTTTCCGCTGATGAGTACTGGCTTTGCTATTACCGTCCGTACGTCCGCATGGTTCTTACTACACCGACGACATCGTTGCAGTTGCCATACCGTCCTACGACCGGGACTCCCCAACTCGACACACTAAGCACTGGCGTGGCTGTGTGGCTAAAAAACAAAAAGCTCGACATAATTTTCAACATAGGACAAAAAAATGAAACTTTATCCGTCACCACAAAAACAACTTAGATTTGAATGAATGAATGAATGAATGAATGAATGAATGAATGAATGAATGAACAACTTCATCTATCGCTGTTTAAATAGAAGGGGGACAATGGGATAGGGAGCGGGGGGGGGGGGGGGGGAGCGGACTACTTGAAGTAGGCCTCCAATGCTTTCTCAGTCCGCTTCAGGATGGCCTCCCGAAGGTCGGGCCTCGAAGTGCGTAAGACAGCCAGCCACTATTCCTCATTAGATTTTAATTGCTTGAGCAAATAGGGAAGAACTTTTGCCGCAGCAGCAGTGGACATTCGTGAGTAGCTTTGGCCATCATACAGAGACTCCGAGAGTTGCTAAGTCCATTCACGTGTCTTGCAGGCAACGACAAGCAGCGGTTCAAAACTGACATTACGTGCATTGCTGTAAACGAGTTGAGAGCTGACAGAATCGCTGAAATCAGTGGGAGATTCATTAGTTTCTCCTTAGACATCGATCAGTGTTACACACAGCTGTTCTCGGCAAGTGTTACTGAGATCATTCATCGAATATGTATAAAGCTGCTAGCGAGGGCCTCTTTAAGGTGAGGGCTCCTGCTGTCTGGCCTCACAGCACGTCAGCCCGGAAAGCCACGCGCACCCTTCGGCAGTTCTTAAAGCAAGTGACTTAAATGATCGTGTGATTATAGCTACGCTGCACACTGTACATGTGTATTTTGAATTCTCTGTACTCGTGCTTGCTCTCTCTCTTTCAGCCCCGTTCCCCTCCCCATGTATAGGGTAGCAAACTGCACAAATTCTAGTTGACCTTCATTCATAGGCATGCGCAGTGTTGTCAATTAGGGGGCCTTGTTTCACCTCAGGGCCACCCCCCTCCCATTCGTCGAGCACGAAAGAAAACTAGCTTCGCAATGGATGCAGAAATGAAAATAAAGCGATGACGTGTTCTCGCAACCGCCTGCCTTTGGTCGCCGGCTTTCTAGGTGTAAAGTTGAGAATAAACAGTTCTTGGAATGCAACATCAGGGATTCTCGGCCGTCATTATCGTCGAATCCTGAATGGCCATAACCTACACTATAAACAATGACAGAACAGGTCCGGCTGAGTAAAGCTATGAGGCAGACTTGGTGTCCTCCTTAGATAATTGAAGGGAGGAAGGCGCCCCCCCCCCCATGCCCCCCACCCCTCCACCTTGTGTACATGCCTATGTCTTCCTGCATTTCCTGCATTCTATCTCTCTCGAATGAAATCGCCTGAAATATGTATCACGATTGGAATTCAAAAACGTGGAACAGCCATCGCTTGCCTAAATCGCGTTTGATTAGTTGCTTCTTCATGTGACCGATGCATTTATAAAGGACGCTTCGGTTATACGAAACAACAATGAGCAAGATCCACATAGAAATAGGGAAGTAGCTACTTCTGGACACCCCTTCTTCTATAATATCAAACGTCGAACGTGTTTAATTAAATGTACCGTTGCAGTGGCACGTGAGCTGTACACTGCGCATTTTATGTACGGCAATAAACGTGACTGATGCCCGCGGACTAACCTCGTTGTCTTTGTACAACTCTCAGAGCTTTCGTATACGGCACACACCAGCACATCGGCCGCGTCGCCGCAGGGACTAGTTAGGTTAGGTAACAACGGGCTTGTTACGTTCGATCGTATCGAGAACAAGAAGGGGTGCGCAACGCAGCCCACGACAACAAGAAAAGCAACTGGTACGTGTATGCAAATAGACGAAGGCGACGGAAACGACTAGTCTAAACTAACGATATCGCGATATTGTGCACGCTTAGCATTTGCAGTTTTTTCTCTTCGAGTTTGCCCTGTACTCGATCTCTTGAAGCAGGCTGAGATCTGCTTCTGGTTCATTCCGCGTATATAAATTGGGTTTATTGACGAAGAATTGCTATATAGGCCATGCTACGACCTCTCGTATAAATATTCTAAACTGATTCAATTATAGAGTCGTAGCAGATATTCTTTGCTCTTTGTGTAGGCTATTTTCGCCTATAATGGACTCTTCGCCCTAAACGAAGGACCATTGTGACGTTGCTGGGACTGCCATGAAAGGCGGATGCTGCCAGACGTACATAACCAGTAGAGCTTCTTATATGATGAAGGTTTACATGGTATCTCGTCGTAGAGGCTAACATCCAGCCTGGATTAGTAGAAGTAATTTGCACTACTAATAGACCCTTTTCATAATTGTAATGCTAGCTCTCCTGCGATGCAGTTAGCCCAACTAATGGCGTCTAGTCACTTGGCGGAAACAGCGTGTTGAAGCGCTGTTTGACTGCGCTATGAGGCGGAAAATGTACACAGCTCTGTTGACATAAAAAGACATAATAGACGAATAGACAAGCCCCAGCACTTGCAACTAGGATCTCGTATCCACTTGAAGGACGACAGGTGGCGCCATTAGTCGGGCGAATATGCAGCACAGAGAAGAGTATTTGCGGATCATGAAAAGGGTCTAATAATGCGAGCTGGTCATCGCAGCCTTGAGCTGTACACTGACAGAACCATTTCGGGCTTCACAGTGTCCTAAAAGGTACGGCTTGATTGAGGTTAGTAACGAAATTTGTTTAAAAAAAAAACTAAGTGACTCGAAATGCTCACTAATTTGAGTCCTTTAGAACGAGGGAGATTGTAACTGGTTTCAAGTACAAATGCGTCGAGACGAACTCTTATTTAGGTTCTCTGCGGCACTTCCAGTAGTACTTCTTGTATCTGATTCAAACAGATTTTTATGAACATGATTATAAGAGAGCATCAAAATGTAATATTTGCTAAGACTAGGTCAAGTTGAGTCCAATCATAGCCTACACCTCTGAGATTGAGCTACAAACTGGCCAAGCCGTGAGAATGGGTAGTTTGCGTATATCATTTTTGAAGTCTTGACGGTTAAACGTATGATGGCAAATAAATCTTAGAAGGGTAAAAACTGGATGCTACGTGCAGGCGAGACTTCATTGAGATCTCATTTGAGTTTCGTTTTGGGTTCGACGCATTGCTCATAGGCGCGAAACTAATTGCTTTCTTGGCGCCTTCGCAAATAACCAAGTGTGTCTGAATCCGCGTACAAAGCGTGCCAACAAACGAGTTCTCGCTTTAATAAGGACACATCAAGGATAAAACTTGCTAAGAGGCATTCTAATTAACTCATTACCGCTCAAAACGCAATCAGCGGCCAGTATCGTGACGCGCTGACTATAGAAGAACGTTCAGCAATGGTTTTGTTCCGGGTTCGAGGACACAGCACTGTCATTGGCGACCGGTTCCCTTCACTGGAAAATTATCGCGCAGTATAACAGGTTCGATCAGATGGCGAATAAGCGATGCACTAGTTAACGGCTCTGCAAATGAATAGCGCTTTTTCGACTTGAGAAATGCAGTACTTCAGGAATTGCGTCAACCGTGCAACGTTGAGTGTTAGCGGGGTATATTTCTGAGCCCTTTTTCTTGTCTCCAGAGTTGAAACAAATGGCGGCTTTATCTAACACAGCGTTTCATGTCGTTGAACTATGCAGCGGACACTTGATCGAAACCCAGATGTGGAGGAATAGAACTTCCTAAAGACTTTTACATCAAGTTCTTTTCAGAACTGGCGTGGCTGTGTGATAGAATGCTCGACTGCCACGCCGAGTGCCTGGGTTCGATTCCGGCTCAAGCCGGAATTTTTATTGCTTGCAACCATCGGCTCGTCTTCCGCTCAGTGACAACGATGCTGACGCCGAGACCGCATTTTCTTTCACACGGACTCATTAGCGCTAATAATAAATGTTTCGGTTTTACTCCCACAACCACGATGTGATATTATAATAGGAGATGCCTTAGTGCAGGGCTCCGGAAATTTCTAACACCTGGGGTTCCTTAACGTGCACCTAAATGTAAGCATACGGGAGTCTATAGCATTTTGCCTGCAGCGAAATGCAGACGCCGCGGCAGGGATTCGATCCCGCTACCTTCGGGTCAGCAGTCGAGCGCCATAACTACTAGACCACCGCGGCGAGTGACTAACGCTACTGCTGTCAAAATACAGGACACTGTATTTGCAGATCAAGGGCGAGAATTACAGACAGCTAAAGTCAGGTCGATTCCTCTACCTTGGTGGGGTGCGTTGCATCGTCCAGGCGCCCGGCTCTCTACCCGTGCAGTCCTTCTGACAGGAACAAGGTTTGGATCAACGGGGGGCCTTCAGCGAACCCAGTGCAAGCAAGCAAGCAAGCAGGAAACAAATTCAAAGAAACAATAACGCGGGAAACGCAAAAGAGGATCCCTACCGCGTTTCAAAACATGACACCCGCTTGGGCAATCTTGTACCAGCAGGGTGTTCGCGGCTTGACCACGCCAGGGTTGGGTGGGGTGGAAGACCTTATGGCAAGGCAATAACCGCTGGTA
The DNA here is from genome assembly GCF_013339695.2 of Rhipicephalus sanguineus. Classification (NCBI taxonomy): domain Eukaryota; kingdom Metazoa; phylum Arthropoda; class Arachnida; order Ixodida; family Ixodidae; genus Rhipicephalus; species Rhipicephalus sanguineus. Next base: position 36,536,734 of record NC_051183.1, on the reverse strand, counting down.
TGCCAGGAATGGCTATGGAAGGAGCGCGCATCACTGGCATACAGACATAGCTGCCCCTTTCTTGAGGTCGGTAAGTTCACGCTCAGGACGAAGTCTGTGTTCTGTTAGCTTTCTTATTCCGGCTTGGCCGCCAAGGGGCAAGAACATGCGCACATTTCTGTGCGTCGGTGCGTGGCTCCAGCGGAAAAACGCGTTGAAAGCACGTGAATTAGTGTTTGGACAAACAGTAACAATGACCGAAAGCGGAATACTTGAATTCTTCCCTGTGACCTGAGCTCTCTTCTGCGCAACTTAAATGGAGATGTCGCGTTGGCAGCTGCTATTCCCGAAACCTTAGGAACAAGGTTGAGTTGTTTTCTACCACGTTGCGCAATGTAACGCTTGGCATCCTTGCTTGATTGGTTTATTTCGACGTGTAGTGATCGACAAAGATCCGAAACTAGACAACGGTCTGTGCGCGGTTGCTTTTGAAAGGCAATAAGAGAATGAGCATGTAATCGACATTTCTTTTTCCAGGTACTTCTTTGACCAGCCACATAATACAGGCACGATGTGATCTACTAGTCTTTGCGCACTATTAATTTTCTTGCTAAATTTGAGCAGTACCGAGAGTGCAAAAAACAGAGAAAGCGCATTTTTTTCTTTTTTTGTGTGTGTGTGTGGAAAAAGGACAGAACAAGACTTCATGTACTGTACTCATCCCAGCCAAGGCGAACAGGAATGGCGAACATGTGCGACTGACGTTTGAACCTTTCGACATCTACGGAGTGTTTCATAAACCGAAGATGTCGCTCCAACTGTCTTCGCAGTTCGCTGCCAACGCTCGCAACACTACGTATACTACATATCGTAATATCAATAACTATATCAATAATATCTATATCGTAATACTGTGAGGTAATTCCATAACGTTCTTAAGTGAGTATGACAATCTCTCTCATAAGACAGGAGATATTTCAGACTTCATAGCCATGAAGCACTCAGAGCTCCTCCCAGGCGTCTTCTATCACTCAAAATCTGTAAGCTATGCAGCCTCAAGTGTAAGCTATGCGCATGCTGCATAGATTACAGCTTTTGAGTGATAAAAGACGCCTAGGAGGAGCATGCTGAGTGCTTCACGGCTATGAAGTCTGAAATATCCACTGTCTTATGCGAGAGATTGCCGTAATCAAATAAAACGCTATGGAATTACGTCACATGGCCAGATATTACGATGTAGAATTGCACTGCTGGGAGCGCCACCTTCCGTCATTATTCGCGTTTATTTGCGCATCGATTGGCCTTAACGAAGTATTCTATCAATATAACGATTTCTATATTTGTTCATTTCTGCTGTAAGCTTCCTCTTACAGGTACTTCCGGGCTTGATCCCGGAAGACCGCAACACTTTCGCAGTTAGAATGCGGATTCAAGCAATTCGGAGCAACCCCCATTCACCATATTATACCTATATATGTGCTTGATGAGGTCTAGCCCTGCGTAGACTGCCCCGAGGGAACGGTTTGCGCAGGGTACCATTTTGTAATTAATTGCGTGATCCATCACGTGAGAATTGTTAAAAGAAAAAAGCAAGCGCGTTGATATTGCGAGGTAACCTCAGCCAGCTTCACCGCGGTGCTGTTGCGTACACTACACGAGGGAGAAACAGAGCACTAAAGAGAAGAGAGATCGTGGTAATGCTAACCGTGACGATGTCGTGGGATATAAAAGCACTTGGGTTGGGGTCGTGTGGGGCGGTACGCAAAAAAGGAGGAAGTTTAAATTTAATGCAAATGCTGCGAATTACGAAGGAAGAATAAACATCAACGCGCTATTCTTTCGCTACCTCTAAAGTGCAGTTCAGAGCCCTAATAAAAGTAAAATTCACAGTCCGCCAGAATGTTCGATTCAGCACTTTTCTTGCGAAATGATAAGCACTGCATCCGCAAGCTAAGCGGCTGGCTGGAGAGAAAGTCCTGACCAGGAGACTTATTTTTGAAAGGGCGAACATTTATTGACGCGAAGGGACTAATCCACAGAGTATTACGAATAGGAGATAACGAATCAAAAGAGGCACCACTCGAAGCACAGTGCCAGCAGAATAATAGACCCATACAGCAGACCGTATACCAGACCCATCATAGTCACAGCTTCCCTGGATTCCGTCTTGACAGCAGTGATTTTTTCAGTAGGGCTTAACTGTGTATGGACTTGTACGACAAAACTTGAAAGAAAAAAATGTACCTAGAGGATCGCGTCCTGGTCTAAATACACAAGTGAATACAAGTGAGAAGCGCGAAAAAAAAATGGCAAGGCAATTCGACCAATAGCAATCACACTGCCGACCGCACGTCTCACAACCAAATTTGCGACTTCCTATTTCTCCCGCAGTTCTCTTGCAAATGCACTGCTTGCTGTGGGCCGGAAGCGCATTGTGTAAACTGCGCAAGACGTCAACTCGCTCTTCGGACGTCGTCAGGGCGATGGAACAATAGGAGGGAAGATTACACCCGGCTGTTGTTCCCAAAGAGCTTAGGGGCTGGAAAACTTACGACGAGATTGTTTTGTCGGATTAGAAGAATGTCTCCATCTTCCTTCCCCCCACTGGTTGGGTTGTTGTTCGTCCCAAGATCAACGCGATGAAATACCGTTGCGGAAGTTAGTTCTCTGAGCCCTGCTGTCCATCCGGGGGCTGACGCATCGTAGTTTAGGAGTCGTGTGAGCATAGGCGTGCGCAGGGTTCCCCATCGGGGGGGGGGGGGGGGGAACGTTCATCGCAGCGCCCCCCCCCTCCCTAAGTCAATGAACGAGGCAGATTTTGCGCCCCCCTCCCTCTCTCTTAGGTGACTAGGGGGGTCAGTGTACGGGGCAGATTTTGCGCCCCTCTTCTTAGGTGACTAGGAGAGACGCTTCCCCCCCCCGTGCGCGCGCATATGCGTGTCTGACCAACAGGCATTTGCTCAGCACCACTCAGTGGAGTTTCCACTTTGTGCTGCCCGTAGGTTTACCTTTCGAAGTGGTCACAGCTAACAGAAGTCCTGAAGAAATTTATGAAGGAAGTATTAAACCGCTGGAAAGATGGGAGACTTGAGGATCTGATGAATCGTTTTCGAATCAAATATCGAGGGGAAAATTTGGAAAAACCGGAACATGAGAAGTTGATATTTGTGAAACCGGAAAAAAAAACCGATCATGAATGCTCCTGAGTCACTGCGATTAATTATAACTTGCTGTTATGCTAACTCGACGACCTTGCATTGACGTCTACGTGACTTCTACTCCCGCACACAGCCGTACATGCATTTTTATGACACTAATATACAGCAAAGATGCCCACCAACTTATTTCGACTTTCATTAATGACACTATCTACGTACGCACACAACCTTAGGGATTCTCAAAATGGTGCCCCACTGCCGGTAGGCGACGATTACACTACCATATCTATTGGAAATTTGTCAAACATCCATTACCACAATCCACCATAACGTAGGATGTGTTCCATGATACTGGTAGATATTGTAGCGGACATGGGGGAGGCATGGTGGGTGATGTAGTGTCTCCCTCCAAGCAAGTGTGAAACTTTTGCCTCTGCGCACAGTTGACTACCCCGAATCGGGGCTGAAAGACAGCAGTTAATCTCATCAGCAGATGCCCACAGTAGGCTTCTGCTGTGAACTGCTGCTCTCTTTTGTTCCCCGATCAGGGTAGCCAACTGCACGCTGGCGAATAGGTTTCCCATGTGCTGAGGGGGTGGGGCGGTGATAAATCTGGTGATAGATCTGAATCTGGCGATAAATCTAACATCGCGATTTATCAGCCCATTTATTTAATATCTACTTCATGTCATCAAAGTTATGCTATTGCATTAAGTCTTGTTTGTTATCACAACTAGTACCGGTAAACTGCGTAGTCTGTTTCACTACGCATTATTCGATCTCTCCAACACGCTGTTCAATTTCTTGTATGTGTTTCAATCTTTCCTACTCATGTGACATACATATTACTAGTTTTTGTACTTGGACATTTTTTGCTGTTGTTGTTGATGTTGTTCTGCATTGTTCCTACTGACTCGATGTTAACCCAATTTGTTCTTACTTTGTTCTTACTTTGTATCGCCCCCCTTACACAATGCCTCGGCGAGGCCTGTAAGGCACTTGTAAATAAATAAATAAATAAATAAATAAATAAATAAATAAAATCTTCGAGCACATAATTATTGGGGCGCAGCCTTAAGCGGGATAACGGTAGACTATGGTAATTGATGATGGACCAATTTTCCGAAGCGCAGGGCCAGCAAGAACTATTATGATTATTGTGTCATTATAATTGTCTGCGTCACATTTCAAACCTGCTGAGAATGCAGTTGACGTATCGTGAAATGGCATCGAGACAGATCTAGCCATGGTTTTGATTGCATTGCTTCCATGACTGGGAAACTCGGAGTTATGCACCAACGCCACGAGGGCTGCTACAATGTATTTACAGTGACATTGCAATCGCATGGACCTCGAAGTACGCCATCCCTTACAAAAATGGATTTAGACAGTCTATAGACCTTCTAAACCCATTTTTAGAGTCTATAGATTGTCTACATACATTCTTGTAAGGGATGTCAAGACAGGTACATCCGATTTCAAGGACACAAGCTGCAAGAAATCTGCATAAACCATCACTCATCAAAGTTCATGCTAACGGAAAACAACGACAAACAGCGGGTGTGGTACAATAGAAAAAATGACTAGTATCCTTAGGTGCTTCCTAATAGACATCATGGCGAAAGCCTTTTCACGTTCCATGGCTTTAACCCTTCCTTGAAAGTTTTCCTTGCCCTCCATTGAACTCTTAATTGAATCTTCCTCTTCTTTTTCTCATTCTCAGTCCATTGCGCCTGCTTCTTCTCATTCGGTTGGAACACCTACTGTTTTTTGACGTGTAGCACGCTGCTCAGGGTTAAGGCTTGGGCTAGTTGGTTCATGGTTGCATAAGCAGGGGAAGCGCAGCGCTGTTGTCATCCGTTCTTTGCCTTGTGTTCCATCGAATTTTGTTGCGCTGTCCCCCTCCTTTTGTCACAAGTTCGACCAAACGTGATTTTTCGCGTTTGTGCTGACAAGTCGTATGCAGTATAATGTGTTGCTTAGGTAGGTAGTTCATTACGCCAAAGAAGAGGTGCAGCCCCGAAAACACTAAGCGAAGTCACTGGAAAATACTGGTGCGGAGGGAACGCACGTGTGGACTTATGTGTAACGACCATTCGTGATACTGCTCCCCAAAATAACGGCTTTTCAGGGAAGCATTACTGCTGGAAGATTCTATCAGTCGGCATCTGTTGTTTCCTTTGTTACTGCGCATGCTTAGCTGCACTTAAGACTTCATCATCAGACTTGTGGAATTGCTGGGCTCGTACGGGTAAAGCTACAGGAATCGCATGCCTGCTATGTACTTAAGTAGTGACTAACAAAAGTAGAAAATAAGTGCCGGTGAAATCAACATAGCGTGTATTAGCGCGGTACATAAAAGACAGAAACACGACACAGACGTAGACATAGGTAGGCTCTCAAATTCCTAACTTCCAACAGTTGGAAGTTTAGCACCTACCTGTCTCTACGTCTGAGTCGTGTTTCTATGTTTGTTGCACTGCGCTAATACGCGCTACGTTTGTGGATGACCAACACACCCAAGAAGCAACCCTGGTGAAATCTTAGGTTAGGTTAGGCTAGCTTAGGTTAGGTTAGGTCACGAGGGGGCTTGCCTTGGTCGGAGTAAAAAGGGAGACGGATACTAAGTGCAGGAAGCGGAAACGCGAAATTTTTGTCATGAAGAAGAGCAACGATCCTGCGCAATTAGACACGGCAGCAACAACGAAAGCAGCCACACCACGTAGCGCATGCAAATGCTCGCAGCTTTAAGACGCATGGAGGCGGTACGATTCAGTTGAGTGTGCCGCAAATATTCTATTTTCGCCGTACTGGTTCGTGCACGAACGTTCACTCCGCGGGAGCAAAGCGCGAGAGCTAGACGGGGAAACTAACTACTTATTTTCGAATCGACAGGTTGCCCTAACCTCTGCGATCGACTTGCTTGTAGTAACGTAAAGTAAGGCCTAGTCAGTCAGCAAGCCAAAACGAGTCTTACTCGGATACAGCGTCGCAGTGCCTCACTATTTCGAGGCGAAGCATTCGCCGAAGACATTTCACAGTGGTGAAAAAAATGAAAGAAAGTAAAGCAGGGAAGTTCCGCTTGTCTGCCAATGCCGTAGCAGGAGCGAAGAAGCGGACCTCGGTTGGTCACGTTTATTCGCAGCAATCGCGCAGATAGCACGTCGAATGCGTCGCCGTCTTTGGGAAAATTTATGAAGCGAATCGAACTGGGCCCCATTATACAAATGCAGAGGAGGTTGCGGGGTTTGGCTACAAAGAAAAGTTCGCTCACGAGTAAAAGGAAGTACAGCTATTTGAAGGGCCGCGTTCAGTCCAGGACAGCCACACAGAGAGGCAGGTGACTGGTTTGCTCGAAAACGGCTGACGTTTTGGCCATACGGTCACCACAGCACCTCGCGAAAGAATCTTGCTTGTGGCCTTTTTTAAGTCCTCCTTTTTCTCGTAGGAACGGGTTGCTAGGAGGGTGGTCTTGAATGGATGACATTAAGTGGACGACAAAACGGTCTCGCTTGTCAGTTTAGCGAGTCGGGGCCTGGAATTGGCTTCAGGGCACCGCACGCTGTCACCGTCCTCTGGATGTTTTTGTCACTGCCTATATGTTGCGATCTTTGTCGATTTCGTGCTCGGTTCGCTTCGCTTAAGTCGTACCGAAAGCTTGGAGGAGTTGTTGGGAGAGGGGTGGGGGGGACTACGACATTGTGGCGTAGTGTGGTCGCATCCCGGAAGCAGAGACGAGGAAATGCACTTGCATCAATTCTCTTGCGCTTTAAAGCGCGTGTGCGAGATGGTTTCTTTCACTCTTTCCTGATATATTTATTATACGTTTCAAGTTCTTACCACCACTGAACTTTGCACACGAAGAGTGAGTGGGGAAGCTGACTTCCTGGGTAGTTTTCAAGTAGTTGGTTGGCGCAGGTCACCGCTAGCATTTTCGTGTTGTAATGATTAGCTCTACATCTCTGTCGGAATAGGCCAAGCGCTAAGTTTGATGGCTTTTTTTTATGGAGGCGAAAATGCTTGAGACCCGTGTACTTAGATTTAGGGGCACATTAAAAAAACCCAGGTGGTCGAAATTTCCGGAGCCCTTCACTACGGCGTCTCTCATAACGATATCGTGGTTTTAAGTCGTTCGAGCACAACAGTTATGATTATTACGTTTGATGGCTACATTTTCTGTCAATAGGATTGTCCATATATAAGAATACAGTGTTTTTATGTCTCAGTGCTTTTGGTTCGCCAGAGGTGTGACTGAGCTTTTTCGTTTTTTTTTTCTACTTTTACAGCTGTCACGGTGCGATACCTCACGAAGCGGTACATCGGAGAATACAGCTCAAGCAAAGGTGGGACTCGTTGCTTTTATTGACCCGCATTTATTTTTTTTTATTTTTATTAAAATCTTCCTGAAATATACTTTAAGCGAGCCGTTAAGAACTTCCGTTTGTCTCATCCATTTCAGCCGCTCAAGGCATAAGCTAAAGCTTCAGTGATATAGTGGCGATTTCCACTTAACCTGTGGGATCTAATATTATCAAGGCGTGTTAAATATCATACCAATATTGCCAAAGTTGCATAGAGCGTGAACCAATTGAAAGGCTTTGTACAGAGCGTATATTCGCTCGTTCTGGGATGACTTTGGCACATTTGATGTGAAAGCCTATGCGACAAACTTGTGTCGTAAAAGTACAGGAGTCGGTAAGTATGGATCGTGTGTTGATGGTAACGGCCAGCTCACAGCGCCGATTCCAGTAATTCTGCGAGTGCGGCTTTACAGTCTAGCCACCATTTTCGCTGTTTAAGCGAAAGAATTGCAATAGGATGTCCCACGTCATTACATACGGCTCTTGACGAAGCTGCAATAACCAACAGTCCCATTGTACCAAGCATAAAGGTTCTGCGAAGAAATTACACGTCACTTAACATGACTAAATGCTCTGTGTTCAGTAATTCTGACATTAACATTTGTGAGAAAGCTGGGTGCCCTTATGTACATAGGCTGTCCACAAGGCAAGGTGCTTAACTTTGCTGCACGGTTCTTATCTCACAGATATGCTGTACCGGCACAACGTGACATTTGACAACGTAGCGACAGACGTCGAAATACTCGACTCGTCGTGTTGCATGGTGAGTATTCAGAAAGGGCGGCTTACGCTGCTCCTCATTTCCCAGCTCCTACTTGTACAAATGGCTCTCCTAATGTATGAACAATAGTACGTCCGTACTGAAGCACTTCGTATGCTGTTCCAATAAGTCCAGAAATTGCTGTAAGATTTTTACGGATATATATAGAAAAATATACAAAAAATATACGGACTCTGTATGTATTCCGCCCGAAAAGATACGGAATTATTGAAATGGCATACGACAAGCTTAAGTAGGGGTGAGGAGTGCGGACCGCTGAACGGAATAAAGAGAAAAAACAGGCCCATGAAACCGCCATGCTGCAAAAGCGTGCGCACCTAACGTGAGACTACATTGAACTTGCCCACAGACTCGTAGAAGGGCGTTTACACTTAAAGGCTTACTACGACGGTATGTTAGCTAGGCGATCGGAGGCTCGGTAAATGATTCGGCTCCTATGAGGTTCGATAGAGATCGAACGCTATACTCAAGAACGTCACGTGGCTAAGACCTGACATCAAGCGAACTGATTGCTAAACTTGTTGGTAATGATGTCGGTTTATATTTTAGGATAAATGGCGGAACTACCTATTTATCCTGACTTATGTACGGTTAACGTGCCGCGGATATTTCCTCATTTACGCATACCATGTGGTGATCTATTCGAGTGTGTCATGTTTGGATTGAGTCGGAATGCTATGGCTCCTATCCCTGTATGGACTGATGGCTGTTGTACCGTTTATTTATTGATCTGGTTGTCAATTAGCCAAATCATCAAAGCAAGACAGAGAGTCATGGAATGGGTGCAATCGACCAAGGTGTTACGGCGATTAGCTGCCAAGAACTACGTCGTTCGGGAATTCTTGACTGAATCACTGCTTATCTTGAAAATTTAGTTGGAAGCGCACCGAATACACGGAAAATGGAAGTGGACACAACAGCGCTTACACTTACAACTGAATACTTATTAGTCAGGAAAACCATATAAAGGAGATGCAAGAAAGCTGCCCTGTCCACTTCCATTGTCCACGTCTTCGGTGCGCTTCAAATTAGTTTTTAAACATGAACGCCAACCAACTAACCCAACTCGCCATCTTGTTGCACTGCTTATGTTGTTGATAATTATCCCTTATGAAACGATCGGCCATTGATCAAAGAGTCGAATGATAAAATGATCTAGGCATGACCAGTAATCAGAATGTCCTTGACTGAGACTCATTGATCGTGGGCTTACAGCTCTTATTCGCTCAGGGAACGCATGTCCCATAAAAGGCCATACACCCGCCTTTGTGCGCTCTCAACATGAACCACAGATTTCGTGTGCAGCCTGAGTGACCGCGACCTCTCATTTCTTGCCCTCAGGTGACGGGCTGCCTGTACGACCACATCACGTGGGCCGACGCTTTCGTGCTGGTCTACAGCATCTGCGAGCGCTCCAGCTTCGACCACGCGCGGGCCCTTCTCGAGACCCTGGTTGCCGTTCGCGGTGCTCGGTCGGCGCCCATGATTCTCCTCGGCAACAAGCGGGACCTCGAGCACTGCCGTCAGGTTGGAGTGGACGACGGTCACGAGGCGTCGCTTCACTTTCACTGCCAGGTAATCTTTATGCACAGTGTTCTTGTAGAGTGAATGCGTCAAGTAGACCTTAATCGCTAGACTTCAATCGCAGACTTCAGTGGTTGACTTCAACCGATAGACGTGAACTTCAGAGCAACCGCTAGACTTCAACGCAGTTGAATTCTCGCGACTGTCTTCTGTCGTTCTGTGCAGTCTTTGCGTGCGGGCTAGTGTTATGGAAGCACTCAACAGCACCAACAAGCCCAGATAAATGCAATAATGACTTTCTTGTAGAGTCATTGCTTATCCCAACCCACATTCCTCACTCGGCCTTTCACATCTGGCCTCGAACCTGTACCGACGTAAAATAATCATTACGCAGTACATTGTCTTGGGCGAGCTGGTTCATGTCCGAACTTTTGGGAACACCGTGCTCAAAGCACAGGCACCGAAACACCTAGAAGCTACAAAAAGTTACTCGGATCCTTATGCATTTGCCTAAGACGACTAGAAGGCGAAAGCTATTTTCTTTTTCTTCGCATTGGTTTTCGCGACCTGTGACGTCATGAGGACGTCACGCGGTGACACCATCACATGACGGGGATTTTTTCGCATCACTCGGGTTGATGCCCATCCCGGCGACGGTCACTTTCGCCTTTGATGAGGCATCTAAGGCTTTCGCCTTAATAGACACTGTTATATCTGCTGTATGCATCTGTCCCTGTGCGTAAATACTAAGCTCTTTCCATAAATAGTCCAGCTATATACTCGGCAGTTTGTCAGAATAATTCAGCCGTGACCGTATTCGCGCCTGTGGCAGCTGTTCGAAGCCTGTATTGTTATTGTGAAAGATTCCTCTAGTATATTTCGGTGCGCTCGGTGGCGTATGGGCAACGCATTACGCTGATATCTTTTTTCTTCCTCTAAAGCTTGAACAGATTACACGTTATTTGAACTGCGTATTGACCGCGCCATTGAACTCTTCTTAAGTCTTTGTCAAAGTTCGTCGCCTTGTTGCAACATGATAAACATAGCACTATAAACAAATATGACAACGAGGGGATGAGGAAAGCAATTCTAAATCTATGTCTCACTGTTCCATGAACGCAGTTCTACGAGGTGTCAGCGGCCGAGAACTACGTGGGCGTGTCGCTCGCCTTCCAGAGCTTGATCCGGGAAACGAGGGCGCTGCAGGCGCTCAGGACTCTGCCCATACGCCGCAAGGCGGGTGCCGCCATGACAGTGTCGAAGATGATCGGCATTGTTTTCGGCAAGTCGCACAAGTCCAATCGAAACGGAAAGAAGAGGCCCTCGTTGTCCATCTGAGGGTGACCGAGAAGGTGACGACGCGCTCGTCCCCCTGTGCTCGATTGCGGTGTAGCCATGCCGTGATGCCCTCTGCGGTGTTTGTGATGTGCTGTGTATGCTGGATAAGCCTGGAGACAGATTCACCGGACGTATTCAGTGCCTGTGGAAGAACAGTCAACTATGCTGCGGACATCTAGACTGATGCGACGAGCAGTGTGATGGGAGTGCTGTAAATGATGTGGAGTGGCAATCACGAAACTAAGAGCGCCGCTTGAACATGACTGTGTGTATATAAATAATGGGAGTTCGAGTGTGGTGTCTCAGATTGGCGGGACGATCACGCGACGAGTGAGACAGGAGTGAGGTGATAATTGCTGACGTACCACTAGAACATGGGTCACCCGTGCGTATGTGTTTTGCGTGCTTCCTCGATGACGAACATTCGGTGTATTGCGCCTAGCTGTACCGCCGACATCGTAGTGATGGTGCTTCGGCCACCCCGTCATGGCCTGCGAAAACCTATAGTCGCTAAGAAGGCTCGAGAGCTCAGAGAAATCGGAACTATGGTGGTGAAAGATGCTGACACTTTGTGAATGTACTTGGATGAGTGTTCTGGTGAGCCGTGCGTGATTTTACATGTTGTGATGTAACAGCGTTCACGATGCCGAATGGCGTGAGAAACGACGGTGTTCATGTCCATCTACAGCGATGATGTTTTTTTTTTCGTCGTCTTTTGGCAGGCACTGTGTCACACTGGCATATTACGAGATGAGGTGCCCTACGCTTTGTTTGCGGAGAATATTGTCAAGTATGGGACGCATTGTTGACAAGGCTTCCTTGACTGACAAGTACAAAGGCGAACGTTCTGAAAGCCTCTTGCAAAGACTGTCAGGGTGCGGATTTATCAAGACAAATAACTTTTATGATCAAGCCTAATTAGTAGGAATATACTCAGAAAGCAAATAAGTGTTGCTAGGAAGGAAAACTTCATCGATTTCTTCCGGAATTGATGGCAAAACGAATGAATTACTCGGGAAAATGTGCTAAACGTTTCGCGACATTGAAACTACATTATCAAGCGTCCATCTTTCTCTGTGCTTTTCTTCTTGGATGTTTATCGGCCTGGTGATGCCTTTTTTTTTTTGGAACTGGCATAGTGAACCCGATTGGAAGACTCGAAAACAGAAGTCATTCTCCAGCTCGTGATAACATATGAGAGATCATGAAACACCTGATGTGTCAGGTGTCATTTGGAACATTTTGAGCATTGAGATAGAGGTGGTAAGAATTCGTTAAAGAAGGAATGACGCTGGGGCCAAGTGTGCCGACCCTGACGAAGGCCACTAATTTTGTTCAAACGCTGGCTCCTCTGTCACTTCATGTTTGGCGGATTATATCCTGAAATCTATCTTTAACTGAATTTTGCCTTATTTGGATAAGACAGAAGTGGACTATTTGAAATACTTGTATTAACATCTTTACCACCCATTTAAGGCCGGTAAGCGTGAGCGCATACCATTTGCAAATAAGACGAAATTTCCAAGGCTTTCAAAATCATTGAGACCGACCTCAGGCGGTCCTAAGCTTTTAATTCCAAATCACGTCGGCTGGTACATTCAAAAGGAAGTGGGATGGTGAAGCTACAGCAAATAATCAGGCACCAAACTGTCAAGTGTTTAAATTAAAAAGAAAATTCTGCGGTGTTCCGCACAAAAGTGTTCTTGATTTTAGCTCTGCAATAAAAGTGGACAACAGGCTCATTATTCCCGTAATTCGTTGACATAAATAAGCATTTACTAATGGATGAATTTTACTACCTTCGGAAGCAGCTTTACATAAGTCTGTGCATTCCTTCCGCTCAAAACTTGTGTCTGAAAGTGTTACGTCTGAGAAGATACAGTACAGTTCGAAAAATAGGAAGATAAACTTCACATACCTGTGTATGTGATTGACGGGATATCATCAACGAACCGAGGAAACTATTGTAAAGTTTTGCTCATTCCAGACTATAAAAAACAAGCCTTGCGAAGGTAGCATATTTAAGTACAGTTATTTAACTAGGCTTACATCACAATGCAGCAAAACTAGACTTGAAATAATGTCTTTCCTGCGAACTAATTGTAAACGAAATTACTGCCACCAGCTGTTACAATGTTCTTGTATTCAACCGAGATACTCATTGCCTTTTAAAACTGTATTCAAACCATCTTCGGCTGAGCCGTTATTGTTGTTTTGTACTTTCATCTGATCATTCATTGCTTGGCATCGAACCATGTGATCTCATAGAAGCATTCGATGTTCGACTGTACGCAGCGTACCGTATTCGTTGTTGAACACGTTTCACTGCAATTTTAACCCACACATACATTATGACATGCGACAGAGGTAACTAGAGTGTGCTTTTCCTCAATCTGAAATGGGATTACGAAGCACCAGTGCCAAAATGACGTCTTCGCTGTGAATAGATTTCAAGGATAGGCGCACTACATTTGATGTGTCACAGGGTTGTTTCATCACGCGTCAGGCATGCTGTGATTGCCATTTTGTCTTGTCAGATCTATGCAATATATTGTCTAGTTTGTATATCTCGCGTGTGTTCTTGAGATTGTGTTCACTTCAAAGATTTGTGTGTATTTATGAAGACGAAGCCCTTTCCAGTAAGCGCTATATAATAAAATGTCACGAGAGTATTTTCGTGTTGTGATGCGTCTATGACTGTGCACTTAATGACGTTCACACATGGTTAGCGCAGAAACAAGTCCATCGGATAGATTCATATGTACTACAGCAGCACGAGCGTTCACGGGGCACTGTCATTCAAATGCAGCCAAGCTTTCCGAGTCATCTTGATCCTGTACTGTGTGTTCTGCCCGAGCGCTGCATTCAAAAAATGCCAACACTGTGCCGGATTGCACTAACCTCATCTTTTTAGAACGCAGCGCGTCTAGAGTGACGACAATAGCAAGGAAAAGAAACACAGGTCAAACGCTGAGGCAAGTTGTCCATCTATTGCTCCTTTGTCTCTATAACACAACGTAGAAAAAGCGCTCAATGTTGCAAGTCAGTGTTCTCGTAACCAAGCATGAGCCAACTCGACCAAATAACGGTTCCACTGCACTCACCACCAAGCCTTACACTGACAACAATTCTTCGCGAGCGGTGGAGTGTGTTGGCTATGTTATGCTGTAAATGTACACCTTGCAAATACGAAATGACAAGGTGTGTTACTAGACAGGGATCACAATTCCTAAATATCGTATCAACTTGGATGGCACGAGTTGCTCTGACCTGTCCTTCGGTGTAACTGCGCGCGTTAGATTCCTCGTTTAACTCTTCACAGAAAAGGTCCACAGAGCGTCAGAAAAACGTTAGAACCACAGGAAGCATATACAGTGCACGTGAATGCGTTATAAATGAGACAGCTGGGCCAGCCACTGTTTCTCTCGCATCACCAGCGTCAGGATGTTCCCAAAGAGCCCGTTAGCCAATCGAACGTCCCTTGTAATTGGTCATCTGGAAGAACCAGCACTGCATGACCAGACTGCCTCAGCTGCATCGAAATCACAGGGGAGGATATGGGGGAGAGCCTACAGGACAGGCTAGTAGGCCGGTATATAAACTGTAGCACTCATTAGAGGCTCATTTATCACCAAGTCCCAATAGCCAGGAGGGTTGTGCGTTCAGCCCGGGGCGGTGTAATCAAAAGGCACTTTAATCGCCGCCACGTAGGCGTCCGTTTACGAACTTAATTCGCACGCAGGCCCGCTTCATAACTGCTCGTCCAGACAAAACTGATAATTTCGTGCGGGCTCACAAGCTTTGAAACTGAAAGAAAAACGACGATGACGCTTGAAAGAGGTTGTGCTTCTGTGAGCGCTCGCCTGCGGTGACAGTGCTCAAAGCTGTTTCCGAATGTGCGGGAGAAATTGGTTTCGCACGTGTGGTTTGCGGCTTCGTGGGAGCCGCTTGATTTATATCTTGGAGCTAGCTCGTAGCGGCAAGCGTTTGGACATGTGGCGAGCTCCGGCTTTAGATTTAGTGCATGTCCTCCCGCTGTGTGCAAGTCGCCGAACGTCTCGCTCGACTCTGTGTGTGAAGAAATCAGAAAAAAAAAGCCATTCGCGTTACTTTAATAACAATCCGTGTACTTTTGGTTCCGTAAATGCACAGCGTGAGTGAAGTCATCGCCCTCGGCTACATTTGGCTTAAAGCAGCAGCCGCTACTTAGATGTCCTGAAAAGTTCATGAGTCAAAACTGCATGAGGCAATGAGGCATCCTTGTCTAACATTCCGGAGAGATATTTCAGTGCGCTGCAATGTGGTATGAATGCTTACGCATATTCTGCAGTTTCGTTCGTAGCGAGTGTACACACATAATTTGAACTTAATGCCGTGCAACAGCAAAATTTCTTAAAGCTTTGTGGCTATTGAGGTATAAACACGGGACAAAGCACTTTTCGGCTGCAAAACTACTTCATGCTTCTTCAGAACTCTATTCATTAACTTAGAGTTCAGATGTTCGCGACCCGAATGAAAAAGTCACAATTTCGCCGCAAGAGCGAAGCAATGAATGCGATAGCAACAAACTGGAGTGTCACATAAAGAACGGCAAGAAGCTCGAAACTTGCTACGCGCTGCCCGAACAAAGAAAACACGAAAAGAACACACACGGGGTGAGCGCGGACAAAAACGGTCACAGCTCGACATTTGCAGCGCGCTGCTCAAACACAAAACAGAACGCATGAAAAGAACGCCCACTTATACACAGGACGAGCGTGAACTAAAGGCTGTCACAGTGGTTACTTCAACTATCCCCTACTTTAGCTCTTCTAGGCAGCAGCTCACTCCTTTGGCAAACGCGGCCGCTGCAGTGAGCGAAGTGACCTTCGTGCGGTCTATAGCTTTAACGCAAACTTTGCGGTGGAAGCATAAGGCGTACAAACCTCCCCTCTCAGGAGATAAGCGTGCGAGCACAGGCGACCACGCCTTGTATGTCAGAATACAAGTCGGAGGCGCACATCCCAACCCAGGTCAAACACTACAGACTTTAAGAATTGGCCACCCAAGGAGCTAGGGGACAAGAAATTTGCTAGCCGCCAGACGCATGTCCAGTACCCAAGCCACCCTTGAGCTCCTGAGCTCGTGTTGTCCCAAGACCCGAAAATCGAAAACTAGCGTTGATCACGAGCGAGACGACGCAAACGCAGCGCAGGCGATGACGCAGCATAATCCGCTGCTCGCATAATCTCAATTTCGCCACGTGCCGCGTCCCGTGTGTTTGACCCACAACCGCCTACGTTTTATCCAACTCTCAAACGCTGCTGCTCCTCCGGACACAAGAGCAACGAACGCGCTTAAGCACCTTCGAGATCTGCGTACCAGCGGTAAATGGTGTATATAAATAGCTCGCCGTCAGTATGCTGGAGGAAGTATGGCGCGTGGCTGATTTGTCTAAGGCAGCGCACTGCGGAGCGTGCGGTCGCAGGTTCGAACACCTGGTCACGCGCTTGGGAAAATTTTTCGTCTGAATTATTTTTACTTGTCACTTATGTGTATGTGTGTGTGTGTGTGTGTGTATATATATATATATATATATATATATATATATATATATATATATATATATATATATATATATATATATATATACATGGCGACGACGGCAAACACCCGCCAAGAGTGCTCATATAATTGCTATCAGACTAGAAACAAGGTATGTAACGCTTAGGTTTTGCGCCGAAATGCAAGATCAGGCACGTCGGTGCCGAACTCAGAGATTTCACCACACCATCTAGTACGGAGGTCCGTTGTAGCGCACACGCCAAACTTGGTGCTGTCTGCCCGTGGTTCCTCTACTAGTGGTTCCTCTACTACTACGTATTGTTCCTTTTTACGGTCAATGCAATAACCGATTTCGAGGAGAGGCCATTTGAAATGATTGTCTACACCGTTAGTTGGTGCACCAACTTCAAAGGGATGTCAACAGCTGTATATTGTTTTAACGTGTTTTCTGGCTTATAAAAACCGCTTCTCTCGGTAAAAATGGCTTCCTGGTTATTATTTCGCAATTTTAACACGCTAAACGCGCTCAACAGTTTCTCTTTCAACACTGTCATGGTTCTCAACCAATTATACGTACACTACAGGACGAAGGCCCAATAATAACCAATTTACCAGCAATCTATCTTGTACGACTTGATTCAGTTTTCTTCTACTTCATTTCGTTTCATTGCTATTCCCCTTGAAGTAAAGAATAGCACTTAGTAAGCGAAATAGGCGGATATGCGTTTTTTAACGTTGTTATGCTTATACTTTAAACCGGAAGGCATTACTTACGATTACCATACACCCTCCTCACACGAATAAAACAACGACGGAGTCGATCAACGGGGCGCTGTACTACAGTGTACAGTGCTACATTAGAGCAGTTAGGAGAGGGGTCTACCGTTATGCAAATTCTACAGCCTTTCCCACCTAGGCAATTATACCGTTTTAAGGCTGGCCAATTACGGAAGTATGAATGACGGGCTACAAGGCATAGGGTACCAGTAGCCGTTCTGAGTTTTATCTTTGGATGGAGAAATTATACGCCAATCTTAATCGGATCACTCTTTAATTACGTCAAATTCCTCCCCTCGGATATGTTGCAAAAGGACGCGCCCAATTACACCCTCTAAAGCTTATTAAGCCAACTCACAAGTCTCTCTGACGAAACGTGGAGGAGCCATCATAGCGCCCGGTAGCCTCAGCGTTGTTACTGGCTAGTAGGAAAATGTCTACTGCAAAAGGGAAAAAAAATTACGTCCGGCACTGCCTTTCTTGACATCGCATGGTTGGAGTGAATATATACGTGATCGATTGGGTAGACTGGAAGAGGAGGGTCCGGATCGCCACTTGCGTTCTTTTTTTTTTCTGCACCCACCGTTACACGAACATTAAAGAGGCATTTTGTTTCCTACATTCGATGTCGTCTAATTGAGTGAATTATGGGCCACCACATAAAGATAATCAGCTCGACCTTACGCAAGTGCCCGGGGCTGAAGTGAGATATTATTAAATAATAGCCGGCTCCCACTCGCGCCACATCGTAAATATATCACCTAAGGTCTGTAATTACGGAGTTACTCTTCGCGTTTTAGGTTTCGGCTCGTATTTTGTGGGAACCTGTGGGAATATTTTCGCCCATACGTGGGTCGGAACGACAATTGGACATTTGCATATCTTTGATAAATTATGTGCAAAATTTCACGTGCAGCAATTGATACTGTCGCAGGTTAGCTTCGTCTGAGCGCCAATACGCAGTGATCATCGACCTGCTATGGGCTCCTGAACATTTTCAGAATATTTCAGAGAAACATGCCGGCCAACTATAGCTGGAATGCTACGGCCCACAGAAAAAGCCATGAGCTCCTAAACTTCAGTTCAGCGGCAAAGGTGAGCACCAAAATGCAAGCGAGTGCACAACCTCCAATCCTGGAGGTAGTGTTAAACCTAGGTGCAGAAAGCTTTTAAGGGGTGCGGGAGAGTAATAATACATCGGCTGAGACGAAAAAGAAGATGGCATTCGCCTTCGAGTCACCTCAGGCGATTGTATAAGTGGTCGTATGTACTTCGCGACAGTTGATGCACGGAGCATTGGCACTGCTGGTGACTCTCGGTGCTCACCGAGCTATGTCGGCACAGGCGCATACCTGGCAGTCCCAGCCCAGCAGTGTGTGAATAATAGGCGAGGACGAGCCAGAAAGTTTGGCGGTGTACATGGTCGCTATCTTGTTGAGTTTCCCTTTAAAGAAGAGACGCGATGTGTGGAGTTGGGAAAGTGCAGTATAGTCGGAATGTGTAGTAAAGAGTGCGGCAGCACGGAAAATGTGCTTCTGTGCTATTGAAAACCTGCAGATACAGGGGAGTACTTCTAGAGGAGGCAGCTTGCTGTACTTGAGATATTGAATCCCTTCACATTAAGACAACGGAAAACACGCACAGTCGCAACCCGGGCAATTTCTTCTGATATACACTAGATGCCTACGTCAAATCACGTGACTAGTATAACCAACGTCACTCAAAACATCTTATTCATTGTGAACAAGGTCCCCGTAGTCGGGCCAAAACATCTTTTTATTTCAACGATTCGTCGGCGCTCTTTATTTTTCGCCATATACTTACGCGTAAAGGAGTACTGACACGAATTTAAAAAAAAAAATTCGGATTGTTGCTCTAAATAAAAATACTGGTGCTGAGAAACCTAAAACAAGTAGTGTGATGCCTGGGAATGCATCTTATATATTTTAATTACCGCTATCTTAAAAAGACACTTTCGGTTTTGGTATGGAGGGGGCGGCTTCTCAGTGACGTTTCATAGCAGTATGACGTCATGGGGATACAGAAACTCGCGATCTACTAGCGGCAAATCCGTCATCTGCCCATGGTGCACACAAACGATGAGTGAATTGTCGTCCAGTGACCTTGATAGTTATTTCGGGGATTTTGGCTGCATGCAGGACGCAGAACTCGCAAACTCGGGGGAACTGTCTTGACTCGTCGTAATGTGCATTGCAGCGGGGCTGGCTTGAAGATGCTCAGCGACGAAAACTTCCATGTCAAATTAAAATATTTTATACGTGTTCTCCGACTCCTGTGTGTGGAGAGTGTTCACACTTCATACCAAGGAATGAAAAATGTCCCTTTTGCAATGTCTCAAAATCGTGTCAGTACTCCTTTAAGATGGGTAAAGAATGGGAGACAGGAAAGGAGTAAACACAATCTCGAACGACGCGCTTAGTTAGATCCACAAATTAATGAAGCAATTTTCCCGGCCTTGGCTCTCATTATGAACACGAGGCTGTTGCGTGAGCAGTCGCAGCAGTCGATAATGCGGGCCGCATGGTGTCGAACGCGTGACTTCGGCGACAGCTGCTTTGAAGGTTGCCGTACCGGGTCCATCGGCACGATCGGTGTTAATTGCGTTGTCACGCCGAGACCAATGGCTGTGACCCTTGTAATACCTGTCCTCGTACACGCTGCACCATGCTCGTGACGTCCCCATAGTTGATTATGCAAATGAATGACTTCCTTACGTTGGCGAGAGAACCACCACCTTTGTCTTATCGTCACATATTTACCATAAGGGTGAGAAAAGTTAACAAGCCGACGGATCAGGGGGCTGTTACGTTCTCTGACGAGAAGTTCAAGGTTGACTTTTTTGTCCCAGTTACGGTTAGTACGTCCATTCTCCGATGCTTAGCTTTACGTTGATGAAGACCAGGTAGTGAAATACATCTGAAGCCTTGAATTACAATATCTTTCCCAGAGACATCAATTTAGCCCTCTGCGAATGAATCGCTCCCAACGCAGGAGGATGGGACACTTAGGGCGTTCCTCTTGACATTACTCTTTCACATTCCTCTTGTACAAGGAGGAATGTGTTTCCGGAGTGATTCGCGCTAAGTGCATTCTACATGTGTCACCTGCGAGATGATTCGCGCGTTTACGCGCAACGCAACTTCTAAGTAGGCCACAGTGTACTTGTTAACGGTCATCCCTGCTACTCGAAATGTTGCCATTGTATTTTTCTTTCGCAAGGAGTGTACCAAAGGACAAATCCTAGTCTATATGCTGAGGTGCCACGTTGTCTGTAACAAGAGCATATTCATTGAGACGGTAAGGAGCGCTGCCTTCAACGATGCTGTAATGAAGATACCAGAGGTGAAGTATTCATTTATCATGATATTGCTTGATCCTTCCCTAACTTGGCACAAAAATGAGACGTCGCATCAAAACTTTCATGGAGATCTTCATTACCCTGAAAAGCCATGCGTAGCTTATATGTACAGATTACACGAGTCCTATTCAGCGGTGTTCTTTGCACCTAAAAAGACGTCATTGCTGTGGAGGACCTATGTACATTGTGAAGCGAGTTGCTCAATATGATCGGTTGTTCACGAAAGTGTACACGTTATGAACTGAGACACAATTAAAAATGTGTATACATCGGTCTCCTAGGTTTTCATGCACAAGGTGCAAACTTATCTGCGAAGAATCGACAAAGCAATCCAAGACAATGTAACTTTAAGTTGCCCCAGTAGAATAGATGCTAACTCAGCCTCGGGTGATGACACCCTCCGCTTTCACCAGATGGTTTGGCGTAATGAAGAGCTGAGTCATCTTGACATCCGCAGACTGGCACCGACACCAATTCGAAGTATGCTTGGTCAGTGGCAGACATTTAAAGGCGTTCTTTGCTACTATCCTTCATGTTCTGTTAGGAGAAGGTGGCACATGTCTGCGCAAGCCAACGGTGTTTGAATATCGCTTTCCGAGTGAACAACTTCAAAAAGCGGAGCTCATCAGCTCTCGCAGTAGAGGGCGAGCAATTAACACCTCCAACTTTTAATGGCAATAGGCTTGCATGCACACATGCCTTAGCACTGATTGCCTAATTACGATCGTGTTCTACGTACGTCTGCAAAGAGAGCTGCAGTGACGCTGATCCATAGGTTGGCAAACTCACTCATGAGTCGACTCACTTAGACTCAGACTGGGCTGTGAGTCTGAGTGAGTCCGGGTGAGAAACATTTTGGTGAGTTTTAGTATGAGTTAGTCCGGTAGAGGAAAATTTTGATGAGTCTGAGTGCAAGTGAGTCCAGTTGAAAATTTTGATGAGTCTGGACCCGAGTGAGCCCTAAGCGCAAAATATATTCCTTGAGTGAATCTGAGTGAGCACATTTTTTTACCAACCTATAGCCCTATTTATTTTAAACTTCAGCATTACTATCACTCAGCGTCATGTCCGCTCACGTTTATACTTACGTTACTCCCACATGCTTTGATGCACTAGCGTTCATACACTTGAACATTGATCAGAGGCGTCAGTTACAGAGGAAGGTGGCTTCAACCCCTCACCCCCCTCCCCTCGCATACTCTGTCACGGGAAGGTTTTGGTAAAATATCTCGTGTGAGTAATCTGCTTCAATAAAATGTCCTTATTGGATTGCAAGCACTGATAACACGTATTTGAAGGTACCAGATCAAAGGGCGCCACGAAGAGCACCGATTATGCCTAATATTGGTGGTAAAGAGCATTGACACCATGGTCCAAAAAACATATTATTCGCTAAAGGACTCATGAGTCGACTCACTCAGAATCAAATCGAACCGTCAGTCTGAATTCGTGTGAGTCTAGGCGAGAAAAAAATTTAGTGAGTCTGAGTACGAGTGAGATCAGTTGAGGAAAATTTTGGTGAGTCTGAGCCCGAGTGAGCCTAAAGCGCAAAATACATTTCATGACTGAGTGTGACTGAGTTGCAAGTAAGATTTTTAAGTGCTCGTTGACCTCCATGCGTTGTCCTCTGCTTTGCCCCTCCCTCTTTCGATTGACCAAACGGAAGTGATTATATCTCACAGAGTTTGGCTGCGGCAGCTACAAGTGAGCTGTTTGTCATAAAAGAATGTAAGGCATTCAGATACGCAAACGTGGAAACAGAACCGGACAACACAAACGCCAACTATTAACTACAAGACTGCGCTGTTGCGGAAAAGAAAGTAGGTAGAAAAAAATTGGCCGCGTATCTGCGTGCTTCGCTGCAAATGTCGTCTAAAGACGATAGAAGAGGCGCTGCGTGTGATATGGACGCCATCTGGCAATACGTCGGGAAATATGAGTGCTGTGTTGCGGGCTGGTAGTCCCGGCGCAGCAGCAGGCGAAGACCGGCGGTAACCAACGCGACAGGCGGGGACGCCAGCCAGCCCGAACACGCGGTTTGGCGCGAAGCGCCCAAGGAGAAGAAACGTCCGCACTCAACGAGTACTCTCCACACACTCTTTTATATACACGTCGCCTGGGTAAAACAGGAATGCCAGAGCGGCACCCCATGGCATTCGTACAGTGCAATATTGAGCCGAAACCGAAACACAACAATGAGCTCGTGCAGAGGGCACGGAGGAAGGCAAGCTTCAGCGCAGTCGCATTTTCAGCGCAGCCTAAGAAACTAGGGTCTCTAGAATTACGTATCTATGTATTTTCTATTAAAGGAACATTCATTAATTCACAAAACTTTATTAAGAGTCCTGAAGCCCGGTCTTTTCAGACCGAGGCGGGCTGCGTCCACGTCGGCACCGTTAGGCCGAGCCTTATGGCGCCATCGTGAACCCTCTGGACAGCCCGTAGTTGATCTTCATATGAACAGCTGGAGATCATCTTCTGCCAGTGAAGCCATTTTTCTTCGGGGTTGGCGAGAGTCGCGGGACAGCCCGCCAGCATGTTTCAATGATGCCACCGCATGCGTCACATTCTTTTCTAATTTGACTTTCAGGGTGAATTTTTTTTACAAAATACGGAGTGGGGTACGTCCCAGTTTGCAGTAAACGTAGCGTGACTGCCTGAGCCCTGTTCAACTTTACGTGTGGCAGTGGGAATTGCCTACGCCCCAAGTAGTAGTATTTAGTGATCTCGTTGTAGGTTAGTAAATTATCTTTATGATCCCCGGAATGGTAGTGGGCGTCGGTTCGGTTCTGACCGGCACGGCAAGCGAGTCCTCGTGCCAGATCATTCGTCACCTCGTTGAGGTTGACCCGAGCCTCATCCACTTGTCCCATATGTGCAGGAAACCATCGGATTTCAGTTTCTATAGGTTCTACATTGCCGATAAGTTTAACAGCAGTCCCAGCGACATAGCCCTTGTCAAAGCTCTTAATTGCTGTTTTGGAATCGCTATAAATGTAAGACCATTTTCGGTTCCTGATAGCTAAAGCAATCGCGGCTTGCTCCGCCACCGTTGTTTCCTTAGTGAACAGGGTGACGGCGCCCCGTATCTCGCCCTGGCTGTCGACCACGACGGCCGTGTAGGCCTCTTTGCCTTTGACCCAGGCGGCGTCTACGAGGGCTGCCTCTTCACCTACCTGTTCAATTTATTTCAATAAAGCTTTCGCTCTCGCCTTTCTCCTGCTAACATTGTGCTCCGGGTGCATGTTTCTTGGGAGAGGGGTGGTTCTGATTGCGGCTCTAAGTTCCGCGCTCAGCTCCACCTCGGCCTCCTTCGGGGTCCTCGATCTATTGGGGTCTGTCCCGATCGCTTTGAGTATAAGCCTACCCGCGCGCGTTTTTGTCAGTCTTTCCTGCTGCGCCATCTGTTGCGCTTCCGCCATCTCTTCCATCGTATTATATACGCCTAGGCTCATGAGGTTCTCGTTCGAGGTGCTGTTAGGTATACCTAAGGTAACCTTAACTAGCTTTCTGATAATAATATTGAGCTTGTTCAGCTCCGCCTGAGAGCATTTGAGTAGACCTGCTACGTAGGTGAAGTGACAGAAAGCGAAGGCGTGTACTAGCCTTAAAACGCTGTCCTCACCAAGGCCCCTATGTCTGATGGTAATTCTCCTTAGTAACCTCAGGACTTGGTCCGTTTTGTTGGAAATGTGTCGAATGGTACTGAGGTTCGTGCCTCCCGCTTCTATGTGGAAGCCTAAAACTCTAATCTTTTCGACCTGCTTGATCGCGGATCCGTCGTGACAGCGCAAGATAATCTTGGGTTCCTCCCCGGGTACGTAGTCCTTTGGCCTTCGACCCCTGCATCGATGTTTTAGAACCAAAAGCTCCGACTTTGCCGCTGAACAGTTGAGCCCCATTTCACTTAGTGTGCTTTCCACGGTCTGTATGCTCTCCTGCAGTCTAGTCTCCGTTTGGCCTACGTTACCGTTGGCGCTCCATATGGTTATGTCATCGGCGTATATCACAAAGCGTATACCTTCTATCTGCTCTAGTTGTCGCGCGACTCTGGTCATTGCTAGATTAAATAACATGGGTGAGAGCACGGCTCCTTGAGGGGTGCCCCTGTTTCCCAGGCTCATCACCTTAGATTTTAGTTCTCCTAGCCTGAGGCTCGCTTGCCTACCGCCGAGGAACGCCTTGACTATGCGGAAAAGCCTCTCGCCCAAACCCAGCTTGGAGACGACCTCGAGGATGGCCTTGTGCTCTATGCGATCAAAAGTTTTTTCGACGTCTAGACCCAGAATCGCTCTCGCGTGCACCGGGCTAACCTGTATGAGCTGGTGTTTGATCAGGAGCATGGCATCCTGAGTCGATAGCCCGGGGCGGAAACCGATCATATTATACGGGAGGATGTCGTTTTTCTCGACGTATCTAGTGAGTCTATTGAGAATAACGTGTTCCATAGCTTTACCTAGGCACGATGTAAGTGAGATTGGACGGAGGTTACCAGATTGAGCGGTTTTCCCGGTTTGGGTATGAGGATGGTGTTGGCCATCTTCCATTCATCCGGATATTCTCCCTTTCTCCACAACTCGGTGAAATGATCCGTCAAGAAAGTGATCGATTCGTCATCTAGATTAATTAAGAGTTTGTTAGTAATACCGTCGGGTCCGGCTGCCGATCTGCTAAAGAGACCATGGAGGGCGGCCCGTACCTCACCCTCGGTGAAGTCACGGTCCATGTCCTCGCACGGTCCTCCCGAGTACTCTACGCAATCTGCACTATCACCCGGTTGTTTGAGCGGAAGATATTTGTCTGCGAGCTGCCTCATGATTACCTCCTCAGTCGTGTACTGGCTGACCTGATGTACTAGTTTTGTAATGGCCGTTCTCTTGTTTGACTTAGTTTCGTTCTCGTTCAGTAGGTGTTTGAGGAGGTTCCAACTGCCCCCGTGTTTGATTCTGCCGTCTGCCAAGTTGCAAGCTTCGTCCCACTGCTGTTTCACGAGTGTTCTCGAATGCTCCTGGATCTGTCTGTTTAGCAACGCTATCTTTTTCCTGAGCCTTCGGTTCAGTCTTTGTGTTTTCCATCTTTGGAGAATGGATTGTTTGGCTTCGATCAGATGCGCGAGCCTATTGTCTACGCTCTCTATGTTTTCTTCGGTCTTAATTTCTTTAGTGGCTTCCTTGAGGTACTCTCCGAGCTGGTTGACCCAAGTCTGGTAGGACTGTCTGCCCACTTCTATCGGTTCCGATTCTAGTCTCTTTGCCCTAACTTTCCTAAAAAGGTCCCAGTCTGTGCACCGAAACGTTCTAGTTTCTTGTTTCGCCATGCCTATACCTATGTGTATGATATAGTGGTCGCTACCTAGATCGGTGCCAGAGTTTTCCCAGCTAGCTTGTGTCGAGCTGTTCACAAAAGTGAGGTCAGGTGTAGAGTCCCTGCACGTGGACGTGCCACAGCGGGTGGGAAAAGCCGGATCGGTGATCAGGCACAGGCCCAGATACGTGGAAAGGTCCCATAACCCCTCTCCTTTCTTTGTATTCCAAGTGTATCCCCACGCGTGGTAAGGGGCATTGAAGTTCCCTCCTATTAGTAGCGTGGAGCTCTTGGCGATTGCGAGTGCCTTGTTGAAAAGTGCCCGAAAGCTCTGCTTCTTGTCGGAGGGACTGCTGTAAATGTTTAGGCAGAAGATACTGTGCCCCTTGCCCTTGTGCCTTTTAAGAATGACTTCTACTAGGGTATACTCGATTTTACTCAATCCGAGGTGGATATCGTGTTCGATAAAGGGTAGATTTTTGTCAACGAGGGTTGCCAATCCCCTTCCACCATCTTTTTCTCTACATACCGATTTGCACCCGGTTAGCTTGACTTCGTCCGCTAAAGTTTCCTGCAGCATAATTACGTTTGGTTTAACCCCCACCGATCTAATTAATTGGCGCAGCGATGCCGTTTTGTTGAGGAATCCGCGACAATTCCACTGCCACACACTAAAACTGTGGTTGCTATCCATGATTGTTGGACGGGTTCATTTTGCTATTACCAGCGATCGTTCTCTTTGGAGCGCCCCCTGACGTTCCGGGGAGTGATTTCGCGCTTTCCGAGTCTGAAGGCAAGAATTCGTCGTCGTCGTCATACCTGGTTTCGAGTTTCTTGAATCTCTGTTCGGCCGTTAACCTCCATTTCCACAGTTTGTCCACGTTAAAGTTAGTCCGTTCCGTCGTCTCTCTAATTTCTTTAATTGCCTCTTTCAGCTCGCTGAGGACTGAGAAAACCGAGTCGATTTCGATGCTTACTGCTCTCTTTTTCGGGGCGGGGGAGCTATCTCCCTCACTTGGTTCGGTGCTTTGACTTACTGGCCTGGCTACTGCTATCCTAGCAGGGCTCGGCTGTGCCTTCTTTTTAAGTTCTACTACCTGTTTGGTCAGCTCTTCGTTAGCTTTCCGTAACGCGTTTACCTCCTTAATCAACTGTTCTATTCGGGCATCATTGTCTTCAGTCACCGCTGGCGTGGCAGCGCCACCGGCGATTCTCACCGTACCTTTTACTTTATCGGCCCAGGCAGTCCCAGCTGTCGGCTTGGCACCAGGTGCTCCGTCTTCTAAGATCACGGACGCTCCTCTCGACTTGGAGCGGCTTTTCTCCCTGGGTAACGAGCGGTGTCTGGATCTCGCGCGGCTCCGAGAGTGTGAGCGCCCTCTGGGGCCCTGCTGAAGGCTTGGCGTCGGGTGTGACGTCTCCGCAGGCGCCCTCGTGGCCGATCGCGACCGGCCGCGTTCCCTTCGGCGAACCCGTACCACATATGGTATTTGAAACCGCTGCCTGCACGCCTTGTCTCCGGTGGGGTGGTTTCCTCCGCAGAACTTGCACTTGGGCGTGCAAACGTGGTCCACTGGCGGGTTGAGGGCTCCACACCCTCTACACTGAACAGAGTCCGGCGTGGGGCACACGTCCGAGCGGTGTCCTACCCTACCACAAGTGAAGCACACATCAAATTGTTTCCTGTAGAGATAGCATCTCACCAAGGTCGGTCCGTAGCGCACAAATTTTGGCACTTTCAGTCCGTCGAAGAGGGCAATGACTGAGCCCGACGTCTTGATGCGCTTGGCGGCCAAAGCGAGCGGGTTGCGCTCGTGCACGATGTTCCTTGTAATAACGGACTGGGAGTCCCTGATGTCGATTCGTCTAATCACGCCTTTGCAAGTGGCGTGCGGGGCCGTCTCGTAGGCGTTGACTTCATACTCTGTTTCCACGATTTTGAAGGACTTGATTCTCACGTACCTTGCCGCATGGTCTGGTTCAGGCGTGCTGACCACCACGATATTTTGCGTGAAGTTGGGGCACACCACGTCTTCACTTGCTTGCTCTGCCGTTAGGCCGGAAGCCTCGATCACTGCAGTTCCAATAGCGGTGGTACTTACTTTGCTCAAGTTTAGTCCTCCTCGTGGCCGGATTATAATCTTGTGATGCTCCTCGGGCAGTTGGGGCATCCTCGAGGCCTTGACTATACGATTCTTGATCGCGGCGGCGGTGGCTTTGGCGGGTCCCGTACCACCGCCAGAGACGCCATCTCCACCGGTGACGGCGTCTCCGCCGGACGCTTGCGAGTTTCGTGGCGTCGCGTTGGCCGCGTCGCTGCTCTTCTTTCCAGCACGGGATCGGCGGCCGGTAGCCACTTGCCAGCCGAAATCCTCCTCGTTGTTCTCGTATACGTCGGAAGCCTCCTCTTCCATGCGGGAATCCGCCATGTCCGCGGGGCACGTAGGCCGGCTACGGGCCCTACTCCTCGTCAGGGTTAGCTCCGCGCGAAGTAGGGTGAACAGAAAATGTCCAATAAAATTGTCAAAAATCGGTTCCCACCTCGACACGTGGTATCAGTCGGTTCTGGGCAACTTCACAAATCTGATGATGCGCTTGAAATCGTCGTACATCGAAAAATTGGCCAGCGGAACATCGAAAAAGACGGAGCCGATGTGAGACGCATCTGCTCCCGTCGGCGACCGCAGCGCCCTCCAGCTATTAAAGGAACACACCACATAATGCTTACCTAGTGATGCTGCGCCTCAGATATGCGTAATGTTTGCTTTTTGATCAACAATGTACACAAGTATGAACCTAGTCAGCCGTTCAAGATGGCTGGCCCTTGGGCAAGTGGTTGAACTTTGGCCGGGTGGCTGAATCGAGTGACGTGCCGACAAACAGAAAGACATACAGACAGACCAAAATTTCTGCGTTTAAGTTCCCCAAGAAAGACTATCATCTTTAAAACTCATCTGCACATGCTCCGGTATGGTAGGACCACCGGTCAATATGGCACACGCGGGGGTCCACGCGAGAGATAAATGTTTAGGAATTTCATTTCTTCGCGTAAATTAATCGAAGGCCACATCACGCATGCGTTTTCACTGCTATCGTTATGGCGGGCCTCAACTGTTTGACGATAAATGTTGGCTCTCAAGTGCACATTTTGGTCGCGTATGGGCTTACCTTTTTTCTCATATAACTGAAAACAGTCCTTCTTTCTCACACGTTCTGTAATTACAATAACTGTAGACGTAAATTTTATATTAGAACCATGGCATTGAAAAAGCCATGATCCACTTTAGGCGCCTGATTCACGTTGCTAGCGAACCGGCTTTTAGGGCACGAACGACACGTTACGCAAAGGCAGCTTAGAGTCGTAAGTTTTATTCGCCGATCCGCATCTTTGAGCGTGTGCGCGTACAAGAACTATCTGTTCATGTGAGGTCACAAAGTAGGCGTGCATTCGACTGCCAGTCCGAGCTTTAACGCCGGCAAACGGTCGCCTTCTTTTTCCAACATTTTTTTTCCTGCCTGCAGTTTTTATCCCCGTATACATGTTTATTGCTGGCGTCGTTGACAAGGTTACCCCAAATCTGTGTGGTTTAACGGAACTAGATCAACAGCACCCTGCGATCTACCACTTCCTTGCGGCAAATCTGCGATACTATCTGGCGTCGAATGATCGTAAAACACACACACCGATGGCTGTCGGATTAACCACAACTTCTAGCCCCGGTTCACGTCTCTGTCACGATGCTTGTTATACAGTGCCATACTGAGGCGGATAAAAATATCAGGTCAAGAGCGTGCCGCCACACGCAACTATGTTGTCATTTTGGGGTCAGGAGGCATCTCGGCACTGGTAAGAAGTCGTTGGCCAGGACATGTCACCGGACTCGACGTTTCAATTACAAGAGTTGCCTTCGTCACGGGAATTGTTTTCGTTAATTCCTTTCAAGAAGAAATAGCTCATTGAAGAAAGGCGGGCTCCAGTAAAGTTCCTCGCCCTGCGAATTCTCATCCGTTCGAGACTACATGTTCCCGTGAACTTCCATATTGGTTTTAGACGCCTCATGGGTGCGAATGACGCGCAGAAAGTTTCAGACAAAAAGCTTCGCTGAACATGAACAGGACCCCTAGGAAAAATTGGGCCTGAAAGTAGAAAAAGTGCTAGTTAGCACAGGCCTTCGCACAAGGGGGAGGGGGGTGGCAAGGCCCCCCACCTCCCACTAGTTACCTAAGAGAGGGGCAAATCAACAATCTTCCCCCCCTACCCCCCCCTCCCGCCAATGGGGAACTCTGAGAACAACTATGCTTGTTAGTGTAAAGGTGCGCCACCAGGCAATGCAGGGAAAAAGTAGATTTGTAGGTAAGATCAACAGAAGAGTGGCGAATCACTGGCCACATCACCCATGTGTATATGTGATCGAAGCACGTGCGATTAAAACACGAAACGAACAGACTCGTAATAATATTATCGGGGGTTTTATGCTCTAAAAACACGATATGACTATAATACACGCCGTAGGGGACGGCTCCAGATAATTTCGACCACCCGGTGGTTCTTTAACGAGCACTGATAAAGCACAGTACACCGGCCTCAGCATTTCGCCTCCATCGCTATGCGACCGCCGCGGAAGGGATCGAACCCGCGACCTTCGGATCAAAGGCTTAGTACCGTAGCCACTGTACCACCGAGGTCGACGAATGCACCACTCCGAACCACAAGACGGGTATTTCCACGCATACATATAGAACTGGCTGTTCAGCCCAGCGTCTCGAGTTATGACTACCACGAAACGCGCGATAAAAGGAACAGCCGGAACAGCTCGGTATGCACGTGCCAGATGGCAGGTATCGAGCGTTGTCGGGTGGAAGAGACGCCGTGTCAAAGGCGTGACAAATTTCGTGGACTCACGAGCGTGAGCTGCTTCTGCGTAAAGAGCGAAAATTTTGTGTTTGTCCTTCGCTGTAGAGGCCGATCCTTGAAAAGCGAGCCTAATCGCGGCACAATAGGGTGGAGCGAACAACAAGAACTAAATAAATAAAAAGGAGAAGGAGACAAAAAATGAAGAAAGAAGAAAGTCGATGCGAGAAGCCGGTAGACGGGTGTCCTCGTGACCGTTACTCGCCGTTACGCAAAAGAGAAGCTCCTGCGTCGGTTACGCTCGAAGAAAAAGAAATAAATCATAAAAGGTGAAAGAAGGCAGGCTTGGAAGCGCCGTTACGGCAAGGTCGACACGCTTTCTGGCGTCAGCAGACCCCCCTCTTGCTCCGTCTGTGTACACAGTCTCGTCGTCTCTTGAAGCACGAAAGACGATGGGGGTAAGAGAAGGTGAAAGAGAGGAGTCGGGCGCTAATGACCGTCACTGCCATGCCGTTACCTGGTCTGGCTTGCGGCGCTATTTTTCGCAACGATCGCGGCGGTCCTCGTAAGGATCGACACGTTTCTCTGACCTTGCACCTGCGTTGCCCGCGCGTCACTCAGACGACCGACGTGAGACGCGACGTTGGAAGGCAGACGTTCGCCGTCGCAGACGACGCGGACGTTATGTCGGCAATGCGTCTATCAAAGGTCGTCATTGAATCCAGGTTGAATAAAGACAATGCTGCTGTTATAACAGCGGATAGCCGACGTTAGTATATACATTAGCCTACACTTTACCCTCAGTTGGCCAACATTGCGTGACAGTTAGGGAACAGTAGCCAGTGCTGCTTGTATGCGAATAAATACGGCATTTCGCTTTGTTCAGAAATCATTGTTGACATGCTGGGCATCATACACGCTTCGAGGAAGTACGTTTAAGAAGTCAAATACTTTACTGAGAACATCTTGAGCAGCAAGTTGGTGCATTCTGGTAAATGATTGGGACCTGCAAATAAAAGGACAACACGAATGAAGACACACAAAACAGATAGACAAAAGAGATTGGCGTTCTATCTGTTTCGTGTGTCTTCTTTTGTGTCGTCCTTTTCTTAATTTCGCGCAGGTCACAATCGTTTGCTAAAAGCCAAATACATTTACACATTCTTCAACACCTCCACTTGTTGAAGGGATCAACCTAGCAACAACTCGTTCATTCTTGACCAGAACGAACGTAATGGCGACGGCTGGGTTATATCGCGCCTTGCACCCTGACATTCACACCGAATTTATTGAAAGAGAGAGAAACGACTTTTATGTGAAGCAGGATGAACGATTTTCCCGTGGAGTCCTAGGTTCAGGGCCCCATGGTCTCATGCCACTTCACGTGCCCTCGGATCAGCAGACGCTGCTCCTGCGGCTCTGAGCTGGTCAGCGCAGTCTCCCAAGAGGAATATACCACTTATTGACAGATTATTATGCGCACCACAATGCAGATGTTTCAGTAAGAACTTAGTTTTGCGCAGCGTGACTGGCGTATTCGTATATGTCTTGGTCTACTCTACGTCCAGGTCATTACCATTAGTTACTGGCGCCGTCAAGATAGGAGTAACAACGTGTCTACCATGTACGAATCGGGCAAGAGGCTGGCTATAAGAAGAGATAGATTTTATGTCGTGTCACACGTTGCCTTAGGCAACGGTTTTCCCCTCTTCAAGATGTCTCCTCTCACTTATCGCCCGGTCGTTTACGGTGCCTCAAGGGGCATGACCTCTAAATGCGTTCTTGAGATAACGGTGCCCTGGTTCTACGGGGTGAGCGAGGGTCCCAATGAAACCGGTAGCAGACTGACGTAAAACGGAGTCTTCGCCCTCTCTTGTCGCGTCACTTGTTTACAAGTTTGTTTACTTTGGTTCTGCACAGTCCATGATTTCGAGTTTGGAAAGGAGGTGATGGAAGCACTTTGTCGCTGAAAGAAAAACGTTGTCAGCGTCATGACCATTATACACTTCTTCTTTTGCAACTCCTGACAATGATGATAGAGCGGATAATTACTGCGACTGGCACGAGATTTGTAAAAGAGTATCAGGTTTGTAAATCATCGACTGTCGGCGTACCTTTAAAATATCTGGAGTGTACGTGCGCATGAAAACTTGAAGGAAGCATACATCTCAGAAGCTGTTACACTGGGCAAGTTACTTTGAGAAATTGTACGCCTAAAAGAAGAGATACTTTCGACAAAACAACTTTTGCGAAGTCAAACTGCAAAACCCGGCACATCGGCAGATCAATAAACAAAGTTCCTTTTTACAACCTGAATGCTTACGCCAAATAACCTCAACTGCCTACAGCATAAGTACAGCATAGAAAACTCTTTGGAGCAATGGGAGGCACTCCTCGCTAGCTCGGGCCCGGAGGTGCAACTAGCGCTTCTGAACTAGCGCTTCTGCACAAGCCAGTGGAGCCTTGGACATAGGGCTCCACCCATCTAGCTCGTAGACCTCTTCCCTTTCCCTCAATAAAAGTTGTTCTTCTTCTACCAGAACAGATTCTAGACTTATCTCGAGATCCAAGAATTCTTCGTGCGAACGGCACACGCGCCACTTACAAGATAATCTGAACAGTTACTCTTTTCAGAAGTCACTGCCAACGCTGTCTGAAGTACATTATTGCAAACCATCAGCTGTAGCTGTGCTTGTGTACATGCTGTCTACTCCATAAGATGGGCTTCTCTACCACTACGAGCTGATTGGTGTAGCGATGGAACAACTGCTCCTGAGGTAGCTTGAAACGAACAGGATGATACCGCCCGACCCAGCGGATGAAAAGGGCCCATACTGAATGTCTTCTTAAATATGTAATAATGACTGACAAATATTTATAGCAAAGTTCCATGTAAGACCCGAGAGCGCCCGTGATTGCGTGTCGCATGGTAAACATGATTAAATGAGGGCAATGAAAACTTGAAGTGTTTTCTTTGAATAAATCTGTTGGCTTATCGTGGGTTAAATACGAGAACGTTGTAAAAAAGTCGGCAGGACCCTTTCAAGCCATAAAAACTTTCAAAGTACTGCTACGTATAATCTCAGAGAAAGTTAAATAGACGGTGTCATCAGGTCTAATTAAGCAATGCCTAAATACGTACAAGGAGCAGGCTCTGGTCCTGGAGGAAAATCAGTGGCCATCTTCGTCTTCTTCCCCCGCTGAAATAATCAGGCCTAATAAATTGGATTTGAAGTGATTGGTTGCTTCTATTTCACCTGCTAAGAAGCTGCAGAATATGATGCCACTGAATTTACGTTGCAGTGGTAACGACCTGTTTTCCCAACATTTGTTTCGATCTGGAGACCGAAATTTCTAAGACGCCTACTTTTGTTTCCTGTACTCGAATATCCGCTGAGGTGAGGCGAACAAAATAACGCTTATTGTAACTCATACACAGGAAATCAACGTCAGTGGAATCATGAGGAGACAAGGCAGGAACGTCACTAGTGATATCTGGGAAAAAAAAGCTAGAAGTGCTGAGGCGAGAGAGATTGTCCCGGTCGTTTAAATCTTGCTATGCTAAAGACTCCTTTCATGCGACGAGACATCGTGTAGAAACACTTCATTCATAACCCGTCCAACATGACACGTACGGTAGTTGAAGAAGCAGCCCGCCATTGAGTAGCCCGTCAGCGTAGATGTTATGTAAAATTTGTATAAAGACAGAGTTAAAAGCGAGTTCAGTGCTATGCGAAAGGTTACCTAATGATATGATTTTCAGATGAAGCACTAGGATTACTAACATAGGACCAAATAACGAAATGGGCACTAATGCTGCTGATAGACTTTCGGATATTTATTATTGCAGCTTGCTGAAGAACTCAGTTTGAGCTGGAGTATTTAAGTTGGGGTGTGAACAAATTAATGCCCAGAGATGCGGCAGGGTGTGAGAAAACAGACAGAGAGCATGTGCGCACACCTAAGTGTGCTAATCCGCGTAAGATTGAAACTTGAGCTAGTTGGCATGCGTTCATTCTTGATTGTTGCAGCGGTCACGGGACCATGAAGAATTGAGAAGCACAGGATAGCGCCTCTCCTGTGCTTCTTCATTCTTTTTCCTAGTTCTGTGAGCGCTGCAAACAACCAAAATGTGCTAATCATCTTACGCGCAGTAATGTTCACTCTAAACAAACCTCGCAAAGTAGTGCTGGAGTTGACGTTCCACTATTAGATGCTCACACATATTTGGCTGGATTCCGGAGTAAAGCGGCTCCACAAGTTGATCCAAATGTAGGCCGGAGCCTGTCTGGAGCAAACGTTTCCGGAGCTGCTGGTAGAAAGCGGTTTAAGTGCCTCCAACTCCAGCCATAATGCGGAATCTTATCGCCTAGAATATGACAGATGCGTGGAGCGGCGTCGTTCCATCACCTTTCTGGAAGAGGCTGCTCTCCGTGCCAAGGCGAGGGGGCTTGAATGCTCCAGACTACACATATACTAGCAGCATTCAAAGAAGATCAGTTTGAGTGTATCTGTAAGCCCCTGGGTTAATACAAGCCGCGAGAGAAGGGGGCACGAAATTAACAAAATTCTATGCCGGAAAACCGGACGTCGTCTCAATACGATGACCACGACACTGCCTTATCTCGTTATGAATTCCTCAAATATGGGTCACATACCTCTTAAGCCGTTGCTCAATAGCAGCGCCTTGATATCGGCCCTATTGACGTGAGAACGAATGAAGGCCCAAGAAACCTGTGCTCTATTCCGGGTATTCTATCAATGCATTACATATGCCCCACAATGATAACGCGGTGCTTTCATAGTTACACAATTCCACATACCTTCCATTCAAGGGTAGGGCTACAGTGGTAAACTAGATTTCCTATTGCTCGAAGGTTATTCTTAATTTGTTATTTACTTTGACGGAACAAGGTCTTAACCTCCAAAAGGTGGGTCATTTCAACGATATGTTCGGGCTATATTCGGGCTGAGCTCAGTCATCGAGGGTCGCCTATGAGGTTCACGTGTGCGTATGCTTACTACTGATTTTTTCCGAGTACATCACTGTTCTAATACTGGCTACATGCAATCAGAGAAATTTTTTACCGATGCAAACGGGGAAACATACACAATATGACTTCAAGGGTTTGGTCTGAAAGTAGCTGAGTAGCAACTAATTCAGTTTTTGTTTGAATCCTTCTTAACTGTCTCAAATGTTTGAGAAATTAAATTGCAAATTAGCCAGACATTCAAACGTAAGTGCTGCTACAGAAAGGATTTGGTCGAGCGAAATTGGTCGGAGACAAATTGAGAAGTGCAGATAACAAAAATGAAATGGTTACAAAATAGAGCAATTTGTTATATTAGAATGTTCCTTCCAGAAAACTCGTGAACATCTCCAAAGGGCAACAAGAGGACATTACTGTGGTCTTACGAGAACAGATGGATCTGGCAGCGATTATTGTTTTCTGAAAGGAGATGAAGACTGCTGCTATGTCGAACTTGTATTGTTCTGAGCGAACAGCGAATGAACTGTGATTTCCAGAGCAGTTGTGAGGTTTTTGCCGCTGGCAAGTGGCCATCTCGAACCTGATAGCCATTGGCCTTTGCTGTTGTCTGTGCCTGGTAAGAGTGGTGAACCTGCTGTCTTGTGGTGGCGTGAGCAATCAGGTGAAAGTGAACAAGGCGCTGGCGAACCAGACGCCGTCTCCCTAGTACTCTAGTACTCTTCCCGGTGCGGTTTATTTCTGGTCTTCTTGCGAATTCGAACCCTTGAGAAGTCATAGCTTTCGTGGACGTACATTTCTAAGGTACGCATCACACTTCAGGAGAACTTGCGTTTGGCCTAGTTGGTGCTTACTGTTAGACATTTTGACCGCACAAAAAAGACGAGGACAGAGGGAGATACGACGACACGGGCGGTAAACTTTCAACTCATTTTATTCACTGAAAGCCGTAGCAATATATAGACATTTATGACATGCGCAGATACAGTTACGTCCGCTCATCAGTTTAGTGGGGCAGCCACTTGTCGAAGAAAGACAGTTCTGAATGAAATAATTTGATAGAGGTGTCACTGACACAATCATCACTTTTCTTTCTTATAAAATAAGCTTCTAATAGCTCCCGAGCTGTTTGGTCTTGGCTTCTGCCCAGAATCTTTATCTCCTTAAAGCGTGGTTCACACGCGCAGTCTTTACAGTGCGCAGGCAGGTGCGCCAAAGCGTCTTCTCTTTTTACCTTTTGCTCGTGTTCCCTGGCTCGATCATTTACGCAGAAGACGCTTTGGCGCACCTGCCCGCGCACTGTAAAGACTGCGCGTGTGAACCACGCTTTCAGGAGATAAAGATTCTGGGCAGAAGCCAAGACCGAACAGCTCGGGAGCTATTAGAAGCTTATTTTATAAGAAATAAAAATGATGATTGTGTCAGTCACACCTCTATCAAATTATTTCATTCAGATCTGTCTTTCTTCGACAAGTGGCTGCCCCACTAAACTGATGAGCGGACGTAACTGTATCTGCGCATGTCATAAATGTCTATATATTGCTACGGCTTTCAGTGAATAAAATGAGTTGAAAGTTTACCGCCCGTGTCGTCGTATCTCCCTCTGTCCTCGTCTTTTTTGTGCGGTCAAAATGTCTAATGCATCACACTGCCTTGATGAACTTAACGTAATCACGACTTGAACAATCCTTGACCCGGGGGTATCAGCAGCTGTCTCGAAGAAGACAAGATCCCTTAGGGAAACGCAGGCTCCAATGATACACCTTGTTCAAGGAATTTTATCTCTCCAAGCCTCCATCTTCTCCGCAACTTCTCTCCTTGTTTGGAAACAAGATTTGCGATTCCAAGTAGACAGTAAGTGCATGAGTATATGGGTGTCGAGGAGGAGTGACAATGGACGAGAACAGGTGAGAGTAAAGACTATTGACTGAATTCCCAAGAAACATGCGAACGAAGAGCTTTTGGGCACTTGATGTTTAGAGAATAAAAGTGCCATATTGGTTTCCTCTGCGGCCCACGTTAGGGACAAAACTCGCTTTTATTCTATCCTGGACGCTAAAAGCAAATATAAGAAAGCGTTTAATTATACATCACGGACAACCTCACCAGAAAATGGTAACAACCAACTCTAAATGGCGACGTCCCACCCAAACTCCATTTCCGCATTTCTGTCGACTCAACTCGAGCATCGCTGCACATCACACCCAAGGTCGGCTACAAAAACGAGTTCTCAAGGTCATCACCCCGTATTTTATCGGCAGAGCTGCGCGCATTTGAACACCGATGAACGAACAAAAAAGCGAACTGGTTACTTTTGGGCAACGCGAAAGGATTAACTATATTTCCTGGGGCAATAGCATCGCGGTGCTGGCAATTCCGCACCTACGCACATCAGTGGTGCGAAATCAAAGGCGCGCTTCCAAGGCGAGTTTGTGGTTGGTTCGGCCGAACCCGTTTGAGTGTTCGAGAGTTACGACGGCTCATGGTGTTAACCGATGGAGCGTAAGTAGTAAGCAGCGCCACTCAGAACGCCGGGAAAGGAAAGAAAAACTATGAGCCGCTAGGTGGCGGCATGCACGGAGCGATGAGGCCTAGAGAAAGAAGTAATAAAGAGAGGGAGAGAGTTGTCGGGCACGGCTGGGTGTAAAGAGGGTGGGAACATAGGCATGGCTGAGCATGGCTGGGCAGGCAAGGAAGTCGGCGCGGCGGCCTCCGCAGTATCGGCGCCCCACCGTTAAGCCTTAAACTAGTATCATCACCACGTCGTGGGCAGCAGACCACTGCTAGCCCTAAAAGGCCACCTCCCATGCAGACAGTCTATGGGCAACCAAGGCGAGCAAGACGATCGCCGACCGAACCGCAGCAGACGACCCGGCATCCGGAGCCGTTCGGAGAACGTCTGGCGCCAGCAAGTGGATGAGATTTTCACGACGTCGAAGGCATGCTCAATGCGGAAGCACAGCGAGAGTATGGAGCCTGACTAGCTCACCGCTGCGGTTTTGCTTTTTTTCTCGACAGTGGTGGTTGCGCCGTCCTCTCAGCTACGGCTTGGAAGCTGCACCGTGGCACGCGGATGGAGTTCTCCCCGTCGGCTTTTATGCCCGTTTAATCTCGCTTCAGTACCTCTCGCCCCCCTCCCAGGCCAGCACGATCGACACTTGTTGCCCAACTTTCTTTGGTGGTGGCAGCGAAAGCCGTTCAGAGAAAGCGAAAACAAGCTCTGACTTTCTCTCGCTTTAAATGCTACACGGACACATCGGCCGGTTGTTCGCTGCCGGAGTGTTGAAGTATCGAAGACTCCAGTGGACGAGTGTACCGTTAGTACGAACCTGTTGTTCGCGCTTACGCGAGGAGGAAGACAGGTCAGCCCACCTACGGCTTTCGTCGAATCGAAATTGCCCGCCTCAGGAATGCAGCCTTGCGCGATAAAGTTGGGGGGGGGGGGGGGGGGAAGGCTCGGCAAGAAGACCAGGAAACGAGCTGAAGGTGAAAGCCGAATAAAAGAGAAAGAGTAACATAAACGACGTTGGAATTCTGATTGCCAAGCTCGGTCGTCCGGCGGGTCGGCGGAGATTGCTCTAACGGTTCGGCGCACCCTCAACGGTGAACTAACGGTGCTCGTTCGTTCGAATGTGATCTCGACAGTCCGGAATTAGCAATATCAGTTGGCAGGCGCCAGGAGGAGGAAGGAATGGAGGGCAGAACGAGTCATGTGACCCTTCCCGCGAAAGAGGCCGTAAACGGGTACTTTTTTGCGCACTGTACCTAATGAATTAACGTACATTCTGTCAAAATTTCCCGCATACAACTACGCACGGTGGGCGTGAAATGTTCACGGTGTGGAGGATGCGTCGAAAGCGATGCCTCTTCGAGCAGTTTGCAGGGCCTAGCTGAACTGTGCGAGATAATTATATTCGCATGTATCATGATACATGCTTGAAGGAACAACTAGCTGCGGGACAAAACCACAGACGTATTCAGCTTGCGTTCTCGATATCCTGCGGTAGACGTCAGCTACAGATCAACACGTCAGTCCAAACAACCGC
This sequence comes from Rhipicephalus sanguineus, assembly GCF_013339695.2. NCBI lineage: Eukaryota > Metazoa > Arthropoda > Arachnida > Ixodida > Ixodidae > Rhipicephalus > Rhipicephalus sanguineus. The sequence goes on along the minus strand of NC_051183.1, from coordinate 36,496,703 downwards.
CTCAGCGCGGCATCCACCTGCCACCCTTCTCGTGAATCCAAGTGACGTCCACGACAAGTGCTCGTCAGTGGGTAAAAGTCTCAATAGTTTATGCTAATGTTAATATTTCCAATCATAAAACTTCATGTAGCAGTTGGTAACAATAGTTTATGCTTATGTTAATATTTGGACTAATAAAACTTCATGCAGCAGTTGGTGACAAATGTTGCCCATATTTGCAATATCATTAAACAAATAAGTAATTCAATAAACCAATCGAAAAGCCAACTATCACCAAAGAGGTTTGCTAGTACGTGTGGCGTGCATACTTCGATTGTAATGTACCGGCTCTCGTAGCGACAGCGTCGTGCGCCACACACGACCTTGCATCCTCTAGTTCAGGAAACGTATTGCTATTCCGCGTGTCTTTTAGAAATTCGCGATTTATTGCACAGTCTGATACGCAGTCTTGCTCTAAACACATCTCCACGAGTTTTCTCCTAGGTACCTCCAAGTTGTGTCAGAACCGCCTTTAATGCTACAGAAAGAAATGCATTACCGATTTGGAGGTTATCGAACAAATATATCTTCCATCACAACAGCCTTACACATCAACCAGTAGAACACGATCTCGTGCATGCTGATGTCGTGCATAAGTCACCCATTGAAGCTTCTATACCTTTTGTTTTACGCTCCAGTTTCTGGAATTCTTCCTGTGTGACAAAACTATCCCACTCCCAGCTAGACCTAGACGAGATGTTATACTGCAATGCTCTGTAAGAATCACTGGCTTAGCCAGAGAGTGGGCGCCTAGGTTGGGGGCGTTCAAACTCCCCCTGAAAGCTCTCAGTTGTGCATGCGCATATATATACGTGCACATACAAACGCACGCACGAACATAAATAAAGAGTGGTCGAACCCTCGAAAAATATTTCTGGCTACGGCCCCGGTAGAGATCGGGACGTAGATTTTCTTGGACACTTCCAAGGTGAGGAAGCTAGCCAACGAGAATATTGATCATAAGTGTCTCTGTGCCATGGCGTCACCGCATTGTTGATCACGTCAGGTCCGGAATTCCGAGACCAAGTTAAGTACTACACTAAGGCAACAGTTTTCCTGATGTTTAACCTCGCTAAGTATCGTTCTTTTATGTTTGCTAAAACGTATAGCGCTTTCCCATCCACTAAAATATGTGTCCAGCCCTGTCTAAATACCATGCCTTCGTACTCATCCTCACCCACTTTCTCTCTCTCTCTCTCTTGGGATCCCAACGAAGAAGAATAACGCAAATAGGTAAGAGCACAAGCATCGATGGCACGCGAGCTATCCCATCGCCCTCCCTCGCCCCCTTCCCTTCTTCGCCATCGATGGCACGCGAGCTCGCACGCCCAGGCAAACAGGGGGCGTGGCAATGACCCCCTTCGTCAAGGGTGGCACGTGGAATCGTCGGGAGATCGTTAACACCGCACCAACATTTGCAGCGACCCCCTCAGCGCCTTGGTTCACGCGTACTTCGCACCTGTGGCAGAGGAGATTGCCGGGCGTGGAAGGAAAGCGTTTTCCGCGCACCAGAACGAGATGATCGCGCGTAGATGATGGGTTAGAACAAATGAAACAAGCGTCTAAGGAAACACTAAACTCTCGGCATGTATACCTCATTACCGGAGAGGTATGTGTGAGGGCCTTACGAAAATGCAAAGAGCAAAGACGGTTGGACTCTCTAACATCCTATCTGTAAGAATCATTCTCATACTGGGTTTTAAACCCTTTCACGCCTGGTGAATTTGGGCAAGCCTTTCATAAAAAAAATTTCCAAAACAAATGTAAATTGAAATAAGACATAAAATATTGTGTTGCCTAAATGATGAGAGCATGTTAGCAAGGCTAGGGCTGAATGTAATAATACCGATTGCTTGGTTTGGATGTGTTGCCCTGATGAAATGTAGGATTTGTATGTGTTCCCTCAATCTGCCGAAAGTCTTCCACTTCGTCTGACCTTATGGCAATGGGACTTCAAGTGCTTCCTTTGCCCCTTGTTCCTTGTCGAGAAGTATTTTTTATCCATTCTTTACAGCGCTTTACGTCGCACTGAAACTGTTGGTACCGAATTAAGGGGTCTTTTAATTCGTTAAAATACGTTGGTGGGCTAGTTGGTTTGCATCCATGGAGACTGAGCAAACGCGACTAGACAAGGACGTAGAAAGTCGTTTAATTCTTGCATTCTGGCGCATGCAACACGACCAAGTATACGCATTTCGGCTGGTTGGTTCACGATTGTTAGCTTTAGCGCCGTGGTTGGTGTCCTTTCTTCGTCTTTTCTTGTCTTCGTGTTCGTCTAAAAATGTTGTACAGACTCCTCCCCCCAAAAGCTTTCGTCCAACTCTTGATTTCGTTGCCGGTGCACCTAACGTGGTTGTAGACTACCTCCGGGATCGGAGGCGTTGCTAGCTTTCCGCACCTCACGTGGTTTTTCCAGTGCCTCAGGGATCCCCTCCAACCCTTTTGACCAGGCGATGATGTCACATAGCTACGTGGTCATGTGACGTCAGCAATACTGGCGATCTGTCACATCACGACGACGTCACATGATGACGTCATCACATCGTGGTGATTTCTTGCCTCATTCGGGTAGGCGCCGACGGTCACTCTACGCGTTTCTTAAAGCATCTGAGGCCTCCGCCTTAATATATTCGGACACTTCGAGAAGGGCAGCGCGAATGCTTTTTTGAAGGCTGCTGATCTCGCTTTACCGCCTTGCTTAACTATTGTAGCTTGTCCTAGTATTCAAAAGGTGTCACCCTAAATTATGTCTAGTCGTACATTTAGCATTCTGGTTGAAGCTGCCGTCCGCTAAATAAATTCTGCGTTCCAGCTTAGACAAAATTACTGCATTCAATTAGTCGATATGTTATCAATTTTTTTCTCCCTGGGTCTCCCGCCAAATCGACTTGCTGCTTATTATAACTAGACCGACCTTGAAGGACTTAAACCATGCCATTAGAAAAAAAAAAAAGACGATTTTGGTTGACACCCCCGTGAGGAAACATATGGTCAAAAGAGGGCATTGAGAACTCTGCCTCAGCAATTAAAGATGTGGGCTAATAAACGGCAGTCCAGTGCTATCCTTCTGACAAGAGATGCAAATGTTGACGCCTAACTTTCAAGAAACATGTTCCAGGGAATCGCACCCGTCACGTTGACCCCTCATTCAGTGCGCAGTCCAGCAATGCACAGTACAACACGAAACTGCAAAGACAGCGGTGCCGTCTTCCTTCTTGGAAGGATCGAGACGAAGCACGAAAAAGGTAGGTGAGAGTGATTGATTCGTTGCCGAGAAAAAAAAATTAATGATACGTAATCGAGAAAACGCTACCGCATTATCATTTACGTAGGAGGAACACATACGCGCATTGCACGGCGTTAACGAGCACGACGGCGGCTGACAGGCGTTGACGGTTGTTGGATACCTACCACTCGCTCGTATGCCTTGTGCGGGTTCTGTCCTGACGTGATCACTGGTGCTTCGTGATTTATGTTTTTGGACAAGGCAAACAGATGATGGATGAATGGGGTGGTGATGACAAGCAAAGTAAGGACATTTCGCGGGTTTTAGAGTGTTGTAAGTGAGGCGGAAGTGTTCCAGCTAATTTGAATAGTCTGAGATTACCGAAATATCGCGTAGTGGCCTCATTGACATTAATTGACAATATAAAAAACACGATTGGAGTCCTTCGAAGGATATGATTGCGTTTCAAGGTTGCGTTTAAGAAATTAAAGAAAAAAAAAACAGAAAAGGTCGTTTGGTCCATTTCTTTTCTTTCGGTCTGTAGAAGGTGGGAACATTAGAAATTTTCAGTTAGATGCTTTAGCGATGTTGACGCCCATACGTAGACGCCTTATGGTATTCACAAGCGGCAACCCATTGCATTTAAAATGAGCGCTGGCTTAACTAAGAGGTACACTATAAGAAAAAAAAAGCTCTTTGACTTTTTTCTGAGTCTTGACTTAGCACGTCTGTGACTCTTTTTAAAGAGACGCATGGGCTCTCTTTGTAGATCACTATGGTACTCTCGTCGGAGAGTGGTGGGACGCAGAAGCCATTTAACACGTCTCTTTAAAGAGGGTCATACACGTGGCAAGTCTGTACTCACCGAACTGATTAACACATACTCTTTTTTTTTCCTTGGCGTGTATGCAAACACGCAGAGACAAAAGACGGAACACAGAAAGGCGACGCTCTAGCACGAGAACCATTAAAACGACGCCGCTGCCACCGCAGAGGCGGTCTGGAGATTTAATTATAGCATCTTGCCAAGAACACCCCGGTTTCACACTGCTCTACTGAACCCTCCTTTCTCTTCGCGCTCTAAATCACACGCCATCCGATGCAACCATCGAAATGCCTTATATAGGTAAAAACAGCCGCCCGAATTTCGGTCTCCGGGGTAATTAGTCACAGCCCTCTATTCGGACAGCCTCCGTCGGTATAAAAGGCGGCCAGTTCGCCCCTTAAGTGTCGCGCGCGTGATCCAGGACTACGGCTCCTCGGTCTTCGGCAACCCTCAAGGCCACATCCACCGGCTTCACCGCTCACTGTTTACTTTACCCGTGCGCGCTATTTTCGTTTTGGCTTCTTTTCCCGTTGCATTTGCCCTCTGGGTATCCCTTCTTAGGCTCCGAACACTGCTAGTGTCCCACGTGACCGCTTTTCTTTTAACACGGCACGCCCCCTACACGAAACTGTCGCGTCGGCGGATGTGGCACATCTTATTTTCGGCCTTCACCTCCGGGCCTCTCAAGGTATAAGGCTGGTCTACAAAAGGTCGTAAAATAGCCGAAGATTAGACAAGCGTCAGTACAAGATCCTCCGCGATAAGTGAAGGAACGAAGCAGGAATAAAAGAAATAAGAACGTGATGACAGGACGCGTGGCTACTCTTCCTCTCTCTTCCTCTTCGCCCCGAGAACAAGACTTCGAGGTTCTGACCCCTTCCACCCACCCCTCTCCCCGCTGTCGTTTGCGGACTTGGCCTCCGGACCTCTACCGCCGGGTGATGCTTGTCTAGGAACTGTCGTAAAGTAGACGAAGATTAGACAAGCACCGGTACAAGATCCCCGATAGACCAGAAAACGAAGCAAATCTAAAGAAAGAACGTTGGGAGGGCAAGCATGCGCTGTAACTCTTCCCTCTGCCGGCAAACAAGGCCTCCGAGGTTCTGACCCTTTCCCCTCACTGTGTCTCGCTAAAGGAACGTGTGCCTGGAGTCCCTGGGCTGCTTCTCTCAGCGAGCGGGGCTTAAGGGGGGGGGGAGGGAGGGGGGCTTTCGCAGAGAGTACATAGCGGCCCGCTTGCGAAGACGCCGCGTACGGTTTCACACAAGGAGACGATGTACTTACGAAAATCGGGCGCCGTAAACGTACGAATCTGGGACGAACGAAGACGTTGGCCGGGAATCGATCGCTAGCTAGCCGAGCAAGGCGGGCCACCGGAAAGTCACGTCTCTCCTTATTTTTAAACCCTCAAGGCCGCGGCGCAACCGATGAGACGACATGTGGCGGCCGCGAAAGAGAGCTCACGCCACAGCCGATGCCGGAAAAAAGAATACATCTAACGAAAAAACCTCTGCGAGAAGCACTTATCAGCCTTAGAAGAGCGGCGGATCTTAAAGACGTGGCAATTGCTGCTTGACAGGAGCGATTGGCAGGTCATGGACGATAACATTTATTCTTCCGTTAATGTGACAGTAAATGTCGTGGCTAATATATTTCGGTGAATATTATGTGAAGACAGATGTTGACGCGCATCGAAACCGGGCGTATCACTGCGTGTCCGCATTTTTCTTGAACCGGTACAATGGTGTAGATGACACACAACGTGCAGTGCCCGTTATTTGTGGCTCGTCGTACAAGTCGCATAACCATGCAAGTTTAACTTCAGCGCTTGTCACAACGTGTGTGGGAATATTGGCTAACGCGGCGCCTGTCATGACGAGAATTCATTTTTCTGAGCCCAGCGTCAAATTTTAGCGTTTCTGAGGGCGCTAAATATCACCGAGTCGTTCACGTTAGCAATGAATGGTGGTGCACGTTTCTACACAAATACCTATAGGCGTTCGTCACTCTTTCTAATGCTCTCTGATCGCGCTCATTAAAAATTGATCAGTGCATATGTGCTTTTATCTCGGCTACTTCCACTTGTTAATGCACAGTGAACTTGTTTTTATACCTGAAGATGCGTTGGTGGGTCAGTGCTATGGGCAGAGCGGATAAGGAATGACCAATTACAGCAGTGTGATTTGCGAGTAAGAGTGAAGAAAGCCCGGCCAAGGATACCTTGGGATTATAGGATGAGGAATGAATTCACGAAGCATGAAGACGTATGGATGCGTCGGTTCTAGCAGTAGGTGAGTACCATTGGTAACCTAGAGTAGTTAAGAGAATAATAATATTAATAATCTTTATATCTCATTTCAAAAGAAAATAGTTCATATATTAGGACTGTTTACGAGCTAGAACAGCAACCTGATTACGAGGCACTCTGTGGTAAGGGTATAGGAGAGAGTTTTGATCTCCGCGTGTTATTTATTGTGCACATAAATCTAAGTACTTCACGCGCGTTATTCAAATAAGTGCCCTTTTAAATATGACTTCCTACGCCGGCTTTTAACGTATGACCGTAAACTGGACACTTGGACGTGATAGCCACTGCTCAACCAATGCGGCTAGGGCTTACGCGATACATATTTCACGCAAAGGGTCTCGACTTAGCTGATTGGCACATACGCAAGAAAAACCTCACAATGGGCTTGTTGGTTAGACCTTATCAACTTTTAAAAGTACTGGACACGGCGAAGAAAATACACATACCGAATACATCAGCGCCAACTATCAACACCAACTAGCAAACTATCAACTATTTGTACATTTGCGCAAAGGAAGTTAATCATGCTCATACCTGTTTGCTCATACCTTGCATAAAAGTACCATGAAGAACCAGTATTAGGTGTGTTGCATTCGCCTGTGGTATTTAGTGAATATGCTGAATCGAGGAAACTTAAAATAGGCCGAAGATGGTGATGATCGGTTATTACACTCATGGGGACACGCGCGGTCCACCAAGGCGGGAATCGGACCCAGGAAGCGGATGACCTCACCACCACAATAAAGTTGTTTCCATCCATCCATCCATCCATCCATCCATCCATCCATCCATCCATCCATCCATCCATCCATCCATCCATCCATCCATCCATCCATCCATCCATCCATCCATCCATCCATCCATCCATCCATCCATCCATCCATCTCGCCACAACGCTGCAACACGCACCTTTGCTTCTACATTCGTGCATAAACCTCACAGCCGCGCCATTAGGGTCCACGCTGACCCCTCGTCAATATTTTTAACGGGAAGGCAGCCGACCACCTCTTTGAGCGGGCCTTCTTTTGATATTAAGATGTACCCGTTTCCACGCATCACTGGATCCCAGGAACGCCCAAGCATCGATGACCAGACATCGAGCAGCTGAAGCGCAGAACCAGAGCAGAGAGAAGCTCGCGAAGCTCATCACTTCTTCACCAATTGATTCCAACACGCTGAGCGCTCGATCTGTTTAAAGGAAGGAAAATAAGAACAAGAGACCTTTCCTCCTGAAGCGCTGGTCCGGTTTCAGATGGCAATCGCAACAGACCGGGACCTAGATTTTCCGGGCCGCGGAGCCTACATATGCGCAACATTTCAACAGGAAGAAGAGATGCGGCGGCGGCGGCGGCCACAATTTGTCGAGTGTGAAGCCGCTAAAGAAAACATAATACGGCCGTGAGAAGGGTGTTTAAAGATACGAGTGAGGAAGGGTGTGATGGACCGGTGTTGTCTTCCTTACCGGTTACGACTACTATCCACCCCCCACCCCCCCGTTTTTATCTCATTAGCTTATCTGAAGAAGGCGTAAAATGCTGACCGGACGCGCCGATAACGTCGGACTTGGCGGATTCACGTCCTTGCAATTTGCACGTTGACACTATTCGCTGCGGTTCCCTCTGCCGAAGGGCTCGCGCCGCACGGCGAAGTGACGGCTAAATAAAAGATTCCTTGCAGGAGGATGGGATGATATCAAGCCTTATACCTCTTCAGTGTTGCCGATGAAGAACAGAGATCATAAAGGTACACGTCTCGCTAATGCAGTTGCTATCAGTATCTGTGATATGTAGGTCGACAGATTTTGTAGCGTCACGCGCTAGGTGCGCACGGCTTAGCGCAAGCATTTCGCGTGGTTGTCTGTCCTTGCGGTGGGATTTGATTTTAGGAACGCACGATAACCTAACGAACGTTTAATTAGGGTATTGGAAGAACCGGAAATGCACAACTGGCTAAACTAGGATTGTTATTTCGATAAGGGGGAAAAGGAGTCGCACAAGAAAAGAATACGGTATCGAATGCATTATTTTACCTGCCTTATAAACGCCTTCTGACTTGCACACGCCTTGCACATAACTGTTTTTCACCTCTGCAGAGAAGCAACGAGCGTGGCGAGTGTGGCGTTGTTACAGAGAAGTTCCTAAGCGGATGAGATGCACTTTGCTGCTAATGAGATTAACTTCAGAAAAAAATTTTTAGCGGCGCAACTTATAAAAAGTCAGAGTATTTTCCCAGTGACGCCATGAAAACCCTACAAGAGCTCCATGGCAGAAAGCAGATTCCCGAGACATGCGTCATACGGACTCCAGGTCGAGAACTACTGGTAGGATGCAAAGCGGCACGCTCCGCGGCATTAGAAAACCCCAGCCGGGCTTATCTGCCTCAGGGAAGCACAAGGACGACGAAGTCAAAGGACAGCGTGATAGACTATTTTAGAGGCAAAGCACCTTAGGGCTTCGTCTTGTCGGCGTGTCATGTCGTCGTCACGGTTCGTCATAAACGGGTATGCGCCACAAAAATTGGGTAGGTCCCACAACTCGCTACCGGTCAATACTATGCATATGAGTTTGAGGCTCGTCGTTACTGCCTAAATAATTATGTTTGGCTTAGCAGCAGTGTCAGAATCTCCGACGAAATTTACTAAGGCGCTCAAGTTTCTCACCTAAAACCAGAGACACAAACGCGCATCTCTACGGTAAAGTCAGCTATTTGAAACACCACTTCTTGAAACATATCTGCAAAGTGATGCGTTAGTGTACCGGTGGCGAGTAAAGCACTAAAGAGTAAAGATTTTGCTGAGGGAAACACCGGCGCACACTGCATGATTCGCCCCTCCCCAGGTTTCACGTTAGTGCAGCAGAAACACCCTTCTCTACATGTCTCGCCCTTCCCCAGTTTCATTGTCACTTACCTATTATTGTTTTAACGTGCTCTTTCCTAGTCCACGGCCCATTTGTAAATCAAAGTATCCAAATGCACAGGGAAAAAAGAGTCACGGGGTCTTTATGCATTCATCTAAAACGACTCGAAGGTGAAAGTCATTTTTTTTTTTTACTAACAGTCGACTTTAGCAGTCCTCAGCCGATTGTAGCGAACCGCTCTACCGAAATCAGCAGCAAGAGAGGATGACCGGTAGACATCCCTTACGAAAGCGTCCTTCACCTTTTTTATGCCTTGTCTTTTGCGACCACTGTCGCTCAGAAAAATATATGTAGGACTGTTAGGATGTTTTCTTGTTTATTTTTTTTACGTAGCGCCTTGAGCAAGGACGTGCTCAGTTTCTTTTCTTATTCTGTTAGCTATGTACCGATGATCTTAATAAAAGTGACATTAAAACTGTGTGCTTCTGAGTATCTTGAGCTCCTGTGTGCGCTGTATTTGGTGAAAGGCACGGCTATGGAAAAAGGAGCACCCTATCAGAGGCTCAGTATCATCATCATCATCCTAATTAGACGGAGGGATACCTAGATCCCTCAGTAATAGAGCAAACTACCCGTAACTCCCTCAGTTAAACGAAGTACAATCAATGAACTAGACAAATACCACGCTTATCAAGGACACTTGAGGGCCGGTCAGGGCGAGCGTGTCTGTAGGTGAAAGAACTTGTTTGCATTGGTTCCCCTGTTGCCACTGTTCAGTGCCTATCAGCACATCCCAAGTGAAAACTGTGGGAACTGCGTAGCATTAAATCACCTGCATTTCTCTTTTGTTTAGTTTGTGTTTATCTGATTTTTTTTCTTCTTCTCCCCGTGATTATGTGGTATTTCATATCACTTTCTTGTGATTATCTCATATGCCTTGCAATTATCTATTTCTGCTCTATGGTCTCCTTTCTATTGTTTTTCTACTGTTGGCTGCTCCGAGCGTGGTGCGTCTAACTACCATCGCTGGCTTTTCGCCTCCGATTCTCTCTTCCGTAGATTGGTGCCTAACTCTTCCTTATAATAATAATCATATATAATATCTGTGGTGTAACGTCCATAAACCACCATATGATTATGGGAAACGCTGTAGTGGAGGTCTCCAGAAATTTCGACCACCTGGGGCACACGGGCCTCAAACATTTTCGCCTCCATCGAAAATGCAGCCGCCGCGGCCGGGATTCGGTCCCGCGACCTTCGTGTCAGCACTCGAGCGCCATAACCGCTAGACCACCGTGGCGGGGCATAACTCCTCCTTATGGCGTTTCGCTGTCGCTTCGCTGGCTGGGATAGACGAATTAGCCCTTCGGTGACGCTGGCGTTCACGGGCATGCGCGCGCGGGCGTTCGAAACGTGCATCCTCTATTAAGCGTGGGACTTACGTGACGCGAACGCGAGACATGAGACATACGAGTTAAAAGCATACGTGTTACAGCAGGCAACGGCCCTCTTAATATCGAGCACTCGCTCAACCACGCTGTGCAGAGCAGCGTTCGCTGCAGAGCCCGTGAATTGCAGATCACAAGTAACGTTTCCGGAACCGCCTCTGCTGATGCCGGATTAATTCTGCAGTTCGCAGAAAGGAAAGTCTTTGTCCAGTCGCCCTTTGTAGCAACGGAGCACGTGGAACTGCTAAACGTATGGGCGTCGCCTCGCCTGAATAATGTATGCAGCAGCGCCCCCAGAGTCGGGTCAATGCGAACTTTGTTTCAGCCCGAGGTAACGCTATGGTAACGTACATTGTTAAAGACCACTAGAGCATTGTTTCATGCGACATAAGCGCTCTCAATGAAAAAAAAAAATTATCGCGGATGGCTTTACTTTTTTGTTTAGCATTGTTTTACAGAGAAAAGCACTTCCACGTCAAGGCTAAAGCCAAAAAACAATGCCACCTTTCGTGTATCCTGTCACCCCTACATTGTTTGGCTCAGAGGTTAATTGTTCATAAAACGTCATATAATTGCAAGGGAACAGTAAGTCACTGATAATTATATGGCGCGTTTGACGCGTAGGATGCTGCAACTGCTTTTTAACAAGCTAATCGTCATAATTAATGAAATAATGGAGTACAATGTAGATTAAAAGATAGAATCGTGTCATAGATGGACAGAGGGTTATGAAAGAATCACTATATTATTTTGCATAAACGAAAGGTGCGCTTCCCTGCGCTGCGTATTCGCCCAACTAATGGCGGCACCTGTTGTGCTTAAGGTGGAGTTAAGGTCCTAGTTGCACCTGCTGGAGCTTGTCTATTATGCGTGTCCATGTCTGAGAGCTGAGTCTACATTTTTAGTGTCATATCGCAAGCAAATCGCGGTTTCATACCGTGCTTGCAGAAGTGACTAGCTCCTATTAGTTGGGCCACGGTCGGAGTGGAGAGCCGCGCGGTCGTTGTTTCTTACGAAGGAACGCCCACGCGCCTCTCCAGTCCGGCCGTAGTTGCACTAATTGCATCGCAGGAAATCCAGCTTACAACAAGATCTGATGCCTAACCACATGGAAAGCGATTAGAATTCTGAGAACTCCTTCTTTGCGACTTAGCGAGTAGTGACTTACTAAAAAATAAAAAATCAAGGCAGGTTCGCACTATATACAGTGGCGCCAAGCCTGAAGGAAGTGTGAAGCTGGGCGGCTTTTTGTTTCTCTTTATTTTTTTTTATTTTTTGTTTCGTTCTTCATCTCTTTCTTTTTATCTTGTGTCGCTATTTTTTCTATATCTTTTCTATATCTTTCTTGCCTCTGTTCATGTCTATTTTTTCCTTTCTCTCTATAGATTTCTCTTTCTAGCTCTTCTATCTTTCTTTCTCTTTCTTCCATTTCTTTATCTCTCTCTCTCTCTCTATTTCTCACTCATCTTTCTTTCGATCCCTTTCTTTTTTGTCTATATATTTCTCTCTCTTTCTTTCGTTCTCTCTTTTACTGTCTTTCTATCTCTTTCTGTGTTTCATTACTTTCTTTCTATTTCTCTCGTTCTCTTTCTTCCTATGATATACTTTACTCTCTCCCCTCCTTCTTCCCTTCCTTCTCAAGCTCCCATATCTCCTCCTCACCCTAACTTCCTTTTCCCACCCCTTGCCATACTATACTATACAAGGATATGTTATGCTCTGCTAACGTGCCTGGATAGCCGAGTGGTTATGATGCTCGCCTCCGGATCGCGTGTACGCGGGTTGAAATCCTGACTCGCCAGGAAATCTTTTATCGCCAAGAATTTCTCTCTTCCTGTTTTTTTTTCTTTCCCTTTTTTATCTTTCTATCTCTCTGAAATCGTTCTCTCACCCATCTGAGTTATCGCATCTCACGCTGGACAAATCGGCGCATCTCCTCTGTGAGCGAAGCAGAATATGAAGAAGGCACTGTAGACCGTGAGACGAAATTTCTTAGTAGTCTTTTCGTTCTCTGATACAATTCCTAGAGCGATAACTAGCGTACATGTTTAAATAACCTGAAGGGAGACATCCGAGCAAGTGAGAAGTTTCCGGGTCAGGCGATGCCTCTTTTCCAGAACGTTGACTCCGGCGACATTACGTCGACGACTTCCGGCCACAAAAAAAAAAAAAAGTAGATATTTCGAGACCGGAGCATGCTTATCACAACACAACATATAGCATAAAAACCCTTCTCTTAGTAACGGTTCTCACGCGTAACCATGCATCTAGTCAGAATAAGTCATTAGAATGGAACATCTTGGGACAGTAATAAGTTCAGACGGTGCTAGCAGACCCACTGATTATGCAAGCACCGCCCGGACTCAAGCACAAACAAGAACATACAGTGATAATGGCTATACACAAATAAGAACACTGAGGCACGTTAAAGTGCTTGCAGGTAAGTATTACCAATCGCTAGATCAGCGTCTGGTTTAATGAAGACGTGACGCTGTCTCTGAGGCATGAGCTCTCCGCACGCCGCAGTAGAAATGTGTTTCAATTAACCATTAGTCTCTCACAAACCCTAATGACTGCCTGCTAAGCGCGGGCTGGCGAAGCCGGATTCAGAACAGCACGACCTCGTGTGTATGCTCGGTCCACTTCAACGAATGGAGAGCGCGTTAACGTGGAAAGACTGGCCCGTACTTTAGTGTAACATTGAAAGTGACGAATGAGTGCTTTCCTCTTGCATACACGAGTACCTGGGCAGTCACTGTGTATACATGCATACACCACTGTCGCGAATACACCCATCAGGTCTGTGCCTTTTCAATAACGACTAAACATCCTTTGCTGCACAACCGTTCCCACGAAGGCGTGGCGCGGAAAGGCAGCTCAGCGAACAGGCTTTGGCAATAGCCGAGTGCGGAAGGGACGCGGTCAGTCGCTAACGAAATCCTCCGAGTGGCTAGAGCCTCTCACCCGGCTTCGATGTTAAGACGCTGATCAAGAAGTCGTGTCATGCCCAGAGCAACGCGTTTCACTGAATCATCGTCACGATCTGTGCCGGAGAAAACTTGTAGAGCACTGCACGCGGCGATTGCATACCTAAACGATACTTTCATTATTATTTTTTGTTTCTTTTTTGCCACCTTCAGTTTCTGCGTTGTCGTATTAGCAGGAAACGCAGGTGACGACGATAAACTCGATTCGCTATCAGATCGAATCGTGGGTGGCCTTCTCGGTGGAGATATGCAAATGGCGCGGTTTTAATCCCCTGTTCTCGAACGGAAACGTTTTGTCGCATCCACGCGCCGTTGTGAAAGTGCGAACCGCGTTACAAATCGACCCAGGTGCGATGAGTTCTGGCGATTCGACGCGCCGCTTTTGATCTTATTCACCAAGGCGTTCTTATTCACTGGGTCAGGCGAAACGCTCGATTTTAATTTACTGCTGCGAGAAACGCGTTTCACGGCACCGCCTCGTGAAACCCAAAAGATGTTATCGCCAGCTCACTACACCTCGTTACTTAATCGTGCCGTCGCTGTTTTTATTACATGATTTTCTTGTGTACAATGAATAAGAGGTGAAAGGGAACAGCCCTACGCAATAAATTTCACTTAGTTGCGGAGTTATCGTACCGCCTGTAGTCTTGTACTAAACGTCGCTAAAGGGAAAACAGACGTTAGGCGCCACACTCATATAAAAGAGAATTCTGCGTGGACATCAATAAACATAGAGCAATTCTGTCGTACATGCCCATGTACATGTACATTATGTACAGGGTCGACCACATCTAAGCTGAACACCTCATTGGTATTCAAACCGGTAAAACTAGAACGTTTCTTATACTTCACGAGTGCAATGCCCGTTATAGAACGTCTAATCATGGTGTCGACAAACACAGTAATGATTTTTTTGAATTATGTATTAAAAAACAGCTTCAATGAGGTCTTGAATACTAATGAGGTGTTCAGCTTAAATGTGGACGACTCTGTACATGTACATTATGTCGTACATGCCCAATGCAGGTAAGCACATTGTTTTACGTACGCGTGTAATTCACAGGCTGTTCACAACAGTCACGCACGTCATACAATTCTGAGATTCGCACACATGGCGTCGAAAGGAGCGCAGAAATGAAAAGAAGCTCTCATTGAAATCTAACAGGGCATTCAATAACCCTAAACACACGCAAGCAGCGGTAGAGAGGAGTTTTGATCTGAATTGAACGTCACGAGTCTCGGCTCTGGTGTGAACACAACACTGCTGCCGGATGAGTTATCATTGCTTATCAGAGATCACGCGCTTGATATGGATTAGCAATCACGTAGATGTAGCCTAATTTCGGCTGAGCCATTTTTTATCCTGGAACACGGCGCGATATCCGTCTCTGAAACTCGCAAGCGTTCACACTGAATATCTGGACTTAAAGGGGCCCTGCAACACTTTTTGAGCATGGTCAGAAAGCGCTGCCGATCGGTAGTCTAATCTACTGAGAACGCGTGAGCCAAGCATTAAAGCGCAGCATGAGGCCTGGAATTATCAAAGCAATTAATTATCAAAGGCCATTAATCAAATCAAAGGCAATAATCAAAGGCAACTAATTATCAAAGTAAGCTAAAAATCGTTCGCTCTTCTCTCGACAAATGACGCCATAAACCCAAAGTCCACGGCCATTGGCCGACTTGAGCATTGTGAGCTGCATAGTTACCGCGACCGCCGCGGGATGGCGCCACGTGTCCGCGCGCTCACTCGCCATCACACTAATGTAAGCCGCGGGCTCAAAAAAATAAATAAAATAAAATAGAAAACAAAGAAACGAAAGCGCTCAAGGTCATGACGCCCGCTGACGAATGGAAGTAGCTTCTTGACCCCTTGTGATACGCTCCTTCCCGAAGCTTTCAGCGCGCTCGCGGGTACGAAAGGACAGAGAAAGCTCTCAAAGCGCGCGGCAAATCCCGGTAACTACGCTAGTACTTGAAGGATTCTAAAAACTCTCGTGGCAGTCGATTTATGAGGCAATAAACTTCTTTAATGAGGCCATTCGATGAACACCTGAAAACGTGTTGCAGGGTCCATTCATTATTGTATGGATATTTGATACATATACGAAAAAGATATGTTAAAGTGTTGTGCGCAGGTTGAACCCTAAATACGGCTGTACACTCATGTTTTTTTTTTTTTTTTTCGCATTGTGCCCTGAGAACGCGGCTGTCGCAGCTAGGATAGAACCCACAAACTTATCAGAACAACGCCATATTACGCGGCTGCGGTGGGTGCGGAACCTGCATACGAAAACCTCTTGACGTGACTTCATAAAATTGCTCGCTACAAAAGCCGCTGCCCGTATACCTGCTACGTAGTGGGTGATAAATGGGCCACAACGTGGGTTGGTGTATATTGCAACGGAGGCGACAAAATGTGGACTCTCACTCACGGCCATGGAGAGATAACACCGCATATCTCGAATATCACGCACTATCTCGGAATGACTAATATACTTCCGCCCTCTGATTTGCAGAATATCACGGCTAATGAACGTCGGAAGAGCAGGCGTTTAATGCTCAGCGGGGAAAAAACAGCGATCGAGTGCTGCAGGGCTTTAGACGAATAGAAAAATGGCGTTAGTGAAGAGACGTCGGGGCTAATGGGACCTGGCGGCGAAGCGTGGTGCCGTATTTGTTCCAGATACTTCACGATTTCAGGAAAACGCATTCGTCACGCTCGCGGCGACGATTACCGTCGAGGAAGCTATACTCAAGGAAGTGAGATTTATACGGTAGCAAGCAGGGCGAGCTGTGGCGCGGAATTCAGTATCGCTTTTCTCTGTCATCGGAAGCCGCGGGTTCATTAACCTCAGGTGTCCTTTCGGAAGACAACAGAGGTAAATAAGTGACACAGAATGGAGTACCGAGAATGCTGCCCCGTGTCCTCTGCTTTTAATGTAAAGTGAACTTTACGTGTTGTACCAGCAAACATATTATGTGCAGGGATTATTGAAGTCACTGTAATATCTCTTCGTTTTCGCTCCGTGTCATTTTTAGTACTTCTCTCAGCGTTTATACTGCTATCACTAAAATGGAGTGGTTACGTTTAGTATAGAAGGTAAGACTTGCAGCAGTATGCCTTCATAAATAATCATTGCTGGGGTTTTACGTCCCGAAACCACGATACGATTATGAGAAACGCCGTAGTTGAGGGCTCCGGAAACTTCAACCACCTGGGGTTCTTTAACGTGCTTAACGTGCACATAAATCTAAGCACAATTTGCCTCCATTAAAATGCGGCCGCCGCTGCCGGGACTCTAACCCGCAACATTCGTATCAGCAGTCCAACACCATAACCACTAGATAACCACGGCGGGTACCTGGCCAATAGAGAAGTGCCGTCATAGAATTACTATGTATATCATCAATGCATGCGAACGAACAACGCTATGAAGATGCGACGACAATGCTTCACTTGCTGGCGCCTTCCAGCCGGGCCTCTGGAACAGTGGAACAGTTGCATCGAGACCTCAGCATCGGGCAGTGGGGTGCTACCCCGGAAACCCGGAAGTCAGATCGAAACATTTTGATCGAGCGCCCTTTCACCGGGCCCGGCTCGTTCCTTTGGGGAGACCGATTAACTTGCCGTTCGCGGCTCTGCCAAAAACACCGTGGGCCCGCTCAACGCGCCATTGGCAGTATCGAAGTTTCCGCCGCCATCCATCTCTTGGGCAACGCTCTGACATCAATAAAATGTGTCCCCCTGAGAGAAAAATGCGGGAACGTTTTTAGAGCGCAGCCGGTGGTTCGTTATAGACAAGAGGCTGCCTCCACCGACTCGTGGCAACAAACTTCCTCCGAAACTGCGGGACCCACCCGATTACGTCTGTTGTCATGACAACGGCGGGACACTCGAGATTTTAAAATAGTCCCTCGGTGGCCTCATTTATGGGCAGATAGACGAGCACTTTTTAAAGACGATAGTCTTTCTTGGGGAACTTAAACGCAGAAATTTTGGTCTGTCTGTCTGTCTGTCTGTCACACGATTCAGCCACCCGGCCAAAGTATAAGCACTTGCTGAACGCTCAACCATCTTGAACTGGTAGCTGCATTCATACTTGTGAACATTGTCGATCAAAATGCAAACATTACGCATATCTGAGGTGCAACATCAATACGTAAGTATTAGGTGGTGTGTTCCTTTACTAGAAAATACATAGATGCGTAATTTTAAAGACCCTAGTGTTTCTTAGGGTGCGCTGAAAATGCTAGTGTTTCTTAGGCTGCACTGCAAATGCGACGCTATGAGCCAGATGCGGCGATTCAACATAGAGGAGGAGGACTCATGTAGTATGGCCGGCAGAAGACTATCGTCTTTCGACGACATTTGCAGCGAAGCACGCAGATACGCGGCCAATTTTTTCTCAGATGAAAGTCCAATTTTGGGCGACATGGAGCGCTTCGATAGTTTCAGCGGAGCGGAGGCTTTCGGTGCAATATTGTCGGAAACTCTACGGTAGGCGCAATGCACCGTACGCGGTGATTTGGTTCGGTGACGACGTAATTACATAGTTATTCTAAAGCCCGCTTAGCCACCGTATTGACGTTATTACGTGCTTTGATTTTCGTCCTTGCGTTAGCCTGTGACGCCTCCTTGCCAGTGTATTGCAGTGCAGTGAAAAAGACACGCCAGCGGGAAGCGGAACGCGTTCCCGCGTTCTCGGCTCAAGCTACGAACTCTGCCTCTTTTCCTGAAGCGCTGTGTGGTATTTGCATGAGCACAGGGGTTGGTTACTTTATTACTGGGGAGTGCACACCTTGCCGCTTCTGTTCTCGAATGACGACACGTTGATCGAGTACGTATCGAGTAGCCGTGTTTATTACACTCTTAATCAGGTCCCGCTTAAAGTGCTAGATATAGCCAAGAAACCGCACGTTTTTCGTCTAGTTTCCTGGATATAGCCAGAATTTAGCCAGGACCTGATTAAGAGTGTACTTGCTTGTTACCGTCGATCTCTTGCGCAATGCCCCGACATCGATAATATGTGTGCCCCCTGAGAGAAAGATGCGCAAACGTTTTTAGAGCGCAGCCGGCGGGTCATATACAGATATGAGACTGCCTCCACCGACACGTGGCAACAACTTACCCGAAGCTGCGGGACCCAGTCGATGCTTCTATAGCCATGACGACGGGATGCTTGAGCATTTTAAAATAGTCCCTCGGTAGAGGGGGAGGGGGGGGGTCGAAATATAAATTTTTCTTGCTATTTCACAATTTATGTCGAGTGTATCGTGTGGGAGCCGGAACATTTCTTTAGCCTAGACTTTTTTCTCGCTAAAGATTTCCTTGGCTCTACGTCGGCTTTCATTGATGTAATTCATATTCTCCTCAAACGTCTACGTATATTTCACAATGTAACAGAGCAAAGCGACGACCGTGTTGAGATTGGGCTCGCTGCCAAACCCGCGTGCCTTTCTTTCCAGCTGTCATCCCTGGTCGCAGTCCTTGTCCGCTACGATGGCTCCAATAGCGAGATGCAGCTCCGAGGTCACTATTGAGGAAACGCATGCCGAGTTCTCGGCTTGGAACCAGTGCACACCGTATCGCCAGAATCGTCAACAGCGTATCACGACCACGCTAAAAGGCAACAATGTCTAGAACCACGGCGTGGCGTCATGGAGGAACCTTGATCGGACCTTTCAACGTCTAACTAATCGTCCTTGAACAAACCACTGCGTTCGTGATGGTTTCGGTACTCAATCACTTCGGACAACACAAACCTTTGTTTTGCTACTGCTCTGCCGGTATTTGTCTTGCTGATCTGTGTATACATGCTTTGGTCTCGGCGCTTTACGGCTGTGAAGCCTGATTATGTGATAGAGCACACTAAAGGTACGGGTGAATATTCAACAGGGACGAACTAGATTCGTGCCAGCTATATATAACGACCATTTGTTAATTAGACACTTATTAAAACCGAGCAGGCCGAGTTAGAATACGGGAAGGACAACAGCTATGTTAGGCAAGGGAGCGTAGTGGTTGATTGGGGGCGACTGTTTTGTGATAAGTACAGCGTGATCATGGTCGTGCATTACTTAATCCTATTGTTTTGATAAGAATGAGTCAAAATAAGAATATTTTGTATTCCTTGCCGTTCGCTGCTGAAACGCTTTTCGAATTCTTAAATTTTCTCTTGTGTATACTGAGACTTTTTTTTTTTTGCTCAGTTCGCCAAGCAGCCTAATTATGGCATGAAGATAAATAAAGCAGTTGAGGCCATGTTTTATGCAGATTAGACAAAGCCCGGCTACAAGTACAGTCATGAAAAATATAAGCTGGAACCCAAAATTACCGTTTACAAGGCACAGCGGCTAAACGCCATTCGCAAGCTCAAAATTGCTCATGACACTCAATATTCAATCGGAAAGGTATCTCTGACAATTTAATACGTCCCATTCATATCTGTACATTGCAAGTAATCGTTGAATAAACATGAATTCAGTGTTCCAGCTCATATTGCTCACGATAGTAAATTCTCTGGAAGAGGTCTCAGTAACACTTAGGCAACCACGGATTACAAACAAAAGCTAACTAACCACGAAGCAAAGCACTGCGACCCTCCACATCTCACTAACTGACGCCAGTACTCAAGGTAACAACTTATGCATGTAGAATGAGCATTGAAACACGAAACACTGTCAAAGCACTCCAGACAGGTGGTTAATCAACGAAGCTCAAACGTGCGGTCCCAGTGTTTATGGTTAAACCGAATGGTTCACTAAGGTATTTATCAATAATTGATTGCGTCTGTTCAGAAATCTTAATTGGTGTTTGCCGGCCATGCGTTCCCTTCTTCATCTTTAGTGGACCAGTGGTGAGTAGGAGAATCTGCCCAATTTCTGTGAGACGCACGTCTTTGCCCGCAGACGACTTCTAAATTTTTTGTTTTCTAAAGGTGAATAGTGGGGCTCTCCCTATTCCTGAGGCACATAAGCGCTAGGAGTTTTTGCCTGCGTTGGACGGACGAATTTTGATTTCGCCTAGACATTTACTGTTTCGCTGAAAAAAGTGCTGGTATACCAGCGGCAGCAAAACCATAATAATATAAAAATAACAATAATTGTGGAGATTTTACGTCCCAAAACCACGAGACGATTATGAAGGACGCCGAGATGGAGGGCTCCGGAAATTTTGACCATCTGATTTGCTTTAACGTGCACCTAAATCTAAATACAGAGGCATCTAGCATGTCGCTTGTATGGAGACGCGGTTGCCGAGGCCGGGTTTCGATCCCGCGACCTTCGGGTCGGCAGCAAAAGCAGCCGGCAATGGAATCGGCATTTCGCTTGACGAACGGAACTTGGCGGTATCGGAGTGCGAAGAAAGTTCCGGCGCTTCCTTCTTTTTTTTTTCCGGCCAGTAGTTCTCAAACGCCTTAGGAGAGGGCGCCCTCGCATTGCTCATTCCACCACGATCGCAACCGCGCGGCTTTTTCGGAAACGGTCTGCTGCGGCACCACAGTTCGGCAAGATTTTCTTCTGATACTTAATAATTGTGGGAGTTTAGCGTCCCAAAACCACGATATGATTATGAGGGATGACGTAGTGGAGGGCTGCGGAAAATTTCGACCACCTGGGGTTCTTTAACGTGCACGTAAATTTAAGCACACGGGTCTCTAGCATTTTGGCCTCCACCGAAAATGCGGAAACAACAGCCGGGATTTGATCCCGCAACCTTCACGTGAGCAGTCGAGCACTATAACCACTAGGCCACAGGGTTGGGTTTTCTTCCGATACTCTTGATGTTTCAAATGCCAGAGCATATTATAGCGTGAAAACCCCACGGTGAAAGCCCAGCACTGTTGTGCATAGGCGTGCGCAGGGTTCCCCATTGTGGCGGGGGAGGGAGGGTTATGGGTGTAGGGGGGCACAGTCTAACCGCCGTGCCCCCCACCATCTCCACGTTGGTCAAGTCGAAAACAAATCATGCTTCACAATGGATGAAAAAAAAAAATGAATATGAAGCGACGACGTGCTGCTCGCAGTAGCCTGCCTTTGTTCGGTAACTTTCCGGTAGTTAAGAAGGAAAGTAAACCGTTTTTGGAACGCAACACGAGCGCCCGCCGCCATTATTGTCATAAACCTGCGTCGCCATAGCCCTGTTCCATAAATAATGACGGTACAGGTCCGAATAAGCAACAATATGAGGCAACCTTTGCACTACACCCCCCGCCCTAGGTGAATACAGGGGGGGGGGGGGGCTCCTTGACACACCCCGCCCACGCCGAAGTCTATACTGTTGTGTCATGGCTTCACGTATGTGTACACTCGCCACCGGCACTGGTAAGCGCTGGCTGAGGTGGGCCAGTGTTTTTAAAAAACATGGGGACAGCATTTCACCCCCGCTGAAACGAGACCACCGGAGCCGGAATCAGACCCGCGTGTTTCGGGAAACTGAGAATTTTTTTTTTTAGTGAACATTGGATAGCGGGTAAGGAAAATTGCGTTTTCCGCGTTCAGAAACTGATGCTGTCTGGGAGTATGCTAGCTGCGAGACGTTTACAGCCTTTCTTTCTTTCTCTCTTTCTTTCTTTCTCTCTTTCTTTCTTTCTTTCTTTCTTTCTTTCTTTCTTTCTTTCTTTCTTTCTTTCTTTCTTTCTTTCTTTCTTTCTTTCTTTCTTTCTTTCTTTCTTTCTTTCTTTCCTTCTTTCTTCCTTTCTTTCTTTCTTTCTTTCTTTGTTTCTTTCTTTCTTTCTTTCTTTCTTTCTTTCTTTCTTTCTTTCTTAACTTCATTCCCTTTTGTTCTTTTTCTCTATCTTCATTTCTGGCTTTCAAATAGTTAAATGGGTGTGTAAATTAGGTGAGCTGACAAAGAAGAATGTAGCCTGTCGAGCCGAGGGACATAGATAAACGGTTTCAACGACACAACGGACGTAGAACGATAGCATAGGTTCGATGCAATACACGCCGCGATAAGTGGGCAACGTGTCTTTAAAAAAAAAAAAAGAAACCCTCGGGAGTCCTTGCGGGGCGTAATAAAAGAAGGACTTCGCAGTTTAAACTACACTGCCACGTTTTAATTAAAAGAGGAAAGAGATCGGAGAGTAATTAAACTTCGCGGCCAAATGGTGGTGTTCCGTGCCAACAAGCCAGGCACGCCGCGAGGAAAACGTTCTGCCCACATTTCGAAGGCCAGCCGCGTTTGTAGACCAAAGATAAGTCGAACGAGGACATTCCCGATTAAACAGTGCCCTAATGAACGTATCGGCAAGAATAGGATGCTGTTCCACTTCAAATTAGCCTTGATGCGAGTCTATTTCTGGCTTGAAAATGCAAATGAAGCCTACGGGTGACCTCGTCATTGTATGAATTCCTCTACACTGCGCACAAAAGTACGTCAGAACGAGATAAGGCGTCGGAAACCCAGATTTCCCAATGAACTTTGTTTCAGTTCGGTCAATGCTATTTTTAGCGCACGATTCATAAGCTAAGAAATGGCTTAACAGATATGACAGCATAGAAAGAATCAACGCCCGCAGCCACACACGCATATGCTCACGTGAGCAGGCACGTCAGCTCTCGTCTACGTCGTAGGCACGGTCGAGGGTAGAGGTGTGCACGGGCCCCGGGTAGCCCGAAAGCCCGACCCGGCCCACGGGCCGGGCTCGGGCGGGCCGACGTATTTTCACCTCGGGCCCGGGCCGGGCTCGGGCTACTTGGAGTTTTATCGGGCCGGGCTCGGGCCCGGCGCAAAGCCCGACTCAAGCCCGAAATGTAGAGAAAGAGCGGGAATTGTTTTCCAGCACGCATACAGCGCCTTTTCCGTGACCGCCCTTTGCCGCTTTTCCTTTCCATTCGCTACTTTAAACTAAAGGGGAGCAGGTAAAACACTGCCTCTGTTGCACTCCGACAAACAGAGAAGTAACATTACCTGAGCTAGTGACGGCGCCACACGCCTGTTCCGCGTTAGATTTAATGTTAAATCCCATATGAGTGAAAATGCACGCGACAGCGACGAGCGACCCGACGTAGATCGCCTTCGTGCAAGCTGACGCTTGCATAGGCATACCCCATACACGTGACGGCTTTGGCGAGCGAACTCCATTGCTGCTGGCATGAGGCCGTCTACTTGTATAGCAAAAGTGCCGCGAACAGTCTCTATTAGAGACTGTTCGTCGTGTGTCGTTTGATAATATTTGATATGCTCAATAAAATGGCAAATTACCGGAAAACGATGTTTTGTTTTCGCAGCGAACCTTCAAAAAGCCGGGCCGGGCCCGGGGTTGTGTTTTCGTACGTCGGGCCGGGCCGGGCGGGCTCGCAGCCCTTTGCCGTCGGGCTCGGGCGGGCCTTCGACAAAGTCAGCGGGCCCGGGCCGGGCTCGGGCTCTGAAATACGGCCCGTGCACAGCTCTAGTCGAGGGTCCATATGTGCCGACACGATAGCCTCTACGTTTACTGAGAGCTTAGGTAAGCACTCCGAAAAGTAACTAGTAGAGAGTTTTAGTGCCGAGTCCCCGAAGTGGCTTACGTACCCAAGCTCTTTAGTTCTCTTGCGCTCTATTTGGGAGTGGTTGGCAAACAGTAGAAAGCGGGGAAAGTACAAAACAAGGCTAAAGCTTGGGGACGAGACGTATAGAGGTCCACGCATGCTAAGCTCTCTGATAACACTAAATGTACGAGTACTACTGCCACTAAAACTTTCTAATAGAGAGTTTTAGTGCCAGGCCTTTGGGTCTCCGCGTTCTTTCCCGCTTTCTTCTGTTCCACAGCCGCACCAAATGGAAATACAAAGGAACGCAAGAGCTTGGGTGCGCAAGCCGCTTAGGTGCTCCGCCCTAAAACACTCTGGTGTAGCACATGATCTCGAAAGCACACACGCCAAGCTTTCGCGCAAGCTGGAAAAGTGCAGAAAAAAAGTGCAAAGCTGCAGCCCGCACCTTCTTGAACAGGGAAGGGTTTCACACCGCGAACCACGTGATTTACTCACAAAGGCGACGCGGCTTCTCCCATTTAAGGCTCGCGTGACCACTATTATATATATACTCAGTACCCATTCGGTGATTACCTCACACCTTCGTTTCGTCAGTGGGCCGCAAATTGCATTTTTTTTTTCACTCGCGACCACACCCCGTATACCAGCCCCGCGCATCAGGGAAACTCGTGACCTCCAGAAGGACACGCACACCACGCGCCATGCTCATCGAAGACGCGAAGCGAAGGTAAAACTAACCGCTCGGGAGGCCCAAACTGGAATGCGAAGCCATTCACAAGATTTACAGGTTATCAACGCCCGGCGGAGGGTGCCCACCCAAAAGCGAAGTCGATAGTGTGTCTAATGACGATCGTTTCGGCCAGGCTTAGGCGTTTTTCACCATACAGGCATCGCGGTCATTAGAAGCCTGGTGGAAGTTCAAGGTCAAATAAATTCTTCTAGATACGAGACTAAAGACTTGTGGACTGAGAGGTGGGTGGAACAGTAGAGAAGAAGAAGAGGAGAGCTGAAATGTAGTGCTAATATATTACGGGGATCACTGCCCTAAATTTACCTGCGGGACCTCATATGAGACTACGTGAAAGGCGCCGGAGGAATAAATCTCTGAGCACCTCGTCCATGGAAGTCTGGCGCCGTAGTCGGTTAATGAAAAAGATAAACGTAAACAAGTGCAAAGTGTATCACTCAGTCAATGGTTTTGTTTGCGCGGGCTCTCAAACGTTAAATACGCTTCACCATTTTGCGACTCGTAGCATTCGCGATGTCCTACATTGAGGACCTGGTCCGATGTCACTAACGGCGCCGAAACGACTTGACAGAATATGGAGCGGACAGATTAGCAACTGGCACAGCCATATTAGTCAAGCACTCGAGCGAAGCATAGGCATGCGCAGGGTTCCCCATTAGAAGGGAGGGCGGGGGTGCGAATTTTCACCGCAGTAGCACTCCCCCACCTCCTTCCACTTGAAAGAAAAGCTTCGTAGTGGATGCAAAAAGGAAAACGAAGCAGTGACCTGCTTCCCACAACGGCCTGTCTTTGGTCCCCAGCTTTGCAGGCGCAAAAAGAGCTCTTCGAGAGCCACATCAGTGTTCCTTGGCCGCCTTTATCTTCAGACACATGCATGGCCATGATCTTGCACTTTAAACAATGACGGCACAGGCCCGTATGAATAAACATATGGGACAAACTTGGGGCCCTCCTCAGATGATTAGGAGGGGGATGGGTGGCCGGTCCCCCTTGTGCGCGCGCCTATGGGATTTAGCAGCTGCTTCGGTTGATAGGCACAAGTGAAAGGTCGCATCTTCAAGACACAGAATATGATTTCACAAAAACTCTATTTGATAAAAGACGGCATGCGTGCAAACACGCACACGAGAGAGAAGTCAGCACAACGGAAACGCCGACTAACAACTGAAAAGACACACAGCGGCGGAAGAGAGAGTGGACACACATACCCGTCTGCGCATGCCCAGGCAAGAGGCGACACCTATCAATCCGGCACGCGCGGGAGTCTACGTGAGAGATAACTGTTGAGGCATTTGAATTCTTCTTTGTGCAAGTTAATCGACGGCTGGCCCACGCATCCGCTACGACTACTACCGGTTTAACAGGCCTCAACCATTAGACGAGTTTCTTCATTCCTGTGCCTGTATAAAACTGTGTATTCATCGAATTTTCGCGTGAATTTACGCTCTCGACAATGTAAAGATAAATTAGACAGCGAGCCTCCAGTTAGCGACCTCTTAGGTAACGTTATTTGAATCGCTAATGCGCCAGTCGGCTTCGAACCAGCAAGTTCCCCCTAGCAACTGCGTCTAACTTTTTCTAATCCTCATAAGAGGTACGAAGTCGGTAACAAAAGAGCTGTTTTAAATTGGTTCACGTAGGAAGGCTCTTAACTAGCACAACTCGTATGACCTTCGCTAAATTTGTTCCTAATTAGCGAATCAACGTGTTTAATCCTTAATGCCAAAGTTTTATCTTTCTTTGCAAGGCATCGAAAAGATTCGAATACGCCCTCGCTTGAAGCTTGGAATTCGTGGTCGTAAAATCTAATGAAATAATGAAGATCGGCCATTATTGAAGCGGCTTAAATGTTTGCTGCCGTTTGAGAACAAACTTTGAAGGACAACGGAGCGTAAATGGAGTTGCCAGCTTTTGCTCGCATTTGCATTCCTTATAAGCGCCTGCAAGTTGTGCTCGTAAAATGCAAAGAGCTCGTGCAGGTCAACTACTGTCAAAGCGAATAAAATTTTCAAGGCGCTTTCGGAAACGCCTCTGTAGGACAATGGCATTGGGAGGAAGATGTTAGCCTGTGTTCGTGTTTGCATTCTTTACGAACCGTAAAGACAAACGCGGTCTTTGATCGAAAGTACTAAAAGAGAACGAGATCGTGGGATACGGATAGACGTTGCGTTCGTACTCCGCTTGAAGAGTTTATTACGGAAATTAACCACTAAAAAGCTACTACTGTTGACCTACCTTCCAGTGCAACTAACGAACTATTTTCATGCAATGTTACCAAAGATAAGCTCTGAAACCTCCGCCATAGTTGGTTTCCTAAATTAAGCATGGCTGCTCCACATAACATGTGAAGAAATACCATAAAATGTACCAATGTCATGCAAATGTCACATTTTATGAATAATAAAGAAAAACTGAGATTAATGGCAAATATCGAACAGCTCTTCTGAAATTTTTATGAAGTATCAGGTGAGTGTTTCATAAGATGCCTATAGCTATGGCACATGGTTAGCCATACTCCGAGCTAAAATGTACCTGCTACGTGTATGAAGGTTACTAATGCCCGCAAATGTCCACTAAAGGCATCAGCTAGAACAACACTTCGATAAAAATTTAGGAACCCACTTTCTAGCGAGACAATGGGAGCAAGCGAAGCTAGGCGAGTGCGTGGCTTACCTTCAACTTCTTTCTTTCTTTCTTTCTTTCTTTCTTTCTTTCTTTCTTTCTTTCTTTCTTTCTTTCTTTCTTTCTTTCTTTCTTTCTTTCTTTCTTTCTTTCTTTAGCATTGACCAATGCTCAATCCTAAGTTGTTTCTTCATGCATGTGCATAGCAGCTTCCCACTTCATTTGTCACGGGCAACAATGACGGTCATGCGTTCATATACAGGTAACAATGAAACGCGCCAACATGAAATGAAAACTGACGCCGATAGAAAAATTAGATTGCCGTATCAGAAACTCCCGATCAACGAGAAGCCCACGATCGAGAAATAATAAATTTTTGGGAAACGGCGCATAGAAATACGCATGTGCCCAGCGCACCTTTGAGGACCGTATCTCTCTGCAGTAGTCGGAGCAGGGTTTTCCGATAACTATACCACCCCCCCCCCCCCCCAATATCTGTAACTCTTAAAAGCATCGATTAAAGACATGTGTGTTCATTTTCATGTTGCTTTAAAGCAGGGTGTCGGAACGAAATGTTTTTCGTTTCGGTTTTAGTTTCGTTCCACCGCAAAAAGTTCCGTTCCGTTTTTGTTCCGGAACGAAAAAAAAATGTTCCGTAACGGTTCGTAACGTTTCTTTATGGGAAAATTTGAAGCTAAAGTAATCATAAAAAATCATTTGATTTGTGATGTAGTTACTTGCCTTCCTCCTAAGAAAGCGGGACAAGGGTAAAACACGTTCTTCAGAGGTGCGGAAGTAACTGTACGATGAATTCCTACCAACTAGCACAAACCAGTATACCCTTCAAAGTCATAGTATTTCTTTTTTCCAAATTCAATTACGATTTTTAGTGGGCTCAGTGCTTTGTGTCAAGGGAGTGAGCACGATCTCAGAAGCAGCACGTCATTGAGTGTACTCTCTGATGTGCGAGACCGCTGTTCTGATAAAAAGATTGCCCGGCCTGCGCGGAATGCGCAGCACAGTCACAGCGAAAGTTCGAAGAGTGGACTTTGTAGAGCCCGTTGTAGAGTCTCTTGGGGCAACTGCTACAAGTACACATGCAAGGTACCCACTACGCCATAAATCATCGTAATTTTTCTGAAGTAGCGAAGTTCCCACTATGTCATTTTTTGTAATTCTTCGGAGAATCTTGGTAGCCGCTACACATCTGTAACACATTATGTGCGCTTTGTGCTGTGGCTGATGACGATGAATTATGGCTGAGCATTTTGCAGTGGGTGAGAAGCAATAAACCACACACTCTGCGGAATTAGCATTGTGTGATGGCTGGTTGTCGTTTTACTCTTCTGCCACGCTGTATTACATACGTTAACACGATTCCTTGCCCGACATGACGCCTGTATAGAGTATTTTTGCGACGGAGTTATAAGCACCAGCGTGGCACTGTGGTGTAAGACTCGACTGCCACGCAGGGGGCGCGGATAAATATCCCATCCGATCCTAAAAATTTGTTTCTCATTTCATTTTTTCTCACTTCACGCGATAGTGGTCACGGACAAGGGCGGCGGCGGACAACTATGGGGCCAAAATCAGCTGTTGTCATCTCATAAGAGCCTTCGCTGTAACAAACTTCAGCGCCGACAATGCCCTCTCCACTTTGGCCTGCATGACATGCCCGCAAAAGTCCACTTGTGTTAGTATAAACATCTCTGGTTGCCACTGTTTTCGTGTTTCGCACAATTTCAACATATCTTTGCTTTGGAATTGCTGCCTGAGGTACGCGTTAATACAGTAACCTGAGATATGCTCACATTGCATGAGCCCAGTTGTTCCGGACTTCGAAGTTTTCTCGTGAACCGAAAAACGATTGAAAAAATTTCGGTTTCACTCCGGAACGAAATAATAGATAAAGTTTCGGTTACGTTTTCGTTCCGGTCAAAAATATCGTTTTTTTTCGTTTTTCGTTTTCGGTTTTCGTTCCGTTCCGACACCCTGCTTTAAAGTGTTGACGGGGTACGCTTCCGGCGAATGGAGACTATGAATGCAACGGAGTCTAAGAAGAGACCGCTTTGACAGCTTCAAGCGTTTACCCTTTCAGGTAAGCCACGCCTACGTTTCTCGGTTCAAAACACCCGCCTCAACCGCGTTTAAGTTTTTTACTATGCGCTGTACATGCGCTAAGGGGTCACTGAGCAGCAATAGGCCAGATGTTAGACGCGATTAAAGGTGGAGCTAGTTTCCGATGAGACAGCGGCAAAGGTCGAGAGAATCCTTCCTGACCGAGTGACTTAAATAACTAGTCGACTTGCTTTTTATTCCAGACATCCACGTGTGCCGTTTCCACCTACCACGTTATTCCAAGCACCGAAAACAAAAGCTAAATCAAAGAAAAAATAGTAAACAGGGTGCGCCGGTGCTCATTTAGGATTCCGGTGCACTGCGCTTCGAGAGCGCCCGAGGTCTAGGAATTATGCAAATCTGTGCGCACGAGAACTGTGTTGCTCCAATGACCCCCTGATCTTACCGTGTTATTGGGTACGTTCTTTTTTCAATTTTTGAAGGCCTTCCAGAATAGTTGCTGCCGAAATCTGCCATATCTTTTACGCACGTGCACGTGTTCTCTGCGGCTACAACAGCAACAACGAAAGCAACTTCAACAAGTACAACAACAATCACAAGAACAAGTGCAACCGCCTACAGTCCCATTTTTCACATATAAATTAAATACTATTACTGCTACTACTACTACTGCTACTACGACTACTACAACTACTGCTGCTACTACTATACTACCACAACAACTGCGATAACAACCGCAACAACTACTAGAATGAGAACAACAACAACCAGCAGTATTAAAAAAAGAATAGATAAAGAACCGCTGGGATATCCCTGTATTGGTTTCGCCCTTTTAAGTACTAGAAATAATAATAAAGAATTATCAGGTTTTACACGTTAAAGCCACAATATGATCCAGTCTGTCTAATAGTCGTATACCAGGGTCTCGTTCTGGCAGACTTGATGCCTTCAGGTAGTATGCGAGGGATTATTGGTTAGCTGCCAGCTCGTAAAAAAAGATCACGTGCTACGAGACGCCTACAGCCAGAAAAAGAGTGTTCCACACTCGCCATCATGGCTACTAGCGGTGCTGATGAATGCTCCTAGGTTTAAATGCACGTATATACCCCATAAAGCGGACGGGGAGGAAGACCACCGCTGTAGCTCGGTTGGTAGAGCATCGGAATGCGTTATATTCGAAGTTCGCAGGTTCGGCCCCTGAAAGCGGCAAGTTATCTTTTCGTCCACTTTACTTTCTTCACATTTACATCATTATTACTACTAGTGACATCCCCTGTACTTCCTTTGGCATTATTGTCTGTCTGTTAGTTCTAATTAAATAGTTTCTTTACAAGGTTAACGCTGAACCTGCTATTCCATAGACTTCTAAGTTTGTTAGTAACATACCATGGTTGATTGTATCAAAAGCCTTGGAGAAATCTAAGAATACGGAACCAACAACAGTCCTTTGTCAATTGGATTCTTAATCTAGTCTGTTAATGAGATTACCGCCAAGTCGGTTGAACTACCACAACGAAAACCGAACTGGCAGTTGTTCAAGAGATTAAATTTGTTCAGGTAATTTTTCAGGCGACTAACAACTAGTTTGTCAATAATTTTGCTCACTGAGGATCAGATAGAAATAGGTCGGTAATGTGTACAAAAAGTGAACAGAAACTTATAGAAAATATTACGTAACGTTAACATTGGTTTGTGAATACGGGCTTAAGAACCCGGGCCTCTAACATTTTGCCTCCATAGAAATGCGGCCACTGCAGCCGGGAATCAAGCCCGCGACCTTCAAGTCAGCAGTCGAGCAGCAGGACCACTACACCGCCGCGACAGATGTTTGCGTAAGTGTGTGTAGTCGGAGCAAAACAGATCAGGCTATGCTGGAGCAAAAACATTGGCTCCCGCGACTTATTGGATTACGCCGGAAAAGAAAACGAACGTGTTCTTGCAAAATATAAGCATTGTTACGCAAAATATAAAGAAAGTGGAGTGATCGCTCAATATTTTGAAGTCGGAGCAAAATTGCGAGTCACTGCACTGTGCTTCGCATCAGTCAAAATAAACATCACGGTATGACTTCGAGCTCGTTTCGGCCTTTCTCTTTTGAGCTATTTTTGTCTAAGGTCCTTCCTTTCAATTACGTGTTTAATCTAACTCTGCACAATGGATCATGCCCGTTCGTCACTATGCTGTGTACATCGTAGCATAAAGCATCGCCAGTTCCGTTTGTAGTCGCTCCTAGAGCAATTACCGCCGCTGGTTCAACGCACCATTTCTTCAGGAACCTCAAAGGTTCAACAGATCAATGCACATCGGGGCAGTTGCTCCAATGCATCGGCACCGGTGGCGGTCAAAGCGATTAATCTCCGTACCGTTCGCGAACATTCGGAAGCGCTGTCTAATGCAACCCCGTCAGGACGCTGCACCCGAACCGCGGCTCATTAAACGCGGGCTGTTTGTCTGAGTTCCCAGGAATTCCGGGTCATTGTCGTTCTCATCGCCCATTAACCCCGGCTCTGGGCCTGCTCTTACTCCCAGGAAAGGAGGGATGCCACTGTGTTCAGTGAGCTAATTAAGGGAAAGATTTTAAAGAGAGCGCGGCTATTTTAAATGAAGGTGGAATCTTTAGATACATGTCTTCTTTGTTTTTTTTCGTTTGGACATATTTGGATGAAGTGCAATGAACTTAGTAGAGCTATCCAGAAAAGGTCCAGTTAAAAGGGACAGTTGCGATATGGTGTACTTGCAAGATGTTGTTACCAGAAGTATCTTGATAGAAAAACGTATACATAAATCGCTGGGTACAACGACAGGTAATTAGATAGGTTATGGAAGGCAGAGAGAGGAATGACGCGCAAAAAACGAGTATAAGTCTACATGTATTAAGTCCAAAGATGGGTATACCGAAGAATAAAGAAGCTATAAGAACTGTGATCGTGATCAGCTTGGGTGCGCACTGAGTCCTTTATTCTTTATTTTTTTAGAGATGATTCTAGGCTTTACGGGGCGCAACACGGTATGAATATGATACGCATTCGAGTTTTCCGGATGAATTTGGACCACCTGGCGTTGGTCAACCGCCATCTTGATGTAAGTACACGGGTGTATTTGCATATCGCCCACATCAAAATGCGGTCGCCGGGGTCGGGAGTCGAAGCCCCGTCACCTGGATTAGCAGCGCCGAAGAACGTTAAGGTACCATAGCGCGTCACGTGTAATTGTTTGAATTGGTGCATTATCATTCTCGCAAAAATTACGATGCTGTTGAAGATCCTGTTAGCAGAGGGCGTAGAAGAAACGCTGACGTAGTGAGCGATTGAGTGACGTAGTCACTGCGTACAACTATCTTTTCCCTGCTCGGTTCTCGAAAACGGCTTGTACACATCGGTTTCACGCTGCTCGAAGAAATTGAGTTTACCAAGGGAAGCCACGACAACGTTCCCAGGCGAGACGGAAAACACGCTGTAACGAAGGAGTGCGGGACAGTGCAAATACCGAGCGTCGTTGACGGAGAAAGAGGTTAAGTCCACCCGCGAGGTCTTCAGTGAGGCAGTTCCCGTTCGATCTCCTCGATGTCTTGAAGCCGGGTGTTTCGATTCTAACGCAATCAGTGCGAGGAGACGGCCTCAATATGTGGGTCCGTTGACTGTTGAGGCCTCATTTAACTTCGCGGTTATGTCCCTTGTTCCGCGACCGTATCTGGGCAAATAGTCAGGATCTCGCAAATATCTGTGCGCCCTTAAGAGTGCTGGCTTATCCCATGGTTAAAAGCCCTTAACCTTATGGCTTGCAAATAATGTGGCTGTACACAACAGCCAGCTCGATCTTCCAAGGAGAAGAAGAAGCAATGGTAGGGGGCTACCTAGTTTGTAGTCCTGTAGTAGCAGTGGTAGCATGGTTGTAATATAGTGGCAGTTGTATTAGCAGTACTAGTAGCAGCAGTAGCATGCCGTAATTCTGACAGCGAAGTGCGCCTTGATTTGTCCTTCCACTTACTCTATGACAGCTTATTCACGCGATAACGTTAAACAACCCGTGTCGCAGAAAATGCGGCGTCGGTGACGTTGTCCATGAGTGAAACAATCCTTATTGATGCAAATAATGAAAATGAGGGTTCAAGCCGGAATCGAACCCAGACATTCTGCGTGGAAGTAAAGTAGACTACCACAGAGTCGCCCCATCGCTTCAAACAGCTTCCGAAAAATAGCGAAGCACAATTAATACCGGTGTCAGACGGGAACTTTTGATCGCGATCGGACCTCTTGATCGGACTTCTTGATCGCGATAACAAGTTTGTCGCAGCTACACGGCACAGCCTAATCCGGATCGAGTTTGGCGCAGACGTCAGCCAAACCACGATCTGGGAGCCAGATCGCGATGCGCAGATCGCGATCGTATTGATGCCAATCGGGCCTGATTGCGATAAATAATTGTAACCGTGCAGCAGCACCTGATCCGGATCGAGCCTAATCCGGATTGGCCCTGATCGCGATCAAAAGTGCCCGTCTGACACCGGTATAAACTTCGAAAATACAGACGTCATATCGGGCGAGGAGTCACATTATCGGATGTTATATTGCGTGACAGAAGCGTACAATCGCGCTACGCCTCACACCATGCGAAACGCGGAACGAGTGGGTGGATTAATACTGCCCACCCATTACAAATGGTTCAGCCATAATTCATCATCATCATCATAGTTATCATCATCATCCCCGGTCACAGTATCAACAAAACCTGTCGCTACGCAGGCGCGCGTATTTGCTTTCAGACACATAGTGAGTACTTGGCTACTTCGCAAAAAGGCCACGCGCAAAGTAGTTCCCTCCCTCATGCCACGGTGCTCTCGATAAGCTTGTGAGGAATTAGATGCCGTCTACCAGTGCCAATTACGCTATCGCGTTCCGCTCTCAAAGGCGAAGCTTAAGCGTACTCGAACTTTTTTTTAACAACGAATCTGTTTAAGCCGGCCGTGAAAATTTTGGTGAGTACAAATGTGTACAAAAACATTGCCGATCTCTTCTTCATAGGAATCGTTATAACACGAAAGTAAAACTATCTACACAGAAGTAGTGCTTATTCTGTAATGATATATGAGAGCTTGTACAATGTCTATTCGTGTTTGGCAGCTATAGCACCGATTGGCGTGGATGCACCCATGTTGACGCCTAGTTCGTAGAGGTTCTTAGCTTGAGCCGCAAACGCGTGCGTCGCACTGGCCTCGGTCTCGCTCCACCAAG
The DNA here is from genome assembly GCF_013339695.2 of Rhipicephalus sanguineus. Taxonomy (NCBI): domain Eukaryota; kingdom Metazoa; phylum Arthropoda; class Arachnida; order Ixodida; family Ixodidae; genus Rhipicephalus; species Rhipicephalus sanguineus. Next base: position 36,461,852 of record NC_051183.1, on the reverse strand, counting down.
GCACGACAGTCGGCAGGGTTCTGTTTGGTGTCACAGAAGTCTGGCAACTTGGGGCACACCACGGACGCTGGCAAAATACTGAGAAGCGCGAAGCGGCTCGTGGGGTACGTGCGCCCCAGTGACACGGGCATGGACGCACGCCTGCCTCGAAGGGGCAGGCGCGCGGTCTAAACAGCGCGTGGCCGCGGAGCGGCCAGTAGCGCGTGACGGAGAACCTGCCAACCGGCCATTGAGCGTTAGCGAAATGGCCGCATTCGCGAAGCGAGGGCGAAGCCACGATTAGTTTTCCGCGCCCGAAGGGCGCAGAGGGCCTTCACTGAGCAACAGGGAAAAACTGCCGGCAACTTTGCACGCGTCCGTGCCAGCGTCCGTGGTGTGCCCGTGTCGTATCACTGGGGCGCACTGCCCCAAGTTGCCAGACTTCTGTGACACCAAACAGAACCCTGCCCGACATTCGACCGTCGAAATCGTGTCCTTTCTGCAACACGTATTGCAGCAGTTTTGTTAGTCGGTGCTCTCGCAATCGAAGCAGTCGGCGGCGGAGAAATCACGTTGGCGCATGTGGAAGCTGCACTACTCCGATGAGCCGGCGCACGCTCACACGAAGCGAAAGGCAAAGAACGTAACTGCGTCAAGGGTGCCTCGGCGACGACGGCGCCTCTCTGGTATCGAGACGCTTTAACCATGACCTCCGATATCGCGTGCAATTTCGGAGTAAGCGCTAGTAAGTGTCGATCGTGGCGCATTACTTCTTTTCACCTCTCACAGACGGCGGCACCACCTTTGCTACGCCCCGCCTATCTACACCGCCAACAGAGCACCGTGGGAGAGAGAATGTGTGAAAGATATAAGGCGCGTTCGGGAGGTTTCCAGCATCTACCAAGCTAGCTCAGTTGGTTTAGCGTCGGGAGCTTACCGTCGCGGACGCAGCGTCGTGGGTTAGATTCCCAGCAGCGGATCTCTTTCTTGTTTTTTTTTTCTTTCCGACCCGTTGGCGTCCATTATATGAACGTGATATCCGGTAACGGAAGTACTTGGTAGACCTCGGCATAAAACACTTTCGTGTTAAATGCTATCATGAATATGAACGGGTATTGTGTCACAGAAATTGGGCAAATCCCACTACCCACCGCTGGTCCAATAAAAATGAAGAAGGCGACAGACGTGCGCCAAACACCAATTAAGATTTCGAGACAGACGTGACCAGTAATTGAGAAAAGCTTTAATAAACCGTCGGGATTAACCCAGTGGCAAACAATATGGCCGCATGTGTCCGCTTCGCTGAAGCATCTGTACCGAGTGCTTCAGCGGTACGTACAACCAGAGAATACTAAGGAACGGGAAAGACAATCGCGGCTGCGAGGAGACCCCGAAGCGATGGAAGGCCTACGCCAACGACGACGTGCCCGTAGATTTATGGGAAGTGCGAACGCTCGGTTTCAGCGCGAGTTTCTGTCTCTCGAGTTTTGACATCCGTGTCTTGTCTGTGACTGTCTGTGGTTTAACTTGAACCTCTCTGCACTGAGAAGCAACCTAGCAAAATGTACTATCACCTAGCTAAAGCCTAGCAACAACCTAGAAACAACCTAGCACCACCAAGCTAAACTTTAGCAATGACCTAGAGGCAACCAGATTAGACTTCAGAACCGTCCATCATTTCAATTTCAAGCCTTGTGCGACTTAGTGCAAGCCGTCCCTCCCCCCCCCCCCTCCACACACACCCACTTTTTTTTTCTCGCACGCCGAAATCGGTATAATTTTTACATGTCACCCTCTTTACTGTTAGCAAAATGTTACCACGAAAAGGAAAACAATATTTTTGGCACCAACAAACTATCTCCATTATTGGGGAGCATCTTAGCTATGAGCATCTGCTAACATATTATTTGGACCTACAATGTTGTTGTGCATTTAGAATATTCATTGTTATTTTCGGCTTCAAATTGTTCATTATGCACTATGCTTTACATCTTTTGATGAATTGTGTTATTACTAAATCTTAGTGTTCGATTCCTTTTCTTTTTATATCTGTTTAAATTGTACTCTTCTGTCCCTCCTGCTTGGACCCTTACTGGGTCTGCAGTATGTTGTAAATAAATAAATAAAAATAAATAAATGAAGCTGCGCACGCCGACAAGGACACATTTCGACCAAGTTCGGAAGGCGGCGCGTTATAGACGGGACACACAGACGAAGGGAGCTGCTAAATGACGCAACATCTGATACCATAAAGAGAAACCCAGTTTCGCTACACGTCTGTCGGAAGAAAACTTGCGAACCAAGAAACACAGAACGTTTGAGAGAGAGCGTGCGAAGCAAGTTGCGGTAAAAAAATCGTCAAACTCCCGCTGTTATCTTCGCACACTTAACTATTACACACACCGCGCCGCAAATCAAACACGACAGGACACCGTTTCTCGATCTGTATTCCCGTGGTCTGGTGTATGAATATTTGCTCTTCGGCTGTCGGACTTAACCCACATCCTCAATAGTGGGCCTTAGCGAGCGCTGTCGGCAAGGCGACATTATGTCATGGCTGGCAACACGCCCTTTCGTTAGTTAATTCTTGTGAACGAATGGTTAAACAGCGCGGAAACTTTGATCGCCCTGCACCGAAATTTCGGTTACTGTCATTATTTTTGACAGGGGCCTTAACCCTTTCAGACGCCACCTATGAAAAACTGTCTGTATATGCGTCAAATCGATGCAATCTTATTTAAAGGCACTGGATATTATTTTGGAACGAAAATAATATCGTAATACACCGTTTATGCGTGTTATAGTATTCATTGCAAATTAATTTTTAATTTAATATCTATTTATTCTGAAGCCGTTCATGCTCTGTTTTTGCATAAATGGAATGAAAAGTCAGGCTAGAAATATAGTGCAAATTCGTTTTCGGTTATTTCCATGTTGAGCAAAGAAAAATTATACTTTTGACGTGGATCGCGGGAAGCGGCACGTCGAATGACTCGTCGAATATGGTAGTGCATTCAGCAAAGTGATCATATGCAACAGTACACTGCAACATAAAGTTAAATGAAGACAAATTTATTACGCAGGAGGTTCAATTCATCCAAAGCTCAATGTATCGTGCTCTTTCATAGGCCCTAGTCGATGCAAATAGCAAATAAAACAAGTGGTGTACACAGTTGTGTGCACAGCGTCTCAAAGGGTTAAGGGATCCACAGTCAAGCAGTGATAGGAAGTCGAAAAAGTTATACGGTCTCTTATGCATTTGCCTAAGACCACTCGAAGGCAAAAGCCGTTTCATTGTTATTTTGCTTCTAAGTCGCTGGTATTAACCCTTCAAATGCTGTCTGCACCTCACTTCGTTTTGCATCCGCCAGTGGTGGAAGCGGCGCTGCCGCAGCGTATCAGCATGCGTGATCGTGTCTCATGGGAGGTATAGGGAGTTTCCGCCCCCTGGTGTTCTTCCACTTTGCCCCTATCGAAATGTGGCCGCCGTGGCCGGGAATCGAACACTTTAGTTTAGCAGCGCGACGCCTTACGCGCTAATCTACCGCAGCGTGTGACGCTGAAGAATATCACACAAGCTTCAGAGACCCGCCATCAACCGTTGACCGACAGCTGGACCGCGGTGTCAACATAAAAAAAGGCGGGCTCAAAAACGCGCATCGGACGGTATACCGTGCTATCACATCTGCAGACTATCCACCCACCCTTACCAAAAGGCGTGGTCTGTGAACCCATTTCAGCCTGACACCAAACTACAAAGAATTATTATTATCCAGAAAAAGAATTCGCGTACCTTTGCAGAAGTGACCGCTGGAAACGCGTCGTTTTGGTGTTGGCTTGCACGCTGAGTCTTCGAACTGTCCGGATTTCTGTAACACGTGTCCAACTTGCAACTTGGAATTTCAGGCCAATATGAGCTGAAGCACAGGAGCGCGTGTCAGATAGCTTCAAACTCGGCTATGGGTGACTGCGCGGCGGCCGCCGCCGTCGCTATAGGTGCTAATTGGAGTATCAGGATGTCTAAGCCCACGTTCTTTCAAGACTAAACAATTTGGCATGAGGGACCGTTCCTCACTACATGATCTGATTTTTTTCCTGTATTTTATGCGTCCGTCGTGATTGGTTCGAGCCTCGCCGCGCCGTTGTTCAAGGAGCCACTGAGAACTCGCCTCGTCGGCTGAGATTGAAGAATCGGCTCGCAACAAAGACAACGCCACAGTGTTTCATCAGATGGTAACACGAAGGACAAGAACAACCACAATAAAAAAAATGAAATAAAACGAAATGAATCGCTGCAAGTCGCTGCGACAGTTCAATGTCATATCAGCTGTGAGCGGGCAGCGAAACGCCGTAAGTTGCCGTTTTGTAGAAACGCAGGCGTGGTGAGACGGTGACGACAGTTCGCGGAAAGGCGCCCCCTTTTCCACTTCATTTTTGACAGCGCCGTTCGAGTATCGGTCGAATTGAGGTTTCAGGCTACTTGCCACGCGCTCGTGCGTTTCTGCTCATAGTAATCACGACTCTTCATTGAAGGCGTAGCGCATGAAACCGCCGTCGCTCTCACAAAACTGTGTCCATGCTGTGGCTACTACAAGCACTCCGTTATCTTGGAACATCACACTCCGTTGTCTTGGAACGGCACATCGGCTTCCGTGTGTATGTGATGGCGGGTGGTGTTGTGACCAACTTTGACTTCAGTATCATCGTCCCGATACCTGCCACGAAGCAATAACGCAAGGCCCGCGCATTCACGGAACGTCTCTTAAGATAGCAAGCACGGCATCGCTACGAAAGGTATGCCAGAGTTTCGCAAAGCTTTGCACGCTTCCGCGAAAGCCACGAAGCGCAATATCCCCTGTGTCCCATCTACTCCCTGCATGCCTGTCATGTTTGACGAGACCCTTCGAATACTTAACGTAAGCAATTGGTTTTATTCCTTTTTTCGCCATCTGTTAACAACCAGCTATGACGAGCCGGGAACGCCAGTCGTATCACAACGGTGTCTACTAAGTGTGAGAAAAAATACCGCTGAAAAAAAAAAAATTCGACAGATCCCACGTATCGTGGGAATCGATGTTATGCGAAGCATGCGTGGGCTGGTGACTGCGGCGTAATTTTTCCCATTGAATGAAACGTTACGGAATCACGCTAGAAAAATGTGGAAGTGGTATACGCACACTCATATGATGAAGAGTCGCTTATGTATTATATAACCAGTTGTTTGCAGTTGCGTAACGATGCCAACAGCAACATGGGTGTTACCAACACCAGACGCGGTAAGCTTATACGTAGTGCTCATATTCTTCAACACTGGATAGCGCGAATCCGAACAAGACAAAGAAGGAACACAGTTGCACAGGACAGGCGTTACTGGCACCTAAGCTTCATTCAGGAAAGTTTCCCTAGATATATACACAGCCGAGTGGCACGCGCAGGCGCACTGCACGTAGGTTACAGTCACAGTTGCGGTTGTTACAGTTGCGTTGCAGTTCTAATGCTTATACTTGTGCGTTATGAGGGAGAACGCACGCACGTTTCATGAACCCGTGTGTATGTGTAGAAAGGGTGCTTGACAGTTCTTGACAAACATAATAGATGTTCGCGTGACTGATTGATAGTCTGTCTCAAGTGCACGTCCGATTGGTGTAATAGAAGTCAACCATACTATCCAACAATACTCAGCAATATAAACCACTATACCTGAGGTAATCAGCCATTAATTATTATATGGAGGCATAACAGAGCAGCATTTTAACTATGCCTAATCGATATGTTCAATGTTTATCGATACAAATCTTGTTGTACCGAATGATATAAAAGAATACGACGTAGCGTGTTTTAGCTTTTGCTGAATTGTGTTCAGGCGATCTCGTTCAAAGGAACATTTGCGTGACTACCACCTGGCATCATGAGGGGGAACAGCGTTCGTAGCGCAATGATAAGACGATGTTTGGAAGCCTGTGCTGTCGCTCACGTGACTCTTATCGCATTATCACTTTTCCCACGCATTCCGGAGAAAGCATCCCCGAAAGCTAAGGTCTTAAACTATGGCCGATCACTTGCTCTGCGTGAGCGGTAGCTTGGTCTGACGTGTTACCTTCGTGCCACGCGCCCTGCGTATGTGCCGCTATAGAATGCTGAGGTCCAAGCGAAATACGTCTCGGCAGCCATGTTTTTGGGTGCGCTTATGCATTTTCACGACTTCCGTGAGTGAAGGCATCACTGAGATAACATTTAATTTACAGGCCGAGATTGCAAGCTGATATCGGCAAACTTCAGCTAATTCATACGTTTAATTTGGGCTTTTGGCACTGGTGCCAAGACAAAAAATGAACAAAAAAATTATTTCGTGATGCCACGTGATTTTATATACACCGGTGCATTCATCCTATCCAGGGGCGGTGGATAAAGAAGGGTTGACAGAATAAGGCGTAAGGCCATGAGTACACGATCTGTATTAGGACGCTTTTTTTTACAACTTGTTTAAATACCGCGTAGGAAAGAGCACATCCCTTCTCCGTCGAATGATTTACAACAATACCCGCGTCGAAGCTTAATCAGACGCTTATCCGCAAGGGACGACGTTCTTCATAAATGGCCGGAACGTCTACATTAGCGAAGGAAGACGCGGTACACAGACTTCCGTTTACATGCCACACGCGTCCCAGCCGCGCCTTCCCAATCAACGTTCGCGATTTTTACGGCCAGAAATGCGCTCGCTTTTTATGACTTTTGCGCACTCTTTATGGTTACTGGTTGAGCGTCAACGGCCGGGGGTGGTCTTCGTGACTAACTCGCCGCCACCTGCTGTCAGCACGTATTCCAACCAGGGTCCTCTCAGCAGCTGCTTCCCTCAGACGGTCGCTGACCGGAGAGGGCGACGATCGCACAGAGGTCAAAATTAACGACTCAAAGTAGAACCAACTTCTTCTGGATGGTTTTAGTTAAACGGCGCGACCGCTCGCGCCTGTGCGGGGAACAAAATCATCGCGTGCCTACAGCAGCGCCGTAAAAGACTGCCGGTAGCACAAGCCTCCGCACAGCGCCGGGAAAGTTCACTGCCCATCAGTCGCGGGCGTGACCGTCGGCAGTGCTTGGCTTTACACGTCAGGCTGAAGCATTTTGTACGAGTTTCTCTCCTACAATCGGAAGGTCTTTTTAACAGCTGAGTTGTTTAAGGTCGCAGTATCCCCGTTAGTTGCGAGCAAAAATTATCATCATCGAGAACCGCCACGAGCTCTTATCGTCCTCTTCTTCATCGCTTTCCTTTGCTTCAGCTTCGCACCCAGAACACGCGAGAAAGATAAATAAATAGAGTGGGAAAGAAAGAAATAGAGACAAAGTGAGATAAGAAAGACATAGAAAAAATAGAAAGGCAGGAAAAAAAGAGAAAAATAATGAGAAAAATGGAAGGCCACACAGCTCCGCCAGTCCTTCGGCAAGTTCTTCATCACTTCCGGTAGCACAAGCCTCTACGTCGCGCCAGGAAAGTTCACTGCCCATCAGTCGCGGGCGTGACCGTCGGCACCACAAGTGGCAAGCTGCCTTAAGTTTTTTTATCTCTGCAATAATTTTTCTTTATCTCATGTTTACTACGCTTGAAGGCGACGACCCGGACGGCAACGCAGGGAGAGAGAACGGAGAGGGGGGTTTTTGAAAATCGATGTAGCCGTGTATTGAGGGACCCGCACGAACCATTCTTGTGAGCGAAATTCGAAGTTTATTTACGTACAGCCCACTCCAGTGGCATTCTACAAGTCTAGTAGACTCAGCCGGTAATTTTGACTGTTGAGGTCGCATGTTACGAGGGTGGGGCCGAGTGCAGGGTGGTGGGGGTGGCGCGTCGCCTTGCCCCACACCGCATCCCGTAATTGACGCCACTGCTGATCGCTCCGCTGACGGCTCCGCTAGCCTTCAGTGTGGCTCCGTTGCAGGTGGGAAGGCTGGCTCTAAGCTTTGACGCCATCCGAGCACAGGGGAGGGCATGCAGATCGTACTCGAACGAGCAGGTGGAGCGATCAAACTACAGAAGTGGCTTGAATCTCGTCGAAGGACGCTCTGAAGATTTTCTGACCAGCGCGCGAGTTACTTAACTGCCTCGCGCGCGCGCAAGCAGGGTGTTCGTAATGTAATAATTGTATTGCATCCCAAAACCATGGCATGATCACGAGGGACGCCGAAGTGGAGGGCTCCGGAAATTTCGACCACCTGATGTTCTTTAACGTGCACCCAAGTCTAAGTATACGGGCCTCCAGCATATCGCCTACCTCGAAATGCGGCCGCTGCGACCGGGATTCGATCCCGCGACCTTCGGGTCAGCAGTCGAGCACCATAGCCACTAGTCCACCGTGGCGGGTGGGCCTGGTGTTCAGTTAACTGTGGTGCTTCTGCATATTAACTAGTTTTATCCGAAATTCTTTCCTTTTGTGTGTCTCCCTTGTTGATGAGAAGGCTGTCCTGGAGCTTTGACGCCATTCGAGGGTAGGGGAGCGCATGCGGAGTGTATTCGAACGAACAGGTGGAGGAGCAGGCGATACTGAGGCGACGCAAAGACGCTAGCCTTGAATTCAGCCTCACCTCCTCCCATACATTCTACTACGCTCCGCATGTGCTTCTCCACGCACGGATGGCGTCAAATTGGCGGCGTCGGCGTCAACACGAATGCTCCAAAATGTATCCAGTTCCTACAGATGACGTCATGACGACGTCATGTGTGTTCTGCAACGCCATGATGACGTCACACCTTGACGTCAGGGTGTAAGTATCAAGGCTGCGAAGAAAGAAACGCCAGCCACACGCAGCACAGTCAAAGCGAGAGCTGGAGGAGCGGTTTTTCTAGAACACGTTGGGGCAACACTCTCTTGCGGCAACTAATACAAGTACACATGCATGGTATCCACTACGCCATTAATAATAATTTTTGTGAAGTACGGAAGCCCCCACTATGTCATCATACATTCTGCAGAGAAGCGAGGTACCCGCTACACATCTGTAAGTCATTACGTTCACTTTATTTACGCTGCGGTTGATGACGATGAAGAATTATGGCTGAGCCATCTGTAAGGGATGGAAAGCTTTACGCCACCCAACGCAGTCCGCACTGTGTGACGTCTGGTTGTTATTTTACTCTACTACCACTCTATAACATCCGTTAACGCGATTACTTGCTCAACATGAAGCGTGTATAGGGTCTTTTTGCAACGGAGTTCCAAGCTCCGGCGTGGCTCTGTGGTAGAATACCCGACTGCCACGCAGAGGACCTGGGTTACAATTCCGCCCCAGCCAGGATATTTCTTTCTCATTACATGCTATCGGATACGGACACCGGCGGCGGCGGCGGACAACAACGCAACCAAAAGCGGCTGTTTTTGTGATCTCACAACCGCTTTCGCTGTAAAATAAGAACAGTGATGATAGGAAGATGGCTTTCGCTTTCAAGTCGTCGTATGAGAATGCCCGTGAAGTTTTCGCCTACCGCATTGCCAATGGTGCCGAGCAGTGCTGCTCTCATTCGAGAAGGCCGAAATAGCCGCCCTTCCTTCTCCAACAATCAGGAGGAGGAGAGGTTGAGGAGCGGAAAAGACGCAACTTCAAGAGCCCTAATTGGGAGCACGACTCAGCGCCAGTCTCCTCACAATCACGGCCGCTGGATCAAAACGTTGATCCAGCGTGTAACAATGAACACTCCTCTGGTAAGACATTAACCGTGCCCTCTCCCTTACTAACAAATCAATCCGCCCTCCGTGCGTGCGGTTAGAACACCTCGTTAGTTTCATAAACTGCTGCATTTAGATATGACCTCGCAATGCTGTCGGCGCTGGCTACATTTGACATAACTAAGTTCTTGGATAAAGTACTGGTTTATTTGTCCAATGTAATGTGACAAGGCGATCAATTAGGGAAAGTGCCTAATTAGCCAAAGTCATGTGACAGCGGCAAAACATTACGGTACCTGCGCTTGCACCAGGGAGCGCAAATGTGGGGTTATGTGACTTGCTGCTTTGCACGGCGTTACTAATGCGAAGGTTATCGGCTTAACTTTCAAGGTTTCCTCTTCCTTAGAAACTCCTTTCTTAATATAAAGGATCTGGGACGGCATACAGCTCTCCCGTATTAGGGTACAAAGTACTCCAATTCGCTAACCACTTTTTCAGCGAAGCTGTGTACCTCTACACTCCAACGGTTTCGTCTCGTGGGCGAAACAAAGGCGTGGAGAATAAACGCGTGGGCAAATAAACAAAACAAAGCAAAAAACGGCGTCGTGCTCCACGTTCTCGAAGCCACTCCTCGTATGCGCTCAACGCAAGCGACGAAGGTACAATGCTATCAATAGTTTCAAGGGCGCGCAGATTCTAAATTTAATAGACGTTCTTCTCCAGAGTCCGCTATACAAGTTCGACAACATTCGCTTCAACCCAGAGTCTCTCGAACGTTTGCCGGACGAAGGGGAGATAGACGAAGACGAGGTCGAGCGGCTGATGGACGTCGACGACTTGGATGACCCAAAGCAATGCATCATGGCTACGAACGCGTCGAGTCAGACGGTCGTGTGCGACGTAACATGCATGGCCAGTCTACAAAATCAGACGCACTTCTTGGCCATCGCTCCCGAAGCTTAGACGTCAATCTCACTCTTGTACGATTCTAATGCGGAATACCATTCAAGCGACGTCGCAATGGATCTGGGTGCCGTTTGCAGCTTCGCTGTCCAACCACCTTCACAGCGTGAATTGGAGCCATCATTTTTGTAGTGTTAGCTACACTGGCCGAGCCGGAGCGGATTCGCGTGGGCGTACAGGAGCCGTGCCGCGCATGCGCGAGGAGCAGTGATGCCACACCGATGGCGCACCGGAACGCTTGAACACAGCCCGTGGCTGCGGGCGGGTTGATCGCGCCCCTGTCGCGTGTGCAGCGTCGACTGACGGAGCAATATGAACGCGCAAACTGCGCCACGGGCGATAGCATTCCTCTCCGTCGGGTAATGTCTGTGACGTCCCGGAGGGAGTGCGCAGGCCTTCTCTTGTCTAGGTGGTGTTGAACGGGCACGGGACGCTGCCGTCTCTATGGCCCCAACGCCGGCGCTGCGCCGGGCGTTGGGCCCATAGAGACGGCAGCGTGTTACTACACTGACCACCGAGCCGTCTCTGTGCCAATAGAGAAATGGCGTTGAGCAAGAAATAAATATACGTGTGTCACATAATGCGTACACTATATGTGTGTCATTGAAGCAGCAGTAAGCATGATAATCAAGCTAATCATAGACAACCAGGAGAGCTAAGAATAATCGGCTGAATCTTAGCTCACGCTACGTATATCCTCCCATAGCCGAGCTAAGCCGCTGCAATTTTTTGCTAAACGCAGGGTTCGCCATTACGCTTCAGTCCACCGCGGTGGTGCAGTGGTTACGGTGCTCGACTGCTGACCCGAAGGTCGCGGGTTTGACCCCGGCCCCGGCGGTCGCATTTCGTTGGAGGCTCAATACTAGAGGCCCTTGTACTGATATTTAGGAGCACGTTAAAGACCACCAGGTGGTCAAAGTTGCGAAAGGCCTCCACTACGGCGTCCCTCATAATCATATCATGGGTTTCAGATGTAAATTCCGTTATATTATTGTTCTTATTATCAGTCACTACGCTTCGGAGCACCTAAACACTCTCCCATAGTATACAGCACATAGTGCTCTAAATCCTCTGCATCCAGGCTGTATAATAATAATATCTGGGTTTTAACGTCTCAAAACCACTATATGATTATGAGAGACGCCGTAGTGGAGGGCTCCGGAAATTTCGACCACCTGGGGTTCTTTAACGTGCACCTAAATCTAAGTACACGGGCCTCAAACATTTTCGCCTCCATCGAAAATGCAGCCGCCGCGGCCGGCATTCGATCCCGCGACCTTCGGGTCAGCAGTCGAGCGCCATAACCACTAGACCACCGTGGCGGGACGTGTATATATATATATATATATATATATATATATATATATATATATATATATATATATATATATATATATATATATATATATATATATATATATATATACCGAATTGTTTGCACGTCATTCACGCTGGACCCGCCGTATTATGTGCAAGGAAGGGAAGGAAGGAAGATATATAAGGAAAGAAGTGTTAATTTCAAGGGCTCGTTTTCTTTGTTATATACAATATTATTAAGAACTAACCGACAATAATGCCAAGGAAAGTATAGGGGATGGTTTTAGTAATAAATGTAAGGTAATTGTGAAGAAAGAAAAGTGGACGAAAAGATGGCTCGCCGCGGGCAGGGACGCAGGTCGCAGGTTCGGTCCCTGCCCGCGGCAAGCCATCTTTTCGTCCACTTTTCTTTCTTCACAATTACCTTACATTTATTACTAAAACCATCCCCTATACTTTCCTTGGCATTATTGTCGGTTAGTTCTTAATAATATTGTATATATATATATATATATATATATATATATATATATATATATATATATATATATATATATAAAGTCAGAAAAAGTATGCTCGCGGAACCCGAAGAAATCTGCAAATGAACATACATACGAGTAACCAACAAAAACAGCTGATAATTTATTTACTAATGTTCCGGCAATATATATATCTATGCGGCATCGCGCAGGTTCTTCCAGCGTAACTAGGTCTGAAGCGGCTACTATCATGCCTTGCATCTTTTCTTTTTCGTAACGCGACATTACTTTGTCGCAGCCACCTAAGGCTAACAACTTGTCACAAACAATCAACACGCGTCAGTCCATCATTGTGACAAAGTCTGGAGTATGTTTTAACTTCACTTTTGTAACCACATCCGCCATATGTTGTAACCCATAGATGTGTCTTCAGTGTGATAACGAAAAAGCGTGGGTCAAGCTTGAACCTCGGTTACCCTCTAGTGGCGCCGCTGTGGCGGCGCGGGAAACAACGCACTCTTACACTTTTTTGGTGGGCACAGCAGGCAGTGTGTGCACTTTTACTACTGTGTACAAGATGTGCACAGCTGGCTGGGTGCGGGCACTTAATCTTGGGTGTTTGAACTTTATGTAGCCATCAGCCTGCGGTGGCCTCTCTCCAGTCCCCGTGCTTCTACGGGACATTAAAAACCCACGAAGCAGTTAATCTTATTATCTTCGTGCTTCTTCGTGATCTACTCGTGGCATTAGTCCGCTGATTATCTCGCGAAGAAAAAGAAAAAGATTAGAGAAATGTAGGTGGAGTTACTTTCTGGCCGCTCTGGGGCATTGACCTCAATTTCTGCCACCCACAATGGCTTCTATGCGCCACTGCTGGTTGGTGGCCCACAACAAACGCAAACCCTTTCGTTTTTATCGCGTCGGGATCGCGAAACGGTACGGTTCGTTCACCCACCTTCCCGATAGGTGGCGCGCGATCAGCTGTATACTACAGGCGTACGCCTCTCTAGTATATGCGCGCACAGCTCTGGGCTAAACGGTGGTCTCCTGCAGCGAGCGTTGCCTAGCAAACACTCCCGACCACTGCCCTCATTACTCCACGGTTCATTAGTCACCTGAGTAGCCGTTGCTAGAGAACCATTCTCTTCTGTGCGGGCAGGCTTCGATTTCGGTTGGGTGGCCTGGGTTCGCCCACTGTAATATTCCGAATGCCTGAACGAATTGGCTTGCCATCGAAGGGCTTCGAAACATGCTTGCGCGACTGTTGATTACGTTGTTAAGCGAAGCAATAAACACTCGATATGCAAAATCCGAGAATAGCGGGATATTTTTCTTCAAAGGGCTCCTAACAGCCTCTGCAAACAGGAAGAACGGGCGCATAATTCTCTCCTGGCGTTTACCGTCTTTTCGGCGCAATTGGTCACGCCAGCAGTTTGTTCACGTGGCTTCATGAGGGAATAAGCCCTCGATTGGTCGATATACGAGGGATATTAGTTGTGAATTGTCGCCTGCCCAGCTTTTCCATGCGGTCGTACGCCCGTTCTGCCTCGTGTCGCATGACTATCGTGCGCGATCGACTGATTTCACTTCGTTTTATGCGTTTTCGACTGCGCAAGCGGAGATGACAGCATGTAGCCGAAAAGCGCGAAATCCTGATAGACACAACTGTTAGGGCTGATATTTTTCACGTGTTTAATGAAGAAATAAGTGGCGAGAAGGAGATAGCACCTGTAGGACCAGTAGTGTAGGCTACAAAGAAAGCATTCTCTCGTCTTTGAAGTCGTAGTGGTTTAGGGGCCCTTTAATAGCATTCATTACATGGATTTCTTACAGACCAAGTGGTTTGAGATTTTCTTCGCAGTGTGTGTGTGTGTGTGCGTGTGTGTGCGTGTGTGTGCGTGTGTGTGTGTGTGTGCGTGTGCGTGCGTGTGTGTGCGTGTGTGTGTGTGTGTGTGTGTGTGTGTGTGTGTGTGTGTGTGTGTGTGTGTGTGTGTGTGTGTGTGTGTGTGTGTGTGTGTGTGTGTGTGTGTGTGTGTGTGTGTGAGAAAGGGTAAGCTAATAGGGGGTAGTCGGAGACTGTAACCAGGCTGACGGTTGACAACCCAGGTCGGGGAAAGACAGACTGAAAGGGGAGAACTGAAGTTGGGGCTTTGCACAACACACGCACGTTCAGAAGTGTTCGTAGTCAAGTTCTTCACCTGTCGTGTAGAGGTTGGTGCCGTCTCAAGAATCACAGTAACGTTTCAGTGAGCATCGCGGTCACTCAATGGCTTGGTACGAAAATTTTCTCTTCTGCAAAAGGCCGGTCTTCTAGGTACCCTGGTGCTGCCTTTCCATGTTGTATGCTGGACAGTCACGCAGGAAGCTTTTTTGTAGTGAATTCTGCGCCACAGATGTTGCACTTCAGATTGACCGCCATTCTAAGAAGCAAAGAGTAGGGGACCTCAAGTAGGAGGCGGTACAACAACGTTGCGTCTCGGCAAGAAAAGCCAAGTAGTTCATGCCTGGTCTATGAAAGAGGCCCCTAGCCAGGAATATTTCAGGGTGGTGGACACTTATTGAAGGCCTTGAGAATTTGAGGAAAACACTTATTATCACTATCTTTTATTTTCGTTAAAACACCCCCTCCCTCAAAATTTGGTTGTGGGGGGAGGGGGCTGCGGGGTACGCACCCTCGTAGCCAGAGGGTGCGCACCCCGCACCCCCTGGCTACGGACCTGCTATGAAATATTACTTGAATTCCTACGTTATGAGTAGACACTACGTTATTAGCAGCTAGCACAGGACCGGTTTAATTGGAAGAACGTGGGAGTACTTTGCCCTGCATAGGGCGAAGTCACGCTGATAATGGTGATGATGAGTACACACGGCTAAATACGAGTTCAATGACAGCAAGCAAATGACACACGTTTACAAAACTGGCGCACACGTTCTTCAGGCAAGGACATGTCCTCTTGCACGTACACTACATAGCTTCTTTTGTGTTCTTGTTTTGAAGAGCAGCAGGGTTGCTCGCAACAAGCATTGACACATCTTCTCTGTGACCCTAGGACGAAGAAGATACGACAAACAGTAATATTCTTCATTTTTGTTGTCTCGTCTGTGTTCTATCACCTTTTAGTTCGCTTATTATGCAGCATGCAGGCAGCTTTTTGCTAACAGAGCATAGAATTTTTGTTCGCACTTTCTATATATTTGTCGGTGTACGTTTTTGCCAAGTTCTAATGTGTGTCAGCGTTAGTGGGTGTCAGATATTCATTGCTGTCTGCTTTGGGTTATTTTGTCAAGCATGAGGTGCATGCCGACATTGCACGTGGCCACTCGAAGAAAGTATTCGTTAGTTGAGCCAGCTCTGTTATTAGAACGTAGCTGACTGCTGGCAGGTAGCTCCAATGAATGGCCATATATCTTGTTTCACACTTCCTCATTTGGGTAGAAACCGTTAGCGACAGCATAATTACAGCAGCAGGAGTAGTACTAGTAGTAGTAGTAGTAGAAGTAGTAGCGTGGTACTAAAAGACCTACCTGCTTGGTCTATTAATGAAGTCGTCAGAACCTCGTTATAGCACCAGGCGAATACAAATGGACTTATTCCTTGTCGCCGCACGCTGTGGGCAACCTGGATCGATCTTATGACAGCAAGCGTTCATTGCCAGCGCCTCGCGTTCGACAGATGCGTTTCATCTTGTGCCTTGGAAGCGTCAATTATCGCAATTCTCCCTGAGTGCAGTGTGTTCGGGCTTGGCCGTTCAATTTGCGCCAGGTTAAAATAGGGAAGAAGTTATCACGTAAGATAGGTTCGGAAAAGGTAACACTAGGAGGCCTGGCATGGCAATAAGGTTATGTGGCCTCCGGCCTGAGCCATCAAACCAAACGCTAGATTTGGAAGAAACGATCACAGAAGGTGGTCATGTTGCCTTAACGGGATGAAAGTTTGTGCGTAGCCTATACAACCATGCCCGGTTTCTGATTAAACGGGCACTCCGCGATGTGTTAGTCATCGTACTTGCCCGCCGTCCACGCAGCCCGCTTGACCGAATTAACGTGGCAGTATAATCAATGCTCCGGTCTAGAGATAAGGCGACAGGTGTTTCTTTATCCGCGATTTCCCGGTTGTCGGAACGGTTTCTCGAGTACGGAAATCTCTGGCCCTCCAATCCTGGTTGCCGCATTTGGTGTACCTTTAAGAAGCGCGCGTAAATCATGCGCAATTGCTGGACCCAAAGGGAAATTGGGTTTTCGTTATCTCAGTTGTGTAGCGATGGTATCTGTTTTGTTCGCGTTGATTAAGTTGAGCGCAAGGGCTAGAACTATCTAGGGCCTCACTTTTTCGTATGTTGTTTGGAACATACAGTTGGTGACATTAATCTGATGCGTAGGTGTATGTAAATATTCGCGCAGTATTTGCTCATAACCACAAGTGGTGACGCGTGCGCTGCCGCAGCGTACTCTCTCACAACGTCCGTGGCAATATTGTTTTCTCTAAGCAGGTTATGCGAAATAGCGCAAAGCAAAAATCAAAGACTCAGTTCTACATCCTTAGGAAAGAATCAAAGACCCTTTTTGAACGTGGTGGAACAACGCAAAGAAAGTACCTGAACGCAATCAGTCATATACGAAAACAGAAAGTACAACTAACAAATACTTTGCCCACATTCTTGCATTGATGGGTGAAGCGCGCCCAAAGAAAAGAAATAATCAAGTTGGCTGAACAAGCATGCTGTAACATGCACGGTGCGGTTTTTAACAGAATGCCCTCCGTGCGCAAACCAGTAGTTGACTAGGATTATTCTATACAGGACGATGTTACCGAGTTTTCAAAGCACTGCTAGAACTTTCTCCAGCGCGACAAACAGGACAGACCTGAACCGAGCTGAAGTTAAGTGTGATGTTTCGGCCCCTGGAAGGAAGCATAGCTTTTTTTTTCCCCTTTTTCACCTCATTCGCTGAATGCTGTCAGGTTTCTACCATTTTTTTACTATATACAACGTCTTAAGATCAGACTCTTAACGTAAGCAAGGTATGTATTCCCCTTCCAATCATGGAATGTCTACATACCACGCGTGATTGACACTGTTGTCCAGCTTGAGCCTTCAAACTTGCTTTGCTCTTCGAGATTCCAGTTGACTGGGACTGTTTGTCTCTTCGTACCACGAGTCGGAGAGAAAGCCACTGTCCAGCGTTCTCTTTCGCCAGCCCTAAGCCCCGCATGTCAACCCGACCCAGTTGTCGTATATAGACACACTGGCGCCACGCCTTCGGTGCTGGCAAGGACGTGGAAAACCACGCCCAGTGCTTAGTCCCGCAATACGGCTCGTAGGCAATGTCCAGGAGTGTCACCACGCCTGCATCGACGGAGCTTCCTGGGTCTATATTTAAGTGCTTGCAAGGACCCCGTTCTCAAACACTCCGGGCGTGTGCACACTTGTCGCCTGATTAGATAAACGGCAGAACCACGTGCTCGAATGTTACTAAATAACATTGAATAGCGAGCACTAGTTGAAAGATGCGTTCTGCGAGTGCTTGCGTTCGCGCAAAGTCAAGTCTTCAGCATTGCTGCATTGAACATTCGTGCCACTATATGACTATAGGTAGAGGTTCAGGAGAAGATGTAGTCCTGAAGAGATGAATATTCTAGGACAGGGGGTGTCAATGGAGCTGACGTTTCGAATAGTGGTCTTGTCTTGTTCTGTCTCGAAGGTGCGGCCTTGAAGAAGACAAGAGCACTTGTGTTCGAGAATGTTCATCTATATTACTACAGAATTGACAGGTGATGCGAAGGTGCGAAGGATGGCGGTTACGGTAATTGAGATCCCTAACATAGTGATTGACAAGACCGACTGATTCTGTACATGGATCCCGGATGGTTTTTTACTCTGGGCGTACGTATTCTCATGGGCTTGATGTTGTTGAGGGAAAGTCGTGGAATTCCACGCTAGACCTTCTTTAGTACTGAATGCTGATTGGTTCTCTTTCGAAATGGAACGAGGCAACTCCTTTCATTTCGCTTCCCAGTACAATACCGCGAATGGAGTCGTTTTCTTTTTTTCAAACGGTCGTTGAGCTGTTGCCGTCGCAGTCATTGTTCCCGGGTGCCATATGAACCCCGGGAGGCGTTAGGCCATTTGCCGCTGCTCCGAATCCTCAATACTGCCGACATTCCTGGAAAGAGACGCTCTTTCTTTTCTACGCCATCATCCGTGCTTCTTGTATTGCCTCCGCTGTATACCTGCTGCAGTGCGGGAAAGACATCACAAAAGGGCTGCGACCGAACCTTCCCTGAACCCGCTGTTGTCGCTGTTGCTGCTACAGCTTCTGTGACGCTTGTGAAGTAACGTAGGACTAAATCACAGCTGGGCCGTCTTGATGCTTGGCAACAGACCCAGGCGATTTGATTTTGGACAGGCTGAGCTTTTTCCGAATGGTTATTGTTCGTTTATTTCGTAAGACTACCTATTGCTGCCTATGGCATTGACGTAACTGGCCTGGAGGAAACCCACAGCTCGAGGCTTTTCCGTCACGTCACCTGCTTCAGGGATGAAGAAAATTGGTCTATACTTTGACAGATCGCTGCATTGAAGTGCTGCATTTAAAAGGAAAGCCCATTTTTCTGTCATTACGATAGCAATCACTGTCGTCAAGTGGATTATGCCTTATTAGGCCTGATTCCATTGGAGGTTCCCGGGGAATATCTCGAACTGCCGCAATCTTGCGTTGATCCTGCCTGACCAATATGTTCTTTACCAATAACCAGTACGAAAATATTGCCTTCGTTTGACAATGGTGCCAGGCCATGAGCGCTCCGTTACAAACGTGGTCGTTGAGAAATACAACTTCATTTACGCATATTTCATGATTGTCAGCGTGCCATTCTAACATGCAGTTGCTGATTCTCTTTACACCAATGAGCTATTTATACTTTATACGCGTACTCAATCGTCTGTGAAATTAGCGTATCCAAGATATACTGCATAAGGCAGCAACTTTTTTAAAATTTTCTCAGAACTATCATCATCGAAAGAGAGAGGAACTTCCAGATTTTAATGGCTCCCACAAATATAACAAGCTGTCGTTTGGGCCTAAATTAGAAATGACAGTTGCACATTGCACTTAAAAAAAGAAAGGACACTGACCGACTACACTGCACAACACGATATTTTGGCATAAACTTCAAGTCTCATGTTGCTTATTTCGCATTATTTTTCCCACCTAGTGTTTCCACGTAAGGCTGGTGCAGTCATGACATGTTTCGTTAATCCGGCGCGCTGATAAATCCAGTGCGACAATAATGAGCATTCGACGGTGCCAAACAAACCAAAAAGCCACAATCAATGTATTCGATGCACAGACAGAAAGGATGCGCAGTGCTTATTTCTTTCTTCAAAATTTATGCCCCAGTTAATGGCGTGCTTTAGATAGCAGTGCGCCCATCAGAATGCGCGCACCCTCTGATATTAGGGCGAATGAGTGGGTGCGGCCGCAGGAATGCGCATTGTAATGACCTGTAGCGGGGTCCACGTGCATTCCACTGTGATGCGCTGGACGGTCTGTACTGCAGCTATATAATGTGGACGCGTGCATAAATCCAGAAAGACAAAGCAAGAACAAAGAGAGCAGGATAGCGTCGTCTTGGACGTTCGTACCAGAACGAGTGTGTAATAATGACTCATTAGATAGCTCAGGCACGGGGCTCCCAATTGGGCGCGCGCGTTTTGAGAATCTGCGGCGCAATAAAAACTGCTCTCATAATGAGAGGGCAACTGACCCATGCGTCCGCTAGTGACCCCTCTGATGGGCCTAGCAAGCTTGATGGCTTATTTTATGACCCAACCATACCAGTGCACACAATGTCCTCGTCACCGCTTTGGAATGAAGAAGGTCACTCGGCATAGACAAAACAAGGTGATGATTTCAATTCTCCAACATATTAAGGAAACATCGTTTTCTTCTCACTGTGGTCGATGACCTGATCAATTCCTAAGGATGATTTTGCGCCTTGTGAGAAGGTATAGGGACAAACTGTCCGATGTTTCTATCGTCGCATTAGCTTTCCTGTGTATGGATCTTCGTATTCCACCACCTTTCTTTATCGCAATAGTTGTTTACGACTGACACGTTGAGAAGACAAGTCGTTGGTCACAGTGCCTCAATCATTGTTAGACACACTCCGAGTGTTCATGGGCGAGCTTAAATTAGCGCAAGCTCAGTTTGTACAAGAGGTACTGGATGCTTTAAGTGCAATATACTTACAAGGCTTAGTGCAGAACTTGCAAGGCTTAGGCTTAGTGCAGAACTTGCAAGGCTGCAAAGCTGTAGTACTTACAGTACATAGTGCAGTGCAGTACTTGCAAAGCTTGTGCGTTTATTCAGACATTGACACTATTATAGTGAGTTTGTGTCGCCTTTTTCTTGTTGGAAACTCCAGCTTCTAACACCGGGACAGTGCTGATTCTTGGCTGACCACGTGGTACCAGCTGTATTAAGTCTTCAAAAAGACAGTCTCGTTAATGAACGATCCACAGATGCGTTAGGAGGGCTAATCAGGCAAATGGGGCGGGATGTGATCGCGAAAAAGAAAGTGATAACCATATCCCGCTAAAACGAACACGCACGAAGCAATATTTCTTGCGACGACCTTTAATGCGCCCCTTTCGCCCCGTCGCGTCGCGCTGACAGGTGTGCATATATCTTTCGTACTGCACTTGCGTTCGCTCAAGCCGTACTGCGGCATCGGTCGCTGCATCACGAACCGAGGGTTTTCTTTATGACCTAATTGCAGGAGACCCTAACCGGGCCGAGAGAGCCCGCCCTTGGGCTCTCGTTTTCAGCACGTAACGAACGCACGATGCCCGGTACACGAGGGGTCTCTTTAATCTGCATATATATGGCCACACTGACCTGACCTCTCTGTACGCTGAGAACCCCTACGAGTGCTATCTCCGTGTCGTTCGTTTCACCACCCCCGATTTTTTCTTGTCTTCTTTTTTTCTTCTTTACTTCCCTCGGCGTCAACGATTCGATGCAATCGGTGGGTCGCTGTCTTCGACTTCTTTTTCTGATATTATCATAGCGGGACTGAGAGCGTCGTTCGTAATTTACAGTAGCCGGTGCTCCTTGACTTTACGAGCCGTGAAGGATATTCTTGCGCAGTTATTCCAGCCGTAAAGGGTCATGCAGTGAGATTGGTTGCGTGCGCATTATTAAGCGTTAAAGATACATAAAAGAAAACAGTAAATTAGATGAGAGTGGTAATTTTTCTTTTTTTTTTTTTTACAGCTACATCTGGGTAACTTGCTGTCAGCGGTTGACTGCTAGAGCCTAATATAAAAGCCAAAGTTCTAGTTTTTTTTATTTTCCATTTCCCCGCTGCTGGCTTAAATTATGTGAATAGGAATGCAATTCTGTGTGAACTCGTGGGTACAGCTAAACAATCACGTCCCTTCTCGGCGAGTGCGCCCGGTCGCTTTGACTTTGCAAAAGCAGCCTCCCAGCCGCACTGCGCCAGCTGGACAACCGCCCTCTCACAGAACGCAAAATTCTTGGGCAATGGCCGACACGCACTTCAACTCTAGCCGCTATAGAGGCGTTGCTACGGTTTCACAGGGAAACCGGACTGAATGACACGGTCTGACGGTTCAATGAGTATTTTGATGCGTTGCTTTTTGGACAGTGCCATTGTGATGACTTTATGGTATTGTTACAGATTCATTCACTCTCACCCTCTTAGCCTTTGCAACTATACAGGGTAGCCTCTGATTTCCTCTGATAAACGTCCCTGTCTTTCCTTCGCTGTCATCTCTCTCTCTCTTTCTCTTGCTCGCTTTGTCGATTCTTGGCAGCTGCATAAAGTTAGAGGTGTTTTCTAGTATCGGCATTTTCACTTTCCCTCCATATACAATGCATTTTAGTGATTTTTTTCTTCCATCAGGCACAGTGCCACACATGAAGTCATGTCATGTCATGACATGACATGTCATGTGGACCACACATAACATGAAGTGGCACAGTGCCACTTCATGTCATATCAGACACAGTGCCATATCTTACACAGTTCATATCACAGTTCATATCATATCATATCATATCATATCATATCATATCATATCATATCATATCATATCATATCATATCATATCAGACACAGTGGCACTTCTTGACGACACAACGAAGGAGCACAATTGTGTGACTGTGCGATGGTGCCCCATCTGGTATTTTCACAGAATCGAAATCTACTCTCACTGTTCGAGATAACTATTTGTAGGTATTGTTCATTTATTACTGACAATGTTCCTAATAATGTCCCATTGTGCCAAATATCGTACGCGCATACGATTGATGTACTTCGAAGTGCGGTAGCTTCTGCTTGGTCATGTCGGTTTTGGATTTTCAAAAAATTAATGTCTCCTAATAGATCTTGCCACTTACTTGGAAAACCAGCGCGAACACGGCGCAGACACTAGACGAGAAGGACACATGGACGAGCGCTGTCTAACAACAGATGTTTATTGAAACAGTACTAAACACACGAAGAACTAACACCATACGTGTCTTTTTCACCTTGTGTTTTCGTTGTGTTCTCGTTCGTTTTGCAAGCATGCATCATTTCCAAATCGTCCACATCTCAAACTTGCTGAACTCTTGTCGCCTCGGTATCTTTTGACTTTCGTCTCATGCCTTGCACCACCCACGGTAGCAGATGTTTCTAAAGGAATCCCGTACTAATTCTTAAGCTTAATATCCCCAGTATTTGCAGAGTAAGCTGATTGTAGTGCCACTGTTATTTATGTGTCCGTACCACGTGCATAATGTCCCAGGTATCTTCGTGAAAGCTTTACATTCGTGTTCTTTTTTTTCACTCGACTAATCCTTGACTAATCGCCTTATCTGTACTGGTCGATTCCTTTGCGGGTATTAGCCGTAGCAGTAATCAGAAGCAAAGCAACCGACGCCAATAACAACGAAGAACCGAATGGCTCAAACGTGACTGACAGTGATTAGTTCATAGTGCTGCCGGCATCAGTATTTTACGCCATTCGGCTAATCTAGATGGTACACGGCATTATGTTTGAATGCTCAATATATGCATGCACATGCATACTTCTTTTTTGGCGAGTTGGATCGTATTGGAATGAGGAAGTACCACCTAAAACAGACATCCACGAGAAAGACAACATGTGCACACAGGCGCCTGTGTGGACGTGTCGTCTCTCAACTAGCAATAACAACATCAAAGGGAGCTACAGAGATAACAGCTGCTCACGACCAGGCCAATCATACTTGTATCTTTGGAACGAGCAGCGTCTTCAGATACCAACAGCAAGGCACCACTGATAGTAACTGCCTGTACACGGCTTGCTCGGTGATGGCAATTCACCTTTCGCCCCGCATGGGAAAGCCCTCAGCCGGGGCCGTGCCAGCTCCGTTTCTTTCACTGCCCCGTTCTTCCGTGGGCGTGATGGATTTCGCCGGAATCGTCAGCGCCGCGGAAATGGAGTTGACCGGACGAAAGTCGCTCAAGGTCTTCTCCCGCTGACCGCGACGTCGCCGCGCGCGGGTTAACACAGCGGGACCCCGGTCTGACCACCACGGGGGCGCGGCTGGGAAACGAGGAGGGGCCAGTGGGTTGCCCGCTGCACCTGGTACGTACGGCGCGTGGCCCTGTATCTCTCCGTGCACCAGGTGTCCCCAGCTGACAGGTTCTCTATGAGCAGCTGGGTGCGTGAAGTAATGGTACCGGCTGGATAGGACGTGCCCCAACAGCCCAGATGCGTTTCTTCAGGAAGTGGATAGTTAGGTTTGATTTGAGCCGCCGGCTTTGCTGTCCCTCCCAAAGAAAACACAGTTGTGGTTGAATAGAAAACGCAGTTCATGGTCTGTGATTACATTCCCAGTGGTCTTACCTACGTCTTTCCCTATCTATCTATCTATCTATCTATCTATCTATCTATCTATCTATCTATCTATCTATCTATCTATCTATCTATCTATCTATCTATCTATCTATCTATCTATCTATCTATCTATCTATCTATCTATCTATCTATCTATCTATCTATCTATCTATCTATCTATCTATCTATCTATCTATCTATCTATCTATCTATCTATCTATCTATCCGTCCGTCCGTCCGTCCGTCCGTCCGTCCGTCCGTCCGTCCGTCCGTCCGTCCGTCCGTCCGTCCATCCATCCATCCATCCATCCATCCATCCATCCATCCATCCATCCATCCATCCATCCATCTATCTATCTACATGCAATATTTCTCATGTACCGTGCTTGGGAATGAACGTCAAATAATTTCCATTGGTCAACGTAGACTGCTAGGTCTCACTACTGCATATGCATGTTTTTCGTAGCGTAGTTTTCGGACTTTATGACATATTACCGATCACGTAGTGAAAAGTAAGTAAAAAGATACGTGATCAACATTCCTTATTACTTCTAAAAATGTCGTTCACATGTAGCGAAAATAGTTCAAATTTGTTATCCTACGTATTGCGTTGTCGCCGCTACTTTCGCTTAATGAATATTGTTGCCTCCTTTGATTTATGTAGTTACGCTGGCGATATAGCGCGTGCCAGAGAGGGGCTGTTTTCTAGTAACTTTCTGTAGTGACCCTCGAAATCCGTGCAATTTTTTAAGCATTTACATTGTGATAGCTTAACTCTCCTACACGTAACTTTCAAGAGACTAATGAAGACATCTGACGACTTAAGCAATACGGTCCACTCCTGAAACGAAGCCTCACTTTTGACTGACACGATGTAACTACAAAACCGGTTCTTCACACAAACAAGTTTCAAAAAGTATGCATTCATGGAGATCAACCTAATCTCCCGGCATCCGAGCAATGTCGTAACCGTAAACAGCAGAATGATAAGCCTTCCCTGAAAGTAGGGTTGACGTAAGTTAACTTGGACAAGCATACATCGTAAAAAGCACTACGCACCCCCCGTAGCAAGATAATAAGGACAATGGCTGTTGCACGACTGAAGAGTTACAGCTTGCTTTACAACTGTATATGTCTTTTTCATCTTAGGCATCTCCTCCATGCGCGCACTTGAAACACATTGAGTGGGATTGAGCGGTCGATGCAGGTTAATAAAAGTGGGTTCGCAAACTCTCTACTAAGGTCACAGGGCTCACGACCTCATATAGTATGCACTGACCTCTTTTGCAAGCGTCATCATGATGTTGCTCCATAAGCGCACCAGTAGCCAAACGTAATCGTGTCTAATCGAAGCTGCACGAACCCTCTGCACGAAAGGAGCAAGAACGTTGGCCTTTCGGCGTTGGCGATAGAGTGATGAGTGTGGTTTGGTTACAACATAGGCATCTTTGCAAAGCTCGCGCAGCTGTACGGAATTCTTGTTAACGCTATCTCCTCAAGAAGGAAAAGAAAAAATCTCGTCGACTTATGCGTGTACCGTTGATTCCCAGGGTTGCTTTCGTAATTACAAACGTTTTATCGCTGGAAACTCTGTTGACATCTTATTGCTAGTAAACTGTAGTAGTCAATAAATAGATCGAAGTAACGTACTCTTACTGACCAAGGTCAATTGCCTGTGACTGAGGTCAACACCCTGTCACTGGCGAATAACCCCTCAGCCGATTAAAGAGGCTAACCTAAACAGGCGCGGCTAGAGAAGGCTACTGGCCGGCATTCGGCCGAAATTCTTGTTTGCCATGCGGCGTCGTGAGTCAAGATGAACTTGCATAAAAATGGTTCTGACATCGCTCATGACGGAGGGTGTCATATTGCGACGTGTGCTTAATGATTCGTGTGAAACGGCTTATGGGAATTCGCGATCTGCTTGTCTAGTTGTGAACGTACAGCAACTCGGGGGCTATTACGCCGACCCCTGTTTGGTTTTATTGCGATAGCAATTATATGGACAGTCTCGGCTGGATTTTGCCGTCGCCGTCGCCGTCGCCGCCGTCATGCACCGTATATGTATAAGTATGTATATACATATAAAGGCCCCAAAGAAAAATAACTCAGAAAAATGCTTCCGAAGCGCGGAATCGAACCAGGGACTTCTTGCTCCGCAGCGAACGGCGCTATCCACTACGCCACGAAACGCAGATCCTCCACGTAGCTAACGGCGAGCGTTATATACACACCATTTAGCGCTGGACGGACTCAGAGACAGAAGGCGATAATAAGCGTTTCTTCATTACCAGCGAGGTGGCGCTAGGAGCCCGACGGGCGTAGGACGGGCGCATTTAAAAGTCGTCGGCGAGCTCGCTCGCTTCTTCTTATATTTGCGGATGGGAGAAGCTTGCCCTTCCGCTGTCTGCTCGCGCGGTTTTCTCGTGGCGCGGGGTAGAGGAATGTTTCACGCTTTCACCGTGATGTCCGCGCTCATGTTACGGCGCGTACGAATGTCACTCGAGCTCAGGGACGCCGCTAAACGAACAAACAGAAGATGAGCGCGAACTATCAAGTGTCACAGCTCGACACTTGAAGCACGCTAGTTTCCTTCGCTGCTTCGGCCGCCTTTGCAACAGAAGCGCTGTTCAAACTGAGAGTATCCATTGGCGAGCCTCACTTCGTATAGCATTAGTTCCTTGCTATCGCATTCATTGCTTCGGCCTTGCGGCGAAACTGTGACTTTTTTTTAGTATCTGCGATTGTAGGGTTGTCGAAAAAGAGATCAATAACCTCTTGGTGCATGAAATTAGCAGTACTTAGGAGTACTTAGCTGCATGAATACTTAGCAGTATTTAATGATGATGGACTATTGAGATTGTCGTAGCCAACACCGTTTGCTATGACGCTAGGGCTGTAGTTCAGAGACTTTAGCAATTGACATTAGAGCATTTGATATTTTCTGCCATTGAAAAATAAATAAGCAGGGTATAAGAGGGTCATTATTTGTAGCTGTAATTCGTTTGAGCGTGGTGTGTATCGACTACTTTTCTCTCTTCTAGTAATACATTGCTTTTAGCTTAGTTTTTCTTGAGTTCAAGAAATGGACCTCATGTTACGGTGACGTAGTTAGAGTAAAAAATATTCTAAGCAGTGATCAACGTATAAAAATTGAGAAAAAGAGGAAGCAAGCGAGAAATAAAAAGAGAGAGAAAGAGATAGATAAAGGGAGAGGAAAAAATAAATAGAAATAAAGAGAGAAGAAAGACAGAAAAAAAAAACAGGAAAGGAGAAAAAGAAAGAAAGAGAGGAGGAAAAAAAAGAGAAAACCGAAGAGAAACAAAAAAGGCTGCCCAGTTCCGGACTTCCTTCAGGCTTGGCACTCCTAGTGCGAAGCTGCCGTATTTTTTTTTTTTTTTTGCTCTTGAAAAAGCTAGTGATGCTCACAAGCTTACTAAACTTTTCGTAGAAATTCTGAGACATCTCCTCTCAGGGGCACAGCAGTGCATCAAGCCTTGCAGTTTTGCGGTTGCGAGTGCATCCCGCGAAATAGGATAAATTTGAATTCAGATATATGACAGCTAATTTCGATTCTGAGTAAAGGTGTCACGGTGTAAAGTTGTCGTTGTCTCCTGTGGTTGAAGTGATTAAATTTACTTAGGGACGTCGCATCTACGCTAGCCGTCTTTTTTTCTAAGCGTCAAATCTATGTTCAAAAGAGATCCCTATGGTCAGCAAGAAATCGGGGTTCCGGATTTTCTTTAACTTATATAAATATTATAAATTGCGTGGCTTGAAACCGCAATCTCCGATCTGAGCCGTTAACCTTAGGTCGGTAATCTGAGAGGCTATAGAAGATGATTTGTTGAACCTGATACAGTAAAAACAAATTATCGTTGGCAATTAGCATACATGTACTGCTTGGACTAGAATGCTCGGTGTGCTGAATATTTATTCCGTAGGAAACCTAAATGCACATTTTACTAATGCAGCTTGGCAAATTAGGTTTTAACTAGAATTTCATTCCACATACTGCAGTGCACATATTGTAGGCAATCAGTTTTCAGGCATTTCATTGCCACTTAGAGAATTAATATCTCGAACTTTGTGTGATCCTATGAATTGATCTTAACTGGATGCCCCTTGGGAGTTTAACCGTATCAGTTTGCAAATAGTTGTGGTTTACTTCTAATCAGTAAATGTTATTGAGTAGGTGATGTCTTATTTTCATTTGGCATTCACATAATGTCTCATTTTTGAGGAAGCAAGCTAGAGGGGACAAGAGGGTTGGCCGAGCAGTGGGAGGTTTAAATTATGTATAAAACTTAAATTCCAAACTCGAAGTATTTAAGGTCATACCAACGGCTCCTTTACTGGTTGTCATAGGCATGCTCTAGACATCTCGCTTTACTGAGGAACAATAGCGCAGTAGATTAAACACAACATGCTTCCACACTTCGCCACTTCCGTTTACCGACACACGTGACTGTCAAGTCTGACAGCCTCATGCGTTCGCCGTTCACGCGCCATCGCGATGCGGCAATATCGGGGCCCAGCAACAAAAACCACGTGCCTCCTGTCCCTGCAATAGTGCGCAAGGACGACAGAAAGGAAATACCCACAAAGTGTTCTGGTATTATTTCTGTGTCAATGTTTTTTTTTCTTTCTTGCATCGGCGCTGCTCACGAGGCGTTTCGATCGGCCATATGCATGTGGATCCACGCCTGTGGAATAAACACGCCCTGGAAGACAGCTCCGCATTCGCTTGTTTTTCCTCCTTATATGACACCAACAAGTACAAGAATAAGCACAAAGTCGTGTAGGCGTCCCTTGCTGAGACAACCTGTCCCGGCAGGCTCCCCCACCAGACAAAAGCTCGCGCTCTGTGTCGAAGCTCTGTGGGACGTCCTTACGTGGCGGTAGCGTTCTATAGTGCCCTTCGAAAGAAGCCCGCTAACGCCTTTGTTCGGAAACTCGAACACAAGAGATACTCCGAAACGGGATTGAACTCGCATAGCAACGAAACCGAAGGCGCCGACGTGTAGCAAACTTTCAGTAAAATTGTCTCTGCGCCTGTTATATGGGGCGAATTTACAAAACCAGGCTCGAGTTTGTCTATTCATAGGCGGCTCGAAGTTTGTGTCCAGAGCAGACGCTCAGCTTTTACCAATTTCTCTGCGGAGGTAGGGGGTGCAGTGGGTAGAAACTGAAGGCACTGTATATTAAGGGAGGTGCGGAAAATACATCATTGTTATGCTGAAAATTTGGCTCAAGGTTCACGGTGGCATTATACGGCAGTTCTCGATTAATTTCAGCCGGTACAGATGGGGGGGATTGCACCTTTGCACCCATGTATCTGCTGCCTCTGGATCAGAGGGACATACTACTACTACTACTACTACTACTACTACTACTACTACTACTACTACTACTACTACTACTATTACTACCAATAATAATAATAATAATAATAATAATAATAATAATAATAATAATAATAATAATAATAATAATAATAATAATAATAATAATAATAATCTAATAATATCTGCTTAATTGCTCTTAGTAAGAACTTTTGATAAGGTGGAAGAGAAATTGGACAACGGAAACGCCGGTCATATAAAAACGTTAGCAGACTTCTGACACCTGACATTTTGAAAAAAGGAAGGGATGACGCTATCTTTTGCGTCCCCAGCGGCAGCACGACTCAGCGCCATATGAAATTCTTAATGACATAGGCTTCTTAAGGCACGAAATTGGATTTCAGTATGCTAATTTGGCCTCGTACAACATGGGAATATTTGATGTTCACTTTAATGAAGTAAACACTTCGCTGTTTGAATAAAACTGCCGCGGTCAGGACAACAACCCCTTTAGTGAACACGCTTGCCTTAACATTTTTACATGAATTGCATTTGTTTTAAGCAGATTAGATCCCGAATTTAGCTAAAGCCGGGAGCTGAATAGCACAGATTTCTATCGTTAGGCCTCGATGCATCTCTTGATCCTTAGCTGTCCAAAAATAATGTAGGATATAGGTTTTTTTGCTCAGTCTTGCATTTGTATACAGGGCGCAATTATAAATTTAAAATTCTTGTATGAGTCAAATAATCTGAGAGCACACAGTGCACATAATTCTGGCTTTTATGCAACTGCTTGCCGACATATACGTTATGCGGATAAACTGAACTTTATATCTGAACTTTGAACTCCATTCAAAATATCGAAGATTACCGGCGCACGCGAAAAAAGATAAGGGAAAGTTGATTGTGCATTATGTGTTATTTGGCTGCGTGATACCACATAGGAAGGTCAGCGGAAAAAAAAAATTTTTTTTATTCAGACAGGAAATAAGGTTCTTATCGTAGTTAGGGTAAAAGTGCAACTTGTGACTAGTACAGAGGAAGAAAAACAGGACACGTGTTTTCCATCCTCTGTCCGTGTTAAAATTTGCGCTGTTACCCCAAGTACGATGAAAAACCAACTCGTCCACCTTGCTGTCTTGCTTGAGCATACAAGGCTCTTATTTCTTTAGACCAAACGTCTTGCACACCGCTTGCACACTGGTGTCTCGGTATAGCTACATGATCAACCATACAGCGCGAGTAAACAACGGGGACACAGGAAAGGAAGACACACAGCGCTGACTTACAAGAAAATTTATTGAAGCAACATTTCACATATATACAGGGGATCAGCCAACCACGGCGTATGTCATAGCAGATAACTTTCTGATCAACTTGGAAAAGCAGAACGAAGAAACTGAAATTCTTTATCTGATTAAAATATCGACGCCGAACTAACACATTTGTCACCCAACCTTTCAATCATCTATGCTTCAATTATTTCTCGGACATATTTATTTCTATGTTTACAAACCACGTCAGTTTCGTGAAAGACTGGTTTGCGCGTGCAGTCATTACAGTGCAGAGAGAGAAGGCCTCCCTGTCCTTTCGTGACATTGCTGGCATGCTCACGCACTCGCGCTGTATGGTACATCATGCTTAACCAACACGCCCAAGTTCGCTCCATTGTATATCTACATGTTTGTTTTCAACCGTGATTAGTCTTTTCGGCTTACGCAGAGACTGCTGAATATCCCGAAAGCGAATCTCTAACTTTAAGGTCAGGCTTTATTTTTGATGAGAAAGGAAGTTTGCATGCGATTGGGTCATTTACACGAGGCTGCTTACGACACTATCGCTTCTATAAATATACCCTCTTCTACAAGGATATCTCGTTTTGCAAACGTGTAGCCGTCCCAACGATGTCTTATTTGTGGAGGCCCACTGGAGTGTCAGTAATAGACTCTGGCATTGAGCTGTTCGAGGCGATGCTATAGTTCGTAATCGAAAACGCGACAGACCTACCTCATTTTCACAATGAGAGAGGAAAATGGTGAGCTTGGATTTTGCTTGCGTGGGACGAAACACGGTCGTTTCACCACACAACTCGGCAGTGCGGCATGGCATACAGAGTCTCTTCTAGCTTGAACACTATGGTGTGAAAATAAAAGCGGTAGCAGTAACTGTGAACTACACAATGTGGATGACGTTAAGAGGAGAGAGATTTCACAAGAACAAGCGCACAATATCACTCCAAGTTGTCGTGAGGTAATTGTACTTGCTTATGACAGGAATAGGGCGGAGTATTACTCCCAAGAAATATGCCCGTGTACTCCGGAACTATCGACTTATCAGGAAAGGTGGGTGCATCTTTCGGGAGTACGTGGGTGACAGACACCAACGTACCCATGATGAGGTTGAGACGAGAGAGATCTGGAATGAACAAGCGCACAGTGTCGCTGTATAACGAAATAATTCTGGCGAAACTGAACGATGAAGAAAAACGATAGAAGACAGGATAGAGCTTCAGACTTTCAACCGGTTCCTGTCCGCTCCCGTTCTTCTTCGTCGTTCTCATTTGCGCCACAATTAATTGGCTGAACTACGCACCAACTCGCTCAACGTTACACTTCGCTGATGTCACTTGCTGGGGATAGGGATAGAACTGATTTCTACTCCCAGAAAATATGCTAGCGTACTCCGGAAAAGTGCACCCACACGTCACAACTGCCTATATATCAGGCAAACGCACCCACGTATTCCCGAAAAATGCACCCACATGCCACACTACTGACATGCTACGCTATACTAGGTGTATTTCAAATGAGTAAAAATTAGTCGAATACAAGTGTTCTGTCTGTCCTGTTTCCACTTTTTTTTTCTCTGAATTTTTTCTTTCTTCTGCGCAGTATCAAATGCGTATGTACTGTCTTGTTTAACTAGATCATTACAAGATCGCGACTACTGTTTCGGGACGCTTTCGTAACATGCGTGTCGCATTAAATAGAATGAGGCAAACGCAGTCTTCGTAATTCCTACGTCCAACAGATTACATGGAAGAAAAAATTGCTGTACCAGTTCGTAGAGCAAGGCTACAGGGAAAGATTTAGGAATTCCCCAGAAAGAAAAACTTAGTCTACCCAAATATTTTCCTGGTCAGGGATTAGAACCCGAAACCAATGCCTTTCCAGGGCGGTCGCTCTTCCTCTATACTGCGGGATTCCGCAGAATTGACTTGCCGTTACATGATAGCATGGTGGCTCTTACATATGTGTAATATGCGACTTAATCCATAAGAAGATATACAATCGCCATCCTTACATTCTTGTTGAGTAGTTTAGCAAGAGTAATTTCGAAGCCAGGAACCACTGAAGTCCTCTGTCTTATGTTGCATGTTATGAATACCGTTACTGAGTTGTTCTATTTGCAGCACATCACTTCGCGAAGCTGCGATAGAGCACACACCCGCACGTCCTTTTGGGTGTTCTCAACGACGCACCCACCCGAACGCAAAAAAGATATCGCCTCTCTTGAACCCCGTTGTGACCATTAGTGGATAATCACCCGGGCAAATCATCCGTCAACATCGCGGAGCATACGGCCCACCTTCCTGAAGCCATAAAAGCCCTGAGACTTTGCGGGCATGACGTTGTCATTATTTGCGCATCTCTGGCACGTTGACGCTCCCGTAACCAGGTTAATCACTAGGGCTACCTCATAAGCAACCTTCGTGACAAGGCAACGTTATGCGCCGGGGCGCCTGTCTGGTCTACCACTGCCGTGCAGTCCATTCCTGTGAGCATTCCCAGGCAGTGAATACGAGGCAGTGTTAAGATCATTCCGAGTGCGTAATTCTTTCTTTCTTTCTTTCTTTCTTTCTTTCTTTCTTTCTTTCTTTCTTTCTTTCTTTCTTTCTTTCTTTCTTTCTTTCTTTCTTTCTTTCTTTCTTTTCTTTCTTTCTTTCTTTCTTTCCTTTCTTTCTTTCTTTCTCTCTTTCTCTCTTTCTTTCTTTCTTAAGCTGCAGTTTATCCTAGTCAGCGTCACAAGATGTGGGTCAGGTCCGGTTCGCACGGACACCGGTGGTGGAGCTAGTGGAGACACAACGCCGGCACGGCGTTAGCCGTTCGTCGCGCAGAAGCTGAATGCAGAGTCGTAAATCACGTCATCGCCAGACGCGCCAATACCTGTGGCTCCTCACCTCTACTCAGTGTCGAGTGATGGCGGCGAGCCTGGCGGTAAATGACTCTCGGTGGCGGAATGAGCACAATAATGGCGGAATGGGCACAATACGGAGGACAGATGCACTTGCCGAGCTCTTTGTAAGGCGATTTCGTTAGCCGGTGTTATGGATGACGGCAAAACGTAATGATTACGAGTGCCCAGGTGCCGCCAAGCCTGTGAACCTCATTGCGCAAGTTTTACGAAAGCACGTCTTCTAGAGACTGGGAGAGGACATGATTGTCTCGTTTCCGTTGCTCACGATTCCCGACCTAGTTTCTGGCCTTTGTCATTCGTCTTATGATACAGGAATCCCATGCCGTAAAACTAAATAGCCGCCACTGTGGTACATTGGTTACGGTGTTCGGCTGCTGAGTTGAAGATCGCGGTCAACACTTCTTGCGCAAGATTTCTTAGACAACGGACGAAATAGACACGGACGGGCGCAAACTTCTAACTGAATTTACTATCGAAATGTGACATATATATATATATATATATATATATATATATATATATATATATATATATATATATATATATATATATATATATATATATATATATTATATATATATATATATATATATATATATATATATATATGCACAGATAAGTACGACAAAACAACAACACCAATGGCACAGGTGCGCAGTGTCTGGTCCGTCACATTTCAATAATAAATTCAGGTGGAAGTTTGCGCCCGTCCGTGTCTGTTTCATCCGTTGTCTAAGAAATTTTTGCGCAAGAAGTGTTGATCATGGAGTACCAACCCACAGATTGTGAAGATCGCGGTTTCGAACCCGGCCGTGGCGGTTGCATTTCGTTCGATGGAGGCGAAATGGTCGAGGCACTTTGATTTAGGTGCACGTTAAAGACCACCAGGAGGACAAAACCCAAGATAATAATAATAATAATAATAATAATAATAATAATAATAATAATAATAATAATAATAATATTGTTATTATTATTATTATTTGCCTGAAAACCTAAGCAAGAATACGTTTGCACTTAGTCGCAGGCTAAGAAGGTAAGGTTTTCTACACATTTCATTATAGTGGCGCGGTTCATATCAATACAGTGGACTTGGTAGCTGACGTGTCTTCACTCTTGCTATACAAACGCTCCACAACGTCGGAAGCGTCAAATCCACAAGCCAGCCCATACGCGGGCATGGGCCGTTAGGTTTCTTTATATTGACGGTTTGCACAATGGCATGTGTACGTTGTACATGTGCGCCCATCTTGCACAGGCACCGCACATTAGCGCCTTGTTTGTACAATGTGCATAATGTGCATATTATGTGGGCGAGACGCCTGAAACATTTGTCCAAAAATTCAGAGTACTAAATTTTGCTTTCCTGCTCCTCCTTTCTTTCACGTATGTAATTTTTGTTTTTCATTAAAGCAAAGGTCTATGTTCTATCTATTATTACACGCTTCAGAAAAGGAAGTTCGAAGTCCGAAAGCCCAACCTATTGTCAGCTCACTCCCAGGAGGAGCCGACGGCTTCTATTTCCGTTCAACAAGTTCGGTTTGACTCCTTGACGCAAGCTATTGAGAGTCGTGAAAGACTCCCAGATGGTTTCTCATTGTTCGCTGTCCTCTCATACGTGTATGATGAACAACTCTAATAACGCCGCCCAGTGGTTGCTTCTTTCTCCAGAATGTATATATACACTACGGCAGAGAGCACGAAGCTTCTTTATTTAGCCCATAAGGAAGTGGCAAAGCTTGCAACCAGTTGAAACGTCGCATTTCCCAGTGACTTATGAGATCGATGTTGCGATCACGAAGGGTAACTTTAGAAAACGATTTCATTGTCTCGTAGCTAAAACGCAGGCTCTTCCACCCACTGCATATATAAATTCATGTGTGGACATGCTATCTCCCTATCGCGCTACGTTTGGCAGTAATATGTGAGCCCGCCATATGACCTACGTGTATTTCCTCAGTACACAACAGGCAAGCTGATTTGTAAAGCAAGATGAGGCCTACAACTCAGAACTGTTTCTGGGACTTTTTTTCACCCTAGTGGGTTAGAATGGTGGTTTGGACCAGGCAGTTGGATATTGATGCGTTGGTATCATATGTAGGGTCACGTAGAAATGGTGGTCACTTCGTGTTTGCCCACATTGAGATTATTACATGCTATAATTTTCTCGATGCCAGCGTGCCAGACGGGCTGCACATCGCATACGTTGCTAGCATAATGCCTAGGTGAGCTTGAGGTCGGGGAACAGCGGCTATGTATGGGTGTATTGCTGTTCGTTGTTGGACTGATTGTGAGAACTTATGCGGTGATGAAAAAATTGAAGCACGAACAGCAGCGAAAGCTTTCTTGGTGCCAGGGCTGGGCAGTGGCACTCAGAAAAGTATTCCGGAATACAGATATCGAAATACACGTGCTGGAAGCCTAAAATACAGATACTGCGATACAATTGTCTTTGCGTAACCGGATATTCATGAGATACTTTTGCAGAAAGATGCAAGAAGTATCCCGGAGTACAGATACAGGAATATAAATACAAGAATACAGATACAGGGATACTATTTATATCGAGGATACTTATGCTTCGAAAAGGCATCGATTAAGTGCAGCATAATATCGTGAATAATCTTGGAGAGCATTCAAGCTTGCAATTCAAGTATACCGATCGAATTACTAACAACCATTGAATTAAGAAAATGTGTAGATTTACCGTATTTACTCGAATCTAGGCCGGCCCCGATTGTAAGCCGACCCCCGAAATTCGAAAGGCCAGAAAAAAAAACTTAATCATTCTACTCAAATCTAAGCCGACCCCCCACTTTCGCACATTGTTTTTTCGAAAACAAAAAACATCGGCTTAGATTCGAATAAATATGGTATTGTACACACCAGGTCGCTTTTGCGGAGAAAATGGCTGCGTTAAAGCTTCTCAAATAGGCTGTCTTCTAGGCAGCGTCGGTTCCGCCGAGACTTACGGATGAGAAAAGTCTACTGCTGCAGACAAGCACAAGGTATTGTTACAACAGATAAATACTCCCTTCATGGCGGGAAAGTCCTGCAGCATGGCCAAATCTCTTCTTCGGTCGTCTAGGTACCGAAAAGAATTGAGGGTGCTGTACCAGCCTTGAGAGACAGCGGCCTTCGTCGGCAGAGGCCGTCATTGCTGCCTCTGCGATCTTGCCGTCAGCGGTGTAGGAAGCATTACCCCATGGACCATTCCATGCATGTGGGGAACCCTTCACCGCCCGCCCGTGTAGCTGACCCACTTCGCGCCTTTGTTAGGCTTAGCACAAGAAAGTATTCCTATCC
This sequence comes from Rhipicephalus sanguineus, assembly GCF_013339695.2. Classification (NCBI taxonomy): domain Eukaryota; kingdom Metazoa; phylum Arthropoda; class Arachnida; order Ixodida; family Ixodidae; genus Rhipicephalus; species Rhipicephalus sanguineus. The sequence goes on along the minus strand of NC_051183.1, from coordinate 36,424,719 downwards.
CCTTGGAAACATGACAGCTCACTTCCCACAAAAATACAGTAATGAGATACATGGGCCTGCATAGTATCGCAATACAGCAGATACATCGTAAAAGTATTTGACTACTGAGATATAGACAATTTTTTCAAGTGTATCTCTATACAGAAATACCGATACACAAAAGTATCTCTGAGATACTATCGCGATACTGCCCAGCCCTACTTAGTGCGATGTCTGATGTTCTGTTGCGTGCTTCTAAGTATAGAGTTCCCGAAAAAGTAGGTTCTGCAGTATTAATTAAACAGCTGTTGGAAATGCGGGAGCACGCGGAAGAGAAATAATGAGTTCGAAAATATTTGCAGCTGCCGATCCTTCATCTTTTGAACGTTGAGTATTGATGCACGATAAGTATACCCGTGAACTTTCGGGTAATAGTTTTCGAAATGCGGAATTTTTCTGTCGACATTTGAGGTCTCTTTTGCGTGCACACACCTCTCTGAAGCGAGCTCTCTCCAACAAATTGCGAGTTAAACCTACAGCATTCGTTCTTTCCTACTTCTATCAACGTGACCTCGCTTGTGCTCCCCGAAAGCCCTGCATTTGAAGGAGGCCCCATTCAAGTGACAGCTGTCAGATTACATAGTCGAAGAGCACTTTCACTTGGCAAACAGTGTTGGCGCACACGCATGGATTCGTAGAAACCAAGGATAAGCTAAAGAAGAACCCGTGCTTGCAATATTACGAGGGCTCAGAAACACAGAGAAAACAATTTGGGTCTCGAGAAAGCGGAATGAACGCATGAAGCATGGGACGTCGTATGTAGGCATCATAGAGCCAAGTGTTGCGACGGATGAGACCGGCCAATCGTACAATGACCGACCCGACGCAAAGCTGTCTTCTGGTAGGATTAGGCCCAACATCTTACTGTAGCGAGTGGTGAAGTTGGAAAACAAACCGCTTCGGTGGCTTAAGGCCTGCTGCCTTATACAGCCTTGTACCTGCTGAACACGAATTCCTGTTGCACACGAAGTGTAGGGTTTGCTTCCCGGAGGGCTTGATTGCGACCGCAGCATCTGGATGGGCCCAGAAGCAAACAAGATTGGGTAGTGTGCACTTTGTGCGCACGTTCAAGAACTCCAGTTTACCCGAAGCATTCGAGAGCCATGTTTCACGATGTGGTATTTCAAGACTCACTCTGCGCTGGGATTTTACACCGAATACAATAAGGTTTAATACAGTGACGTTCTAGGAAACCCTTCTGGCACTTCTTGGTATGGCTGCCCCTATTTGACCATATTCACACACTCAGTGATCTAAGGTTTGCACTAGCTTGGGCCACTAAACACACACTTAACCTTTC